>NC_081842.1:66177803-66517500 GCF_963259705.1 Myotis daubentonii | reverse complement strand
CCGGTGGCCAGCGCTGGCCTTGGAGGCTTGGATTCTGAAGCTGGTTGACGTGGAGGAAGCTAAGCCACGCCGGGCTTAGCCCTGCATGAAACCTTCCCTTGGCAGAGCTCTTCACTGCAGAATGGGGGGGCGGGGGCGGGGGTGGTTTGGCTGGCGGGTGGGCCAGCGTGCAAGGCCTTACTGAGACCCACATAGAGGTCGGAAGGCTGCAGTTCAGTTTTGACCCGTTCCCCCCCTGGGAGATGCTAGTCAGACCTCGGGTCACATCTCAGCTCTTTAAAGTTTTTCCTCAGACTCCTGAAGGGCAGCTTCAATTCCTTCAGGCTGAGCCGGGATGACCGTGGGCACCATCTGTCCCTTCCACGGGCCCTGCAGCCCCACGGAGGCATGGACCCCCCGCTGCTTTCAGAGGAGCACCGAGCACTTGTTAGCACTCGACCTGCTTGACCAAAGGAGCTCGCAATGTCCAGGAACCCCCGTGAGACCAGCGGCCTTAGGAATCAGTCACCCGTTTTCCCTGAGACTTTGTTCACACCTCCCCTGGAGCCACAAGCCATCCGCAGCCATCATATGCCTTGTGTTTCCTAATACACGCTTGCAAGCGTCCAGTGTAAGCTGCCCGCGGGTCCCGTCCTGCCTCTGAGCTGTCGCCCAGGAGCCGGGGGCCTGCGCGGGTGGGTTAGCACCGTCCCGCGGCTCTGGCGGGGCCCTGACTGCACTGCAGGTTGCTGCTCCCACGTGGGACCTTGTGTTATTCAGGCGTCATCTCCTTGCTCCGAGACTAGACATCCTTGCTGCATCCACACAGCTACCTCTTTCACCTTTTACCTGGAGTAACTATCCTATAAGCCGACCTCTGCTCGTCTCTACCAGTCATTGGCACGTAGACCTTACTCTACATTTTACAATATTTTTGTTTGGGTATTAAGCTTCCTAATTAGATTGTAAACCCCTTGAGTAAACTTTCTCTTCTTCATCTCGACCATGGTGCCTTGCATAGCAGTTTTGCAATGTTAAGTGCTCAATATTTGTTGACTGACTGACGTGGAGAAATGTGTCAGCTGCTAGACTTGTTATGACAGAGAATCAAGCAGCCTGAGCTCAGACTAGAACTGCCCGTCCGATACGAGGAAGCTGGCTACGTACTGAAAAGCCCCATTAATTATGATGACATTTAAATTAATTATATATTTCCAACTGTATTTTCCAGTTGCTTGCATAATTATTATTACACTAAACAGTATTTATACTTAAATGTTTAGTAGTTCATGTAAGCGACTGAAATTAGTAATGTTTTACAGCCAAACGAAATTCGTTTTTAATTGTTCCTTTCTCACAGCCTTGCTGCTGGCAATTTCCCGGGTGCAATGTGCACTTTCACTCTAATCTCCCTCTGTCAGCTGAGATGTGTTGAAAGATGGGGGTGCTGAGTTCAGTCCTGCAACAGGCAGGGGTTTCCCGCTGGGTTTTCTGTCCTCCGGCTCCCCCATCCTGCCTGGTGCCTTCCTTCTCCCAGCTGCATTTGAACATTTCCTTTCTTTTAACTTTAACATTTTCTTTGAATTTTGAGGTAGAAAGATAATTAATACCCACATTCCCATCGCCCAGATTTACCAATCATGTTGCCACCTTTTCCTCACTGTTTTTTTTTAAGGACTTAAAAATTATAGACATTATGACATTTTACACTTAAAAATTTCAGTAGAAATCTCTAAAACATTTTTTACTACAGGAATTATGACTTCCCCCCTCTATAAGTTTGCTAGGGCTGCCATAACAAAATACCACACGCTGGGTGGCTTCAATGGCAGCTTTATTGTCTCCGTGAGGGCTGGAAATCAGAGCAAGGTGTCCGCAGGGCTGACTGCTTCTGAGGCCTCGCTCCTTGGCTTGCAGATGGCCGCCTTCTCACGGTCTGTCTCTTCCTGCTTGTCCCTCCGCCCAGATGCCAACAGCTCTGTCCAAATTTCCTCTCTTTATAAGGACAGCAATCATACTGGATTAGGACCCACTGTAAAGACCTCATTTTTAACTTAATCATCCCTTCAAAGATCTTATCTCTAATTACAGTTACATTCTGAGGCACTAGGAATTAGAACTTCAACATGTCAGTTTGGGGAGGGGAGGGACACAATTCAGGTCATAACACACACTTCACCAAACTAGTAATAGTTTATTCATATAACTCGTGCTCAATCCATGTTTGATTTCTTACAGTTGTTCCCAAAATGTCTTTGTTTAAATCAGTGGTTCTCAACCTTGGCTGCACATTAGAATCACCTGGGAATCTTTTTAAAAATCCTGATTTCTGGGCCTCATCCTCTGGAAATTCTGTTTCTTTGTTACTAATGTTGTGGCCTCACCCCAAAACAAAAAAACAATTTCTGGAGGATGAGGCCCAGAAATCAGGATTTTATAAAGATTCCCAGGTGATCCTAATGTGCAGCCAAGGTTGAGAACCACTGGTTTAAACCAAAAGTCAATCAAGGACCATGAACTACATTTGGCTGTTATATCTCCTAAATTTACGTTAATCTAAAATAGTGGTTCTCAACCTTCTGGCCCTTTAAATACAGTTCCTCATGTTGTGACCCAACCATAAAATTATTTTCATTGCTACTTCATAACTGTAATGTTGCTACTGTTATGAATCATAACGTAAATATCTGATATGCAGGATGGTCTTAGGCAACCCTTGTGAAAGGGTCATTCGACTGCCAAAGGGGTCGCGACACACAGGTTGAGAATCACTGATCTAAAACAATCTTCCTCCCCTCTTTTTCTCCCCACATTGTCTTGTTGAAGCAATTGCCCCACATTTTGCATATTTCTCTGCTTTGTAGTGGAATAATTTAACTTGTTTACCTACGTGCTGTATGGGGTTTCCTATTAACTAGAAGTTAGGCCTAAAGGCCTGATTAGATTCAGGTTATACATTTTAGGCAAGAAGATTTCATAGATAATATTGTACACGTCATATTGGGTCCCATTGCACAACATAGTGTGTGTGGTTGTTCAAATACAAGTGATGTTTGGCCAGCCAGTGTGGCTCAGTGGTTGTGTATTGATCTAAGAACCAGGAGGTCATGATTTGATTCCAAGTCAGGCCATATGCCCAAGTTGTGGGCTGGATCCCCAGTAGGGGACGTGTAGGAGGCAGCTGATCAATTATTCTCCCTCATTATTGATGTTTCTATCTCTTTCTCCCCCACCCTTCCTCTCTGAGATGAACTTAAATATATACATACATAGCAATTTAAGTGATGTTTAGATTTAGTCCCTGGATAGAGTGGGGACAGCTTGATTCTTCTTTTGAGCAGTTACATGCCCACTTTGTGGCAGCAGGCGATCCCTGAGTGTAGCCTTGGCACCTTGAAAACATCAGCGTTGCCATCACATTTCATGTAATAGTTTTGGTTTCTATTGGTGATTGGTAACTAAATCAACTATTCCCTTCCCATTTACCAAATTTATTCTACATTTATTAGCTGGAATTATTGTGCAAAGGAGCCGTTTCCCTCAGCAACTGGGACTATTTAATTACCCTTATATACAGTTCCAAACGGAAAGACAAAATAAATGCTTTTAACTTTAATTACCAATTTTCAGAACAAGCAGTTGATGTAGCAACTATCTCCAATAGTGACAAATGAGGCTTGGTTTTTTGGGGGGTAGTTTTTTGTTTTGAGAGTGTCACTTATAGATTTATGGCCTTTAATATATTCTTATAGCCATTTTTCTTTTTCACAGTTTAATTGGCCCAACTCTGGCCCAATTGTGGCCCCTACAAATTAGCCTGGTCTTTTTGACATGATCCCATTAATCTTTGAAAGATATTTATTTCCTACGAGAATGAGATACCCCACACTTGCCTTGTATATTCCTTGCCCCAAACCTGGAGTCAGCCATTTCCCTCAGAAACTCTGGTTTCTCAACTGTGTTCTGGCTCCTGGAGGATTGTTGTTTTTCAGTTCTTTCAATGGGCTTAGCTAGACAATGTGTATATTCTATTAAATCATGGTTTTGCATTGATAATTCAAATTTAGCATTACAGGGTTTTACTTACTTATTTTAATTTACTAGGGGCCCGGTGCACGAAATTCGTGCACTGGGTGTGTGTGTGGGGGGGGGGAGTGTCCCTCAGCCCAGCCTGCCCCCTCTCACATACTGGGAGCCCTCAGGCATTGACCCCCATCACCCTCCAATCGCAGGATCGGCCCCTTGCCCAGGCCTGACGCCTCTGGCCTAGGCGTCCAGCCCGGGCAGCGGGGACCCACAGCTGCAGCGGCCCCACGATCGTGGGCTTCGCTTTAGGCCCAGGCAAGGGACCCCTAGCTCCTGGGACTGCCAGCTTCGACTGTGCCCAGCTCCCATCGCTGGCTCCACCCCTACTTCCTGCTATCACTGGCCAGGGCAGCAAAGGCACCTGATTCTCCGATCATGGCTGGGGGGCAGGGCAAAGGCAGCCCCAGGGCCGCCTTTGCCCTGCCCCCCAGCTCTTAGCTCCCCCCTGGGTTTCCGATCACTGTCAGTGGCAGGGGGCTTCTTCCTGCTTTCCCTTTCGCCTCCCTGCATTGTGCCTACATATGCAAATTAACCGCCATCTTGTTGACAGTTAACTGCCAATCTTAGTTGGCAGTTAACTGCCAATCATAGTTGGCAGTTAATTTGCATATAGCCCTGATTAGCCAATGAAAAGGGTATCATCGTACGCCAATTACCATTTTTCTCTTTTATTAGTGTTGATACTTCTATTTTCTCTTAGTCTGAACAGCTTGGTTTTAAACAACTTTAATGTTGTTACTTATTTGTTGTTTTGGTATTTCAAAATAATAATACCATTGAATGAATAAAATATATTTCTTATCCTAAAATATATCCCACCAAAAAATAAAAGATTTAAGTTTTAAATTCAGTTGAAATGATTATCTTCTCTGTGTGATTGTTTATATATATAAAACCCTAATATGCAAATAGACTGAAAGGGGGAACAATGGAACAACCTGTTGCTATGATGTGCGCTGACCACCAGGGGGTGCATGCGGAACATGACAGGCATTAGTTGTGGCGGGATGGTGGAGCAGGTGAGTGGGGGTGCTAGACCAAGGCGGGGTGCTGATCACTGTCATCAGGGCCAGCCTTTGGTGGTTACTGAAAATTCTTTGCTCCCACCTGCCGCTCACACCTGCTGCTGGTGCCTGGCACCAGCCCCAATTGCCCCTGAAGGCTTCTCCATGTCCCCCTACTCCTGAGGGACAATTGGGGCAGCAGCTGCCACTCGCACCCACTGCTGGCACTGGTCCCGATCACTCTGCACTGTCATTGAGAGTGAAAGGGGCTGATGCCATCAGCATGTGGGAGCGGCGGCCGAAGTGGGGCTGCAGGCCAACAGGGGACCAGGGGTTGCAGTGGGAGCATGGAGGATGGGCCAAGACCCGCCCCTGCGCCCACCACAGCCTCGCAGCCCACAGTTCCTTTCAAGGTTCACGAATTTGTGCACTGGGCCCCTAGTTAACTTTATATGCAATTAGATTACTTTGTTTCTTTTTTTTTTTTTTTCCAATTTTAAGGATAGACTAGTTTTTTTGTTCTTATACAAAATTATGATTTGAATATTTAAAAGAGTTACATGTCTTAGAAGTTAAAAGCTATACCCAAATAAGTTTCTTTCCATTCCAATTCCCTCCTCTCACCCCCTTTCCTACCACCTAATGGTAACCAATTAAAAACATTATTTTCTGGCTCTGGTTGGGTGGCTTAGTTGGTTGAAGTGTTGTCCCATTCACCAAAAAGTTGAAGGTTTGATTCCTGGTCAGGGCACATACCGAGGTTGTGGGTTCGATCCTGGGTTGGGGCCCATATGGGAGGCAACAAATTGATGTGTCTCTCTGTCTCTCTCACACTGATCTCTCTCTCTCTCTATCTATCTATCTCTGTCACTCTCCCCCTTCCCACTCTTTCTTTCCCTCTCTCTAAAAAAATCAATAAAAACATACCTTTGGGTGAGGATTAAAACAAAATTCTGATTAATTCTTACTTGTTTCTTACTATAAACATAAGCAACTTTGTACTTACATACTTATTCCCTTTTATCCCTTTCCACAAAGGTAGCCTACGGTAGCATAGTTTGGCACCTTGCTGTTTTATTTAAGAAAGCCTCTGGAGATCACTCCATGTCAATGCATTGAGATGCTCTCATTCTTTGATTGTCTAGTTTCCCATTATGTGGAGGTAACAATTTATTCGGCAAGGAACTTGGCACCATAGTTTATTCAACTAGGCCCCCATTGATAGACATTTGAGTTCTTTCTTGTTTTTTTTTTTTTTAATTTTGTTGTTTTGTTTTCTTTTTTGCTAGTACATATAATGCCTCAATGAATAACTTTGTGCATATGTCATTTCATATTTGTGCACTTCTATCCTTAGAACAGATTTCTAGAAGTAGGACTCTTGGGTCAAACAGTAAACACAGCTGAGATCCGAATAGATATTGACAAAATCGGATTTTAAAAAGTTGTATCCTTTTTTAATTTTAACAGCAATATATGATAGCACCCGTTTCTCTGCAGCCTTGCCAGTAGAGCATATTTTTGATTTTTTGCTAATTTGGTGGGTGAGAAATGGTTTCACAGTGTAGTTTTATTGCCTATCTCCCTTTTATGACTGGGATTGAGGAACTTTCCATATGTTTAAAGAATATTTGTATATATTTTTCCAGGAATTGTCAGTTCATGAATTTTGACCTGTTTAGTGTTCTTGGTCTTTTTCTTCTTGATATCTAGAATCTCTTTATGTTAAGGAGATGAATCATTTGTTTGTGAATTAAGTTCCAAATAATCTTTTCTAGCTTGCCCTTGTCGTTTGACCTTTATGATTGTTTTAAAGGCAAAAGCTTTTTTTTTTTTTTTTAAATGAAAATGTATGTAGTCAAACTCCTCACAAAATTGTATTTATAATTCTAGTTTGAATCCTAGTTAAAAAGGTTTTCTCTCCTTCCAGGAGTTAAAGGAAGGCATCTAGGTTTTCCTTTAGAATTTGTATGGTTTCCTTTAAAAGTATATTTGGATAGATAATTCATTTGAGTAAAGTTTTTTTCATATGTCTTTTGCACACCTCTGGTCAAATTTATTCCTATGTATTTTATCTTTTTTGGGGCTGCGACTGTAAATGGGGATTGTCTTCCAAAATATCTGTTAACTGGTTAATGATTGTACATAGGAAAACTATTTATTTATTTATTTATTTATTTATTTATTTATTTATTTATATTCATCTTATATCCTGCAAATTTATTTTTGTATGGGTCCCCCCCCCCCCCAATTGATTCTCTTGGCTTTTCCATTCATATAAGCACCAATAACTAGCAATGGTTTTATATCTTTACTATTTTTAATCCTCACCTGAGGCTATGTTTTTATTGATTTTAGAGAGAGGAAGGGGGAGAGAGAGAAATATTGATGTGAGAGAGAAACATTGATGGGTTGCCTTCCTTATGCTCCCCGACTGGGAATTAAATTCATAACCTAGGTAGGTGCTCTGACCAGGAATCCAACCCACAACATTTTGGTGTACAGGACGACTCATCAACCAATTGAGCCCCCTCCTCCCCGCCCCCAGGCTATATGCTTATTTTTAATTCTTATGCCTTAAACTGCTGCTCTTAATTAAATTGGCTAATAGTTCTGAAAAGTTAACTAATTGTGGCAATAGTGACTATCCTTGTCTCACTCCTGACTTCCATGGGAATACCTCAAATGTGTTCCCATCAAAAGAGATTTTGGCAACTGCCGGGCTGGTTGAGCATCAATCTATGAACCAGGAAGTCACAGTTTGGTTCCCGGTCAGGGAACATGCCTGGGTGGCTGGCTGGATCCCCTGTATGGGGCGTGTGGGGGGCAGCTGATTGGTGATTCTCTCTCATCATTGATGTTTCCTTCTCTCTCTCCCTCTCCCTTCCTCTCTGAAATCAATAAAAATATATTTTAAAAAAAGAGAGATGTTGGCTTTGGAGCTGGTGTATGTGCGTGTGTAATTATGTTAAAAAATAATTTACCATTTTTTATTTTACTATTTTTTATTTAATCAGAAATGGGGGTTGTATTTTCTTTTCAGCATCAAAGGAAATAACCATATGCCTCTTCTGTGTAGATCTAGTATTTAATATTAATAGATTGCTTAGTTTTGAATTATTCTTGCAATCCTGGAATACATTCTACCTCATTATTACATATTTTGCTAAATATGCTATTGGAATCCATGTGACAATATTTTATATAGAATTTTCCCCCTCAACATTTGTGAGATTAGGGTCTGATTTTCTTCAGTTGTGTACAATCCTAATAATGTTTATATCATTTTGAAATTCATTTCATGAAACTAATTTGGAAGTTTTCTTTATGTCTTATGTGTGTACATATTAACTAACAATGAAATTATCTGCCCTCTGAAGGTTTGTTATAGTCCTCCTGTGAAACCTTCTAGGCCTGACACTTTGGTGGTGTGGGGAGAGCACTTGGTGATTGAGCAGTTCTTTGAATATCCTGCAAATTTTACAGAGTTTTATTTTTGTGTGTGTCTTTCCCCCCCAGTTGATTCATTGGGTTTTACATTTATATAAGCATCAACAACTAGAAATGGTTTTTTTTTAATATATATGTTTCACTGATTTTTATTTTAAAATATATTCCATTGACTTTCTACAGAGAGGAAGGGAGAGAGACAGAGAGCCAGAAACATCGATGAGAGAGAAACATCGACCAGCTGCCTCCTGCACATCTCCCACTGGGGATGTGCCCGCAACCCAGGCACAGGCCCTTGACCGGAATCAAATCCGGGACCCTTCAGTCCGCAGGCCTACGCTCCATCCACTGAGCCAAACCGGTTTTGGCATCATTGATTTTTTTACAGAGAGGAAGGGAGAGGGATAGAGAGTTAGAAACATCTATGAGAGAGAAACATCGATCAGCTGCCTCCTACATACCCCCTACTGGGGATGTGCCCACAACCAAGGTACATGCCCTTGAACCTGGGACCCTTCAGTCTGCAGGCCGACGCTGTATCCACTGAGCCAAACCAGTTAGGGCTAGAAATAGTTTTATATCATTATTTTTTTAAAATATATTTTATTGATTTTTTACAGAGAGGAAGAGAGAGGGATAGAGAGTTAGAAACATCGATGAGACAGAAACATCGATCAGCTGCCTCCTGCACACCTCCTACTGGGTATGTGCCCGCAACCAAGGTACATGCCCTTGACCGGAATCGAACCTGTGACCCTTGAGTCCGCAGGCCAACGCTCTATCCACTGAGCCAAACCGGCCAGGGCTTTATATCATTATTAATTTTAATTCTCTCCTGGGGCTAGGTTTTTGTTGATTTTAGAGAGAGGAAGGGGGGGGGGGAGAGAGAGAGAGAGAGAGAGAGAGAGAGAGAGAGAGAGAGAGAGGGAGAGACATTGATGTGAGAGAGAAACATTGGTGGGTTGATACGTTCGCTTGAACTTCCATTCCAATCTCTGTGGTCCTCAGTGCTGAGTGAGGACTCTAGGGAGAAGGAAGCAGCAAGTACGTTTCCAGGGGTGGAGGGTACTTTCTCAAGGCAGACGGGACTAGGGCTGGATTGATAGTATAGCCACGTCTAGGGCGGGGGAGGGATAGCAGGGCATGATGTGGGGGGTGGGGGGGTGGGAGGGCTATGAAGGGAGGTACAGGAGAGATCAGTGGCTTCTTCCCAAAGACTTCTTCTGGCTCTGCATTCCACCCTCGGCTGGGAGGCGGGGTGTGTGTCTGTTTTCACAGCTGGGAAGGCAAAGGAAGCTTCCCATGGTCCACTGAAGTCCTTGGCAGCCTTTGTCAGGGAGGTCCTCGGAGTCACCTCACTGGAGGGAGCGTGGGCTAATGGTCAGCGATCCCACCCCCACGTTCTCCCACATACATTCACCATGAGCCGGTTGCAGCCAGCAAACCCTGTGGCTCACAGACTTAAAAACGCTTCAGGTGACAGACATTCCTGTCACACTGTCTTTGATTTTCTGAGGCAGCTCTCTCCACAGGGGCTTTCAACGCCCGCCCCCCACCCCCGCATTACTCAGATGGCATCACTGAGGTGGCTTTGCTATGACAAATGGTAGATGGGGGTGAGGGGACACAGGACACGCTCTCCTGGGTGCCTGGGCAGCTGTGTTCTCTTCTCTTTCCCTTCCCTGTCTCTGCTCCCACAGGCCTCTGCAGACCCGCAGGCCTCAGGGGCCTTGTGCCCCCTGGGCCACAAGACAGCCAACTGCCAGGAGGCGTTGGGCTGCGAGACAGGGTGAGAACCCTTGGCTGAGAAGGTCACCGGCCCTGCAGCTGCAGGACATGCACTGGGTTAGAGGCCGGGAAAAGAGGGAAGAAAGCCTTGATATCCCCGAAGCCCCCGCCAGGGGGAAGACTAAAGACACAGCTGAGAGCGTGGTCTGTGCCCTGAGAGAACGCTTGCTCGGTAGTGTCTCTAGTGCGTAAGTCACAGGTCTCACAGAAAGTGCAACCTCTTTCAGCTCTGTTCACAGTTCTGTGATCTCTGTCAGGCCACAGGTTTGCAGAGGGTAGAGTGACTAGGCTCACGTGGGGCTCAAAGGGCAAGGGTAGGCTGGGCTGTGAAAGGACTGGAGGGGGCAGGGGAGTGTTTTACATCCCCGGCCAGCCCTTCTTCCCTTTACATGCAAATGGAGTCCCTTCCTCAGTGCCCACACCCATCCAGTTGCCTCAAGACTAACTAGACCTGTTCATCCCACAACCACAACAGTGAGGGAAGACGGACATGTGTCAGGGTGGGGGAATGAGAAAAGATAAACCAAAGAACTTGTTTACTTACATGCATAGCCCATGGCACAGACAATAGTGTGATGAAGGCCTAGGCGGGGTAAGAGCTGGGCAGATGGGGACAAAGGGGGGGATGGGGGACATATGTAATGCTGTTAATAGTAATATCCTATCTAATAAAAGGGTAATATGCAAATTAACCATCACTCTGTCACAAAGATGGTGGTGTCCATAGCCACCAGATGGCAGCGCCCAGTCCTCTCAGTCCCGCCGGAGTCCCCAGTCCCAGGGGGCAGCGGCTGAGAGTGGGCAGTGTGAGTAGCCTGGCAGAATGTTTGCTTTGTCACCATGGCAATGAGGCAAGCATTCCACCCTGGCCATGGAGGGCCTCTGGGCAGCAGGCACAGAGCGGTGAGGGGGGACTGCTGCGTCATCGCCCCGGCGACGAGGCAAGCGTTCCGCACCTGGCTGCAGATGGGCCTCTGGCCAGGCCGGGGCGTGGATGGGCCTATGGGCTGTGGAGAGCCTCTTGGCAGTGGGCTCAGAGCGGCCAGGCCCCGCAGAGAACTCCTGGCGCTCAGATTTGTGCGCAGGGCTACTAGTATATATATTTAAAAAAACAAGGGCAGGAAAACTAAGGTGGCTCCTTTTAGAACTTTAAAGTGGAAATGTGAGTCAGAATATGAGTGACCACAGGGGTTCATGCTGTGCCACCGAGGCTGCCGCTGGCCCCCGAGGCTCCGGTGGCCCTGGGAGCTCCCAGTCCAGACCTGCGCCTCGGAGCTGCGCTGCTGAGCTGTGTGCAGCCTCTGCTGAGGTGGCCGCACCCGAGGTTCCCAGGTGGAGTCCCATCAGTGAAAGGCGCCAAGAGGGACTCTGGGAGGTTCCCTGGGGAGACTCTTGGGTCATTTGCCTTTCTCCCAGGCCTCCTCTGGGTCTGGCTGGTCGGCTTTTCTGCAGGAGCATTTCCTTCCCATAGTCTTATATCAGATGCACACGACAGAATGAAGAGGTTGCGTAGAGAACTTGGAGTCCAGAGACCAGGGTTTTACTCCTGGCAAAACACATTACATAGATAGATATTCTTCTCTGGTTTCCCTTTTACTTCCTTAAGTGCTGTTATTATCAACACTATCGTTGATGTGTGGAGCCCTTCCTGTGCTCCAGGCACTGTGCTAAACACCAGCTAGCACCGTTCGCGGAACCTCCCCAAGGACCTTATGAAGGGCGGGAGGGGGGGCTGTTCTTCTCACTGCAGATGAGGAAACTGGCTCTTAAGGAAGCTGAGTAACTTTCTCAAGGTCACCAAACCAGGATGAATCTGGACCCAGGTATTTCTTAGCCTACAGTCTGTTCATCACCTCAAATGTCTCTGGAGAGCATCATTCATCAGAATGGACTCGACTGTGTTCCTCTTTGGACTGATTGCTTAGAAACAAATGGAACACTTCTTTAACTATTTATTTATTTTTTTCACCAAGTCTAAATTTCTTCGGATTCCTCATTATTGAAGACAGGTCCTGCCTGTACAGTTTCCAACCACCCCCACAGCAGGAACACAGGCTGTGCATCTATGATAGCCCAAACCCCAGCATGCACCTCTCAGTGCTCCAGCCACACTTGGCTTTCCCTCACGGAAGAACCCAGGGAGGAGAAGAAGCTGGTCTTCGATGAAGCGTCAGGGGAGAAGGGGACAGGAGCCTGGGGGGGGGGGCGGGTGGAAGCTCAGGGCGCTTGGCTGGACTGGAGAGGGCAGAGCCGGGGCTTGCGATGCTCCCCTTGGTGGAGCTAGTTCCAGCACATACACCACGGAGTATGTCCAAAGGAGCAGGGTGAGCCCTGGGGGCAGGTGAATGTGGGCCCTCCACCTCCTCTCCTGAGTGTGGCTTCACTGGAGAGCAAGCTTTGACTAATGTGTCTCATATCTCCAGAGCCTGCAGTCGAGTCTGGTCCTTTGTAGGGACTCAGGGACTTTCAAATAAATGAAGGGAGGGAGGGAGGGAGGGAGGGAGGGAGAAAGCGAGGGACGGGCGGTGGGAGGGAGGATGAGCCAACAGTAGGATTTGTCAATGAACTGGAGCTTCAAGCGAATTCAACAAAGTCTCAGTCCAGATAAACAAGAAAGAAGATACAAGATTCAAGGAGAGGACCTCATTCAAGGAAAGTGTGGCTATGTTTGTCCAAGACTTTGTCCCACCCAGGTCTTGTCTCCGTAGTCACTGCCTCTTGCTCACTGGCTCAGAGTGCCGGGGCAGTGCCTGGCCTGAGAGTGCACACACTTAAGTTTCTCTTAGTTCTGCACATTCTTTCGTAGGATGAAGTCAGGGAAGCCCATCGGTAACGGGTTCTATAAAGCCTGGGCATGACACTGATGCCCTGAGCTTGTTACATAAAGGCTGATTTAAAAAAAGAAAGTGCAGTAAGAGAATTTAAATGAGTAGATTGACTAATAGTATCCAAAGACCAGTGCAGTGTACCGCTCACCGTATCGCCGCTTATTTTTTTAATGTGTTTCCTTCACGGTCTTTCTTGTGGCTCGCTGTGCAGTTTGTGTGCTTGTTGAGAACCGCATCTGCCTCTGGTTTTGCTGAACTCGGTTTTTCCGAGACCCTCGCTGCTCATAGGCTCAGTTTTGCCTTGCCAGCTGCACCCGGCCAGTTTCTGTGGCAGAGGAGGCCACATCTGCTTCCTGAGGGCCCCTGGGCAGAAGCATGCAGTGGTGTCTCCTCCTGATCTGGGCTCAGTGGCTGAGGCAGGCTCCCCTCCTGGCGTCAGGTAGGGACTGAAACTCCAGCCTAGAACCCGAGGAAGAGGGAGAGCCCGGAGGCGGGAAGGGGAGGCAGGGAGTGAATGCTCTATCTTGTCGGAAGGAAACCACAGCGTTCAGAGCCCTGTGTCCTACTTTTCTCCCCTGAGAAGAAGGCACAGGTCTGTTTTGGGCGGCAGATGAAGGAGGTGGGGGCGGGGGAGCCTGACTGGCCAACCCCAGAAAGGAAGAAGGGGGAGAGAAAGGATTAAGCAGGGGGGCGATCCATTTACTTAAAGACGTTCACTCCTGCCCCTTCTATGGATCTTCTATGGATCAACATGTTTTCTTAACAGATTCTAGAGATCCTAACATTTTAGATTGAATTCATGGTAAATCTATGTCCTTCTGCTTTAAAAGGCGGCACAAATGTTTAAAAACGGCAGTGTTGGTTTTTGTTTTGCTTTCTGAGCCACCTGAGGGTGGTAAGTGCCAAAAGGGTGGTTTTGCGTGGAGACCCAGTTTCTCACCAACGCTCCTTCCCTTTGGAGTTCATGACTTTCCTGAAGGGTTTTCCAGGCATCCCAGTGGCAACCAACCAAACAGCCAGGTTTTATTTTAAAGGGTAATGTGTCCAGCCCAGCCCTGGGCTGCTGGAAGATATAATAAAACAGAAGCAGTGGCTGCCAGGGTTTATATTGTAAAGTAAGCAGCTGAAAATCACCCATGCGCTGGTCATGACGCTGCATCACAGCAGAGCACCTGGGATGTGCTCCATCTCCCGGGCGGGCGGAGTGACAGGCGGACCAGAGAGACGACCATTCCAAAAGCCAGTCCTGGTCACCAAGCCCCTTGGGATTTCTACGGGAAGGAGCGGGCCAGCTGCTGACCGGGACTCACGCACGCGTTCTCCCTTCCCCAGGAGCGGTGACAGGCAGAATAGCGACCGTGGGGAACATTTCTGCAGAGGAAGGCGGCTCTGTCACCTTACAATGCCACCTGTCCTCCACCACAGCCACGGTGACTCAGGTCGACTGGAAGCAGCAGGACCAATTTCTGGCCATTCATCACGCGGAGTCCGGGTGGTCCATCTACCCAGCTTTCAGGGAGCGAGTGGTCCCCCGCCCCAACCTGGGCCTCACCCTGCAGTCCCTGACTACGAACGACACAGGGGTGTACTCCTGTGTCTATCACACCTTCCCTGATGGCATTTACAGAGGGAGATTCTTCCTGGAGGTCCTACGAAGCTCAGGTATGCCCTCTGGAGCAGAGCAGAGGACGAACTTCATCCTCTAGGATAGAAAATGCATCCCTGCCATGCACAGTGGAGGAGGGCCACCCAACCTGCTCACACTCACATCACCTGGGGCTTTTAAATAATGTTGGTGTCAGCGCCCATCCCAGAACAATTCAGTAGGAATCTCTAGGAGTGGAGCCAGGACCTGATAGGTGCTACGAGCATCCCTTGTGATTCCAATGAGCAGCCAACATTGATAACCACACTTTTGGGTATAAAAAGGACATTTTGTGTATATGTATTGACTAGAGGCCTGGTGCATGAATTCGTGCATGGGTGGGGTCCCTCGACCAGGCCAGAAATCAGGGCAGATTGGGGCCGTCTCGCCCAGTCCAGGGGCTGATCATGGCTGGCCAGCCAGGGGGAGGTTGGCTGTGGGAGCACACTGACCACCAGGGGGCAGCTTCCGCATTGAGCATCTGCCCCCTGGCGATCAGTGCGCATCATAGCTACCAGCTGGTTGTCCTGTTGTTGGTCGTCCGGTCATCAGTTGTCTGGTTGTAACGGTTGCTTAGGCTTTTATATATATAGATATGGTCATCTAGAAAACGTTCTCATTTATGAGGTTAGCATGGATCATGCAGGTTAGAATTAGCTCCCAAATTTATAAGGGATTAGAGCTGGTTAGAAACAAAGCTGTGTGCTAAGTGTAAATGTACAATAATTTGCATTTTAGAAAGGTTATTGAATTTTTTTAAATTACAGTTGACATGCAATATTATATTCGTTTCAGGTGAACCAAATGGTGATAGGCATTTGCGTACTTTACAAAGTGATCACCCTGATAAGTCTAGTGCCCGCCTGGGGCCACACACGGTTATGGCGCTATCATTACCTGTGTCCCCTGTGCTGTGCTTTACATCCTTGTGATGGTTTTATACCTGGCAATTCTACGTCTTAACCTCTCCTCCTTTTTCATTCATCCCCCCAACTGGCAACCATCAGTTTATTCTCTGTATCTATGAGTTTTTTTGGTTCATTTATTTGTTTTTTTTCTTTTTAGATTCCGCATATAAGTGAAATCATATGATATTTGTCTTTCTTTGTCTGCCTTATTTCACTTAGCATAATACCCTTTAGGTCCATCCATGTTGTCACAAAGGCAAGATTTCATTCTTCTTTATGGCTGATTAGTATTCCACTGTGCCAGTGTACCGCACCTTCTGTGTGCATGCATGGACGCTTAGGTTGCGTCCGCATCTTGGCTATTGCAAATAGTGCTGCGATGAGCACAAGGGTGCTTATGTCTTGTTGAATTAGTGTTTTGAATGTCTTTGGATCAATACCCAGAAGTGGAATTGCTGGGTCACAATGATAGTTCTATTTTTAAGTTTACGATAATTTACATTTGTTCGTGCTTCATAGCTTCCAAAATAATCTCACATTTGTTATCCACCTGGACACTTGAACCAGACGTTGGGGCGGGGGGAAAGGATTCTGACCGTATCTGAGAGACAGTGGAGTGGAGTGGCTATGAGTTCAGATGGATGCCAGGCAGCCGGTGTCCAAATCCCGGTGCTGCTGGTGCCACAGACAGGATTAGGTCGCCGCTCAGTGCGTTGGTTTTCTCCTCTGTGAAAGGAGGTGGTTGTCAGACCTTGTGAGGTGCTGACAGGCTTGAATTACTTACCACAAGCCGCTTGGCACCTGGAACAAGCATGGGAAGCACCACGTACGTCTCAGTGATGAATGCACTGCTTGTCTGACTGATGCGGTGGAAGCTGAGGCTTGTGGGGCTCAGAGCATTAGCGCTGACTTTAACACAGGTGTTCTGGTTCCCTCTGAACTTCTATTTGCTGATTGTGCTAGAGATTAAGCTTTATGAGTTGGCAAAATCTGTGAAACTGTTACCTTAAAGTTTCTTTTCAAATGCTTGCCCCCACATAGGCCAATTATGCATGCGGACAAGAGCCTACATGTTTTTCTGTTCTGTGGACAGCCCTCTGCAGGCCCCCTGCCCCCTGCCACTGCCCTCCATGACCCCTCTGCTCCCCATCTGTTTCCACCCCCCCCCCCCCGTGGCCAAAGCAGGGAATGGAATCCTCAGGGCAGGAGAAGCACCTGCCGGGGGTTTGGGCTCCCTCTCCTGCCCCTCCTGGTGCCGTGTGGGGACTGTGGGCACTGCCCTTGTTCTAAGGGACT
Source organism: Myotis daubentonii (assembly GCF_963259705.1). NCBI lineage: Eukaryota > Metazoa > Chordata > Mammalia > Chiroptera > Vespertilionidae > Myotis > Myotis daubentonii. Next base: position 66,500,516 of record NC_081842.1, on the reverse strand, counting down.
GCATTCCTAGGCCACCTTGCCGGCATCGCAGCCTTTAATCAGAGGGAAGAGGGCCGGCCTCTGCTATGCCCTCCTCTTTTCTCCCCGGGCGCCTGGGTTCCCCCGACCTTCTGGGACGGGAAGCGGCCTGGAAACCTCCCCCCGCAGCAAGCACACAGGGGTAACCGTCCTGTTTCTCTCACATGCTCCTTGGATAAAATATCATCTCTTCAAAACTCCCTTCCTGCCTCTTCCTCCTTCCAGTTCCATTTTATGTTCGTAGAAATTCTCTTGTTCATGTTTAATTCATATCACAAACATTGATGAAGCACCAGTTATGTGCCAGGTGCTTGATAAATATTTGTGGTCTGGGCCTGGCCGGCGTGGCTCAGCGGTTGAGGTCACAGTTCCACTCCTGGTCAGGGCACATGCCTGGGTGGTGGGCTGGATCCCCAGCAGGGGGCCTGCAGGGGGCAGCCGGCCAATGATTCTCATCATTGACGTTTCTATCTCTCTCTCCCTCTCCCTTCTTCTCTGAAATCAATAAAATCCTATCTAATAAAAGAGAAACATGGTAATTGGCGTATGATCGATACCCTTTTCATTGGCTAATCAGCGAGATATGCAAATTAACTGTCAGCCAAGATGGCGGCCGGCAGCCAGGCAGCTTGAAACTAACATGAGGCTTGGTTGCCTCAGTGACGGAGGACGCCAACGTTCCCCGCCTGCGGCTGCAGGCCTCTGAGCGGGCAGTTTAAGAAACATTGTAACAAATACGCCCAACTTCAGCCAGCAGATTGGCAACATTGTAAGCAAAGGCCAGAAACCTACTTTCAGCCGGAGGCCTAAGAGCTGGAGCCAAGCCTCAAGCTAAAGCTGGCCCAGAATAAAAAAAGAAGAAAAAAAAAGGAAAAAAGGAGCAGTTGGGAGCTTCAGTCACCCCCAGCCTGAAAACAGCCCTCAGCCCCTCACCCAGACTGGCCAGGCACCCCAGTGGGGACCCCCACCCTGATCCAGGACACCCTTCAGGGCAAACCAGCCGGCCCCACCCGTGCACCAGGCCTCTACCCTATATAGTAAAAGGGTAATATGTCTCCCGGCACCGGGATCAGCGTGACAGGGGGCAGCGCCCAAACCCCCTGATCGCCCTGCGGCTCTGTGTGTGACAGGGGGCGGGGCCACAACCTCTCTATCCACCCTGCTCTGTGCCTGATAGGGGGGAGCTCCCCTCCCCCCACGGGCCCTGCTCTGTGTGTGACAGGGTGCGGCGCCCCAACCCCCCCGCCCCCGGCCCTGCTCTGTGTGTGACGGGGTAGAGCCATAACCTCCCCATCAGCCCTGCCCTGAGTGTGAGAGTGGTGGCGCCCCAACCCCCTGATCCGCCCTGCTCTGTGGGTGATAGAGGGCAGCACCCCAACCCCCTGATGGGCCCTGCTCTGTGCGTGACAGGGTACAGAGCCCCAACCCCACTGATGGGCCCTGCTCTGTGTGTGACAGGGGGTTGCTCCACAACCTCCCCATCGACCCTGCCTTGAGTGTGACAGGGGACGGCGCCCCAACCCCCCAATCGGCCCTGCTCTGAGCCCGACCAGGGGCTGCACCTAGGGATTGGGCCTGCCCTCTGCCACCCGGGAGCAGGCCTAAGGCAGCAGGTCGTTATCTCCCGAGGGGTCCCAGACTGCTAGAGGGCACAGGCCAGGCTGAGGGACCCCCCCTCCCCCCCGAGTGCACAAATTTTTGTGCACCGGGCCTCTAGTACATATATAAAAAGAATTTGTGGTATGAACGAAGGAAAATAGTAAAGGACACAGTCCCAGGACCTTCCTCCCACCAGGTCTCACCGCCCAGGAGGAATAAGTGTCATGGGCTTAAGGTGAAAGGTTATGTGCTTTTTGCTTTTTTTGCACTTTAATATTAATTGTATTTTAATTTTTAAGTTAACATATTCCTACTAGTATGATTACAAATATGAAGTTTAATGAAATAAAATATTCCTTTTCCATTTTTTCTGGATGCTACCATTTGTTTTGTTTCATGAGTATTTCCCAAAGTGAGGCTGTTGAGTCGAGGAGGGGGGTTAACAATGGCCCGCTGTGGTGTAAACGTGTGAGGCACACAACCGCTTGCGTGTCAGTGGCTCATGGTGGGCCAGGCAGACGCTCTGTGGTCCAAGCAGCTGGGCTAGTGGTCCAGTTTGTGGCCGGAGAAAGGCCTGGCCAGCCTCCACCTCTGTGCCCTGAGCTCAGGCCTCCCTGGGAAATGGCTGCCCTTTGCTTCTGGCCTCAGTCCGTTTCCCTTATTTTGTCCTCCCACTAGGGGCTGGGCACAGCGCTGGGTTCCTGATCCCGCTGCTGGGAGTCCTGTTGCTGGTGGTCATCTGCACAGCGGCCACCATGGTGGTCACGTTGGCCAGAAAGGTAAGACTCTGGACCCCACGCCGGCCACCCTGGCCCTTTCTGATTCTCCTTCTGTCCAGAGACAGACATGGACGGGATCCCCCACTGCCCTTCGTGCCTTTTTTGTGGTCCTTGTTCCGCCTGTTGGGGAAGTTGTTTGCATTCTCCTGTGCCTCCCTTATCTGGGAGCCGGAAAGGTTGGACCATCTTCCTCCAGTCTGGCTGTCACCTGCAGCTCCGAGGTCCTGCCTGTCCCTTCCGCCGGTCCCCGGCCTTAGATTTACCTGCTTTGGCTGTGATGCATCTGGGGCATCTGCTCTGTGAGGGGGATGTTGTACATCAGCCCACTTAGTGTTAACAGTCCCCCAGTGGTGCCTGGCTGCCCACGATTCTGCAGGATGAGAAGGAAGGAGGACGAGGACCCTGTTTTCAGAGCAGGACCCTCATATACGACTTGCCCAGGCCTAAGCCTTCTTTGAAGTTCGGTCTCTGTTCTTAAAATTTATTGTTGGCACTATTTTTACATATGTTCTCCCTTCCCGCTTTGCCTCCCTGCCCCCAACCCCCCCCCCCCCCCAGAAGTTCCGTCTCCCCAGCGAGGAGGGGCCCTGCCGGCCTGCAGTGGGGAGGATGCTCTGTAAATGCTGCCTCCAGGAGGACCTCTGACTCTCGTTTTGCTTTCAGTTGCTGACAGATCTGTTTCCCTTTCTCTTTCGTGCACCAGAGGGTTTAGCAAAAGCCACCCAACCCCACAGTCCTCATAATCACTGCTTACCCCGCACTTCTCCAATGTCAGAGCCGCGGCTTCAGCTCACAACCCCCTCCATCTGTGTCCCGTCCATTTCCCTCCCCCCCCTCCGCACCCCGCGGTGGGGTCCCTGTTCCCATCCAGTGGTGAGGGCTCTCCTTCCACATCCCATCCAGGGCCGTTCCCAGGACAACTGTGTTAGAGCAGGCCCAGGAACTAGGGCCGGACTCGTGGATTCTGGCGACAGGGATTTACCTGCACGAGCTCTCAGGTGAAGGTGCTGAAGGAAGCGGAATGGGTGAAGAACACTCCACATGATGTGGTCTCAGCTGGAGACTCGGTTGAAGCCAGTCTTGTATGCAGAGTTGGTTGCATCCTAAGGCAGGGAGCTGGCCTTTTAAAAACCCACCTTCCTCAGTCGTTGACTGCAGGCTGTGCAGCAGGGAGGGTCCAAGAGCAATTCTGCAGAGAAGGGGCAGCTGTGAGCCGCTCACAGCCTATACGCCCAGGCCGGGGGAGTGGGAGCACAGGTCAGGTACTGAGGATCTGAGTGGGGCACCAAGAGTGCTCCCCACAGACCCCGAGAGCCAGCAGATTGCAGTCTCGAGGAATATGGCGTTGGAATCAGACAGGCCTAGGTTGGAATCCTGGCTCTACCACGTGAGCAGCTATGTCACCTGACCTTGCTGAGTCTCAGCTTTCTCATCTGTAAATCAGAAATAAGTATGGTGCCATCCTTGTGGGGTTGCGAGAAAATTTAAGTCAAATAATTCAAGTAAGCTGCTTGGGCATTTTTCCTGGCATACATTAATAACCATTATTCTTATAAATATATGTTCTTATCATTATGCACTTTATTTATCATAGCACCTCATAATACTTGGTGCTCAATAAATATTTGTATCGCATGGATCAACTAGACCAAATGAGTGATTGTTACCTGCCAGGCAGCTGTTGGCAGAGTGTCCCAGGGGACCTTCCGAGAAGCACAGCAGAGGTGGCTGTGTCCCCACCAGAACCGTGACTGCCATGCGCTGTCCTTCTCCTCGGGTTCCGGGGGGTGGGGTGGGGTGGGGGGCAGTGTTTGTCCTGCAGCCCCAGCTGCAATCCCAGTAGCTGCCTTTGATCCTTCAGGACGTCAGTGCCTTGATCCCAAACTATTTTTCCGCACAGATCACAGTTACAGAGTCCCCCATGTAGGATGCAATGCAAACGGAACAGCGAGAGACCCACCTCAGGCATATCTCCAATTCCCAGAGGACTCTGGAAGCCAGAAGAGTCCTAAGGTTCAAAGGCAAGGGGGGCCAGGCCGAGAGTGGGAGCAAGAGCACAAGAGCACAAGGTCACACCATTCCCTTGAGGATGAGTTGGGCATCCATGCTTCCAAATGGGTGGGGTTGCGCCAAGGGACGCAGCACTTCGTTAAGCCCAGCGTCAGTGTCCACCTATGATAACTGCCCCCCTTTCTTCATACTTTTGGTAGATAAGGTGCAGCCACTCCTCCTGAAAAGGAATGAATGGAATAGTACGTGGTGAGAGACTTCCTGTGTGTGCTTCTGAGACTATGGCCTCTCTCCAGGCCCAGCTCCTCAGGGTCTGCAGTTGTGTGTCACTTTGCTCTTCCATGTTTGTTTCCGGTGAGCCTCCATGTGGCCCTATCCACTCTCCTGCGCAGTTCCCTGCATATATTTGTGCACCTCAGAGCTTGACGCTACCAGTAATGGTGCTTCTGTTTCCTATGCTGGAAGCAAGAGAGAAATACCAATGATGAGAAAGAATCATTGCTTGGCTGCCTCCTGCATGCCCCCTAGTGGGGATTGAGCCTGCAACCTGGGCATGTTCCCTTGACAAGGATCAAACCTGGCACCCTTCAGTCCGCAGGCCAATGCTCAATCCACTGAGCCAAACCAGCCAGGGCTGCCCACGGTGTCTTGACTCCTTGCCTTAGCTCAGCCCTCACCGATGCTACTCTCATATGGATGTGATGGCTGACTTCAGGTCCTTGGTTTCCCCAACATATTTCACTGTTCTGGCCTATTGCCCCGCAAGTGCAACTGTGGTTGTCTGACCATGAGTCCCTACTTAGATTCAGAAAATCCAGTTCTTTTAGGTATGGGGCTGTGTAAAAATGTGTGCGTGCGCACATGTGCAGGAGCGTGTATGTGTGTGTCTGTGTGTGCATGCCTGCACGCACATTTCAGTCCTACAACATATACTGAGCATCTGTTATGGGCTCTGAGGTTAAACAGACATAGCCTCTTCCCCCAGGGAGCTCACAGTCTGGAGAAGACAGGATTCAGTGTTACAACAGGGAACATCTAAGAGCGCATCCCAGTGCAGGGGAGAACGCAGCTCCCTGGAAGGGTCAGAGAAGGCCTCTCAGACAACGTGCTGCAGAGCTGCATCGGCAGGATGGAGTACACAACCTTTTCAGGGAACTACAGAGGGTGGACGATGGGTGTAACATATATAAAACCGGGGAGTCAGGACACAATGCCTGCATTCTAGAAACCACAGGATGAGAGGCAGCTTGGTCGAGGGGAAAGAGCATAGAGAGCCTGGGGTCAGACAAACCCAAGTCAGAATTGGACTTGTCCTTGGGCAAGTGACTGCACCTGTCTGTGCCTCGGAGCTAATTCAAAGACTTCGATAGAGGTATTGGTGAGGTTATATGAGAAGGTAGCCCAGCCCAGTGGTCGGCAAACTCATTAGTCAACAGAGCCAAATATCAACAGTACAACGATTGAAATTTATTTTGAGAGCCAAATTTTTTAAACTTAAACTATATAGGTAGGTACATTGTTATTAACTTAATTAGGGTACTCCTAAGGCTCAGGAAGAGCCACACTCAAGGGGCCAAAGAGTCGCAGTTTGCCAACCACTGGCCCCAGCCCATGCTCAGGGCAGCTCTCTGGCATGAGGCCCTGTACCAGAATTTGGGGTGCTGGTGGGGCATGAAGCTGAGAAAGTGAGAGTGACCAAGTCACAAGAGGCATTTTGAGGGCATCACACTCAGTCTCTTGAAGAATGCATCTCAGACAAGGTTTTTTACACAACTTAAGTGGTTTTGTAAATCCCTTAAACTCCTCCTGTGGCTCCTGTAGACAATGAGTGACGTTAAAGGGTTGTCAGCAGAAGCATGGCATGATCCAATTTTCATTTTTGAAAGCTCACTCTGTGGGTGGCCATGTGGAAGTTGGACTAGAGGTAAGAGGGGCTCTCGAGGCAGGCGAGTGTGGAAGTACAGTCCAGAGACAGGACATAAAAGTAGGGCTAGAAAAGGGAGTAGGTTTTAGAGTTTTGTTGGATAGGATTTTATGGCCACTTGGAATTTAACATTGGCCTCCAGGTCTCAGCTGGTGCCATAAATCAGTTTAGGGACTGTGGGGCCGGAGCCGTCTGTGGAGGAGGAAGTATGTTGGGTTCCTCTGAGACAGGCTGGTCCTGAGCTTTCTGTGTGTCATCAGGTGGCCATGCCCAGTTAGCAAGTGGGCATCTCAGTCTGGAGTTCAGGGCAGAGGCCTGGACTTCCGTGGGTGGAGATTTGGGAATCACCAGAGGGAAGAGGGTGGTTGTAGATGTACATTTAGAAGAAGTGTCTCAGAGTGTTGAATGTGGGAAGGCAGAGGACAGACCCTGGGAAACCCCTTTAATTGGGGAGCTGATGTGCAAGCAGGAAAAAGAGCAGGGCTGGCTGAAGGTGCAGGTGGGATTCAGGGGAGGAGGAAGAGAACCAGAGAGGAGGTGCCATGGAAGCTGGGGAAGGAGAGCATTTTAAAAAAGAAGAGGTCATCAGTGTTTGGGGTGACAAAGAGTAAGAGAGAAGTGGGGTGCAAGCTGCCTCACTGGGCTTTGTGTATAGGGAGGAATGGTGACAGGTGCATTGCGTGTGTAGAAGTTTTGTTTTGGTGGAGTGGTTAGTACTGAAATCCAGCCATGACAAAACTGAGAAAGAAAGGTCAAGAGATTGGTGTTGGTCAGAATACAACTTCACGTGTGTGTGTGTGTGTGTGTGTGTGTGTGTGTGTGTGTGTAAGAAAGGAAGAGAGATCATTATAATTACGTATCAGTTGGGGAGTAACTTTTGAATGTCACCCCTACATACTCTGTCATTTGTTTGTTTTTAGAAGAAATTTCTCAGAATTCGTTCTGCAGAAAGTGGCCTCAGGAGAGTGCCCTGTGGACAGGAGGAATGGGGGCTCAGGGTTCCGGCCTCCCCTACAAGCTGCGTCCTGACAGAAGCTGCAGCTGCCGGCCCATGCAGAGAGCAGAGGGATGATGACTATGATGAGCCGCACGACTACTTCAACGTCCTGAGCTACAGAAGCCTTGGGGACATCAGCTTCCCAGCAGAGACTGGTTAGCGGCAAGGGGCATCTTCTGGGAGACACAGCCTGACTATGTGTAGGGTCTGCACTCTCCATCACTGCTGTGTGTGTGTGTGTGTGTGTGTGTGTGTGTGTGTGTGTGAATGATTGCCATCCTCATCTCTGTCTGCATTTCCTCTCCCCCTCCCTTCCACTCCATTGTGGCAGACCAGGGTGAGCAGCTTGAGTCTTGATTATGAATGCGATGTTGAAAACAGTGTGACCTGATTTTGAGTCTGGCAGTTTAAGCCAATTCTGTGGCTCTGGACAATGTGTTCCTCCTAACAGCACTGGGTCGGGGCCCAGGTGACAGGGTTTTGTGGGGGATGATGATGACAAAAACACATTGATGTGATTGCAAAAACACATTCTTCTCATTTCTCACTGTCCTTTCCATCAGCAGTTACACATTCAAGGCATTTTAGGATTAAGCTTGGTCCCAAGCTTCTGAGGGGAGAAAGGAGGATGACTAAACCAAGGTCTTGAGTCCCAGCCCTTTGAGAACTTCCGTTAAGTGCGGAGATAACATTCCCATGGAAAGGTGGTAAGGGGTAAGGATGTAAGACCCAGGCCTGTGGGAACATATGCCAGTTTGGTGGAGGTGGTCAGCATAGGCATACCTGTGGTGAAGTGGCCCAGGAGGATGGGGAACAGAGGGGCTGGTCTGGTGAGAGCAGGTTTTTATCCAAGGAACTTGCAGAAAACAAAGTCGGGAGCTAAAGCCTCACAAGGAAGACCCTGGTGCCAAGGGAACCAACGAGACTTCAGATTCTATTCTCTGGGCAGCGATTCAAGTCTCCTCTTGTTGGACCTACTCAGCGTATAGCGATGGGCTGTATGGGGGCTTCAGCCTCTTCCAGCCGAGCACTGGGGGAGCCACGGAAATGGTGCATGTTCACCGAGGGGCCTGTGTGACCCACGTTTTCTCTGTCAATCCAACACCAAACTTTTAAGAAAGAATCTGTTTCCCTCTAAAAGGGAAACCTAGATTTTTAAAACAAGGACTCTTCCTAGGAAAAGATATAAAATGAGCGCGATAGTTTCTAAAAATGTACACCCCCACGCTATCTTCTCTGAATGCTTACATTCAGTCCAGGCCTCTTCGTGCTGGGGTTGGGTGGCATCGGAGCTGCTCACTTGTGTTCAGGTGGCATTTAGGCTTTTATGCTCCCACTGTCTCTCAGAGAAACGAGGAGGGAGGCTGACTTACAGGTGAGTGATTTTCTTCCACGGGCACAGGAACCGAGAGAGAATGCGAAGCAAAGCTGTCTCCTGCCAACCATTACAATAACGCATTGCTCTGCTCCCCAGAATCAGGCTGGTTGAGCAAGAAGACAATGGAACTCCTACTCCTCCTTGGATTTTTATTTTTATGTTCTCACTTTTCAACCAAACAGGTCTGTCGTTAGGAGCAATGAGCTGAAATCTGTCCAGAGTGCCATTTTGTTTGGAAGAAAGAGAGACACATGGACAACACTGTTATTTGCCATGGCAGTCAGTACACAGCACTTTTCTTGCAAAACTAGTGCAAATTTGTTGGTAGTAGAACACAATCCACAGACAGGAAATGAATGAAGATGGGATGACGAAAAGGGAGTGTTGTTTTGCTTTGATGGAGACACCTATTGGGTCCAGGTAGACTGAGAGTTGGGTGTTATTGAACACGATTGTGGCAACTGGAAACATTTACAAATTCCATTTGGAGTTGATAAAAACACAGAAGTACCCAGATATGTCGTAAGTGGGACAGGTGACTAAAATAAGATGGAATTCAACGAAAATAAATTTTAAAGTGGAATTCAATGAGCTAGATTTTCCTTGGAGAACCAGAGGAGACAATCCCGTCAAAGCCAGATTCCTGGGGTCAGTCCAGGCCAATAGCCACTCTCCACATGCAGCTATGAGCAAGGCAGATGTGTTGTGAGTGTAAAATACACATCAGGTTTTGAAGACTTAGTGTGAATAATAAGAATGTGAATGATCACATCAGTCACTTAAAATATTGATTACATGTCAAAATGACAATATTTTGGATATGTTGGGTTAAATAAAACATATTATTAAAATTTATTTCCCCTGTTTCTTTTTACTCTCTTAATGTGAACTACTGGAAAATATAAAATTGCATATGTGGCTTCCATTGTATGTTTACTGGACCATGTTGCTCAGACTCTAAACCTGAGCCAAGCTGGTACCTAGGGATGGTATCTGTTTCTGACTGATGGTCTCTCTCTCATTCATAGTAGGGGTTGATTATACTTTTTTCCTTTCATTATGTCTTCCTAGAAATATATAGGGAAGAATCACATGGGAGGTTGAGGTAGGGGACCACTAAATACAGACAGGAAGAGACCTTAGGCTGTCTTGAATCCCCTCTTGAATTCCTTCAGGAGGAGAGGAGAATAAAAGGGGAATCATTGAATGATGAGAGTTCAGGGAGAAATAAATTTGTTGATTCCTTACCCCTTACCACTCCACATCCTAAGCCTGGGCATGTAGAGTCTGATCTATAATCCGAAGAACTATATTGAACAGGTATGAGACATTTGAGTCATGGAGCTTTGACGTAAATGATCTTCATGAGTGGACACAACTTTACTGTGCAGTTTTGTATCATGACTTGTCCCTTCTACACCACACTGGAGTTCCTCTGAATCATCACACAATTAGGTTCATACAGGTCCCATCAGTGTTGACTGGACAGGAAGGGCGGCCCAGCGCATGAATGGAGTGTTCTGGTGGGCAAACCACACGCCACAGAGAGGAGGGAACCAGCAGCATGGCTGTGGCTGTCAGCATGGGGTGTGAGTTTTGGTCAGACTCTGGTTCTTCCTAGTCCTGCTTCAATGCTGTAACTAGTAATCCCCCACCTCCACTCCATCGCAGACCTGTCAAAAGGCCCAGGGGAGCATTATATGTACAAGAGCCTGAGCTTTCTGGAGGTCAGAACTATATACCTTGATGTTTCAGATAAACTAATTTGCATAGATAGGGTCTAGGACAATACTATCCAACAGAACTTTCTGTGATGAAAGTTCTGTGTCTTTGCTGTTGAATGTAGTAGCCACTAGACACACATAGCTATTGAGCACTTGAAAGGTGGCTAATGTGACTAAGAAACAGAATTTAAAATTGTATTTAATTTTAATTAACTTAAATTCAAATGTAGGTAAGTAGTGATGTGACTGGTAGCTAGTATATTAGACATTGCAGTGATTGCCTTGCAAATGGAGAAAACACAGGAAGATGTGTTTATAGGCTATTGGATGGCTCTACAGATGTTATGCATTTGAAAGAACTCTGACCAGGGAGAAACATGGAGGTTGTCTTTTAGTCCTGTAGCCTTCCTTTGATCAAGACAAACCATGAGGCCAAAAGCAGGATGTGAATTTATTTATTTCAGACTCTTTCCAAAAGATACCTGAGGTAGGTAAGTGGTCCAGGTAAGGTGCCCAGGGTCAAGGCTGTCTAGAAGTTTGCAATTGATACGTGTTAAGCAGGAAGAGACACGCAGCACAAGACTTGCCCTGGTCATTCTGATGTCATGTAGCTTGTGAAGAACACTTTCTCTGGGGCCAAAAGTCTGGCTGATGTTATAGAGATCAACAGAGAAGTAGCTACGATGTGTCATGGACTGGGAGTCAAGACTTGTCCATGTGCTGAGCATTGACATTTCGCTTTGAAATGAGTACCTTCCCTTCCCAATCCTCGTTACAAATGTTTCCTCACTTATACAGTGGTAATAACAATATCTAGTGTACAGTGTCCTTAGGAAGACACAGTAAGATAATGTGGTTCACTCTTTGTAAGCTGTAAAACGCTGAATTCATATGAATATTGTATGATGCCCCACAAGCATGTGTGCCTGGCTCTGCTTATGATGCCACAGAGGTCCCCAAGGGAGCACCAACTTGTTGGGATCAATCAAGGTGTAATGATCCAACTCCTAAATACTGGGGTTGACGGAATGCTAAGAATTGCAGCTATATCCTCGGGCCTGCAAGTTATCTGTGTTTTAAAACGTTGTGTTGTGAGATGATAATCTTTTTAAAAAGTCAAACATATCTTGGATACCTATGACCTTCCTATAACAGAGGGCTGTCATTCTCTTCAGAATCCATATTTATAATTAAGTTGATTTCAAGATATGGAGGCTCGATTAATAAATAATTCATTTGCTCCAAGTGAGGATTTTGCAGCAGTCGCGAGTCAGGGAAGGGGTGGGAGGAGTGTGTTCACTGGGCACAGCACAGTGTAGGGATGGCTGGAAGGATGGTGCGGGGCCTGCAGTGCTCCTCACTCAGGGAGCAGGGACTCAGGCTCAGCAAGGCACCACCCAATACAGCAAATCCATGTTATTATTTTAATCTATGAATTTTATAGTTTTTTAAAAAAATTTTTTTACTTGTATTTTAAGTTTATTTAAAATATACTTTTATTTATTTTCATTTTAATATCATAATTCTGTAACAGCTATAAGGTTTACCTGGTTGTATGTTTGAGCATATTTAAGAAAGATTATAATAAAATGGTTATAGCCTATATTAGTTATTAATTTATTTTTAAACATTATAATAAAAATAATTAGATTCCTCCTCTGAGGGATGGTCTGTGGGAAGTATCATTTTTTCCTTTTGTGAAGGTATATTGATTACTCAAGTTTGAGAGACCCTGGTGTGATATACATATCATTGGGTTTCAGAAAACTTGACTTCAAGTATTAGTTTATTAATGATTTTGTAATGGGAAAAGCACATATTTCTGAGCCTCTGTTCCTATAAACTGGTGTAATAACTACTTCACAATGTTTCACAGGGAAATTGTGAGGATGGATTAAAGTAAATGAAGGAGAACTTTGTCAACTGTTAAGTGCCATATGAACAACCTAGGTGCCACTGACTATTACTGTAGCCCATATGTTTCAGCAGGCAGCGAGGAGGCCTGAAGTGTTTGGGGGTTGTGCACAGAGAGATCAAAAGCTCCGGGTGAAGTTGGCTGGCATCATCAGGATGTTGCTAGGATTCACAGAAATCAAATAGGGACAAATTTTGCATCATGAAAGTGTTTTCTCCCTCTTTATTTTCTATTTCATAGACTATCAGGTAAACTTAGTCGTTCAGTGATTGAGCTGCAAGAAGTCACCATTTAAATTCGCAGAGGTCACCTTTCAGCCCAGAGTTCTCCTTAAGCCTCTCCCCGCCACATGCCCAGGCCTAGGTCTCTGTGTGTGCTCACACTGGTGGAAATGTCTGCCTGCACTCAACTCCTCCAACCCAAAGCCTGCATGTCCGGGGGAGCCCCCAAGCTAGACTGCTTATTTCTTGGGTCCTTCCTTGACTTGCCCTGCTCATTTATCTTTGCTAATTTATAAATTCCCATGACACTGCAAGTTTGAATGGTAAAATCTAGCTTTTGATTTTATACGAACCTTTATTTCAGTGGTTAGATTTTAAGGTTTATCAGGCCTGAAATAACGTGCTCTGTTTCCTTCACACACTGCAGTGCTGAGTGGAATAGAGATGCTTTACTGAAGAGTTAGTGAATCTAATTCAATTGGATTGACTTCCCAGGGACAAATGAGATGTACGTCTTCTCCATTGCATCAGCAACTTCTGCGAGAGGGATGAGGTTAGAGAGCTCCCTGAGTAGAGTGGCATCTGAGAAAGGGTCTATGTAGACCAGGGGTGGGCAAACTTTTTGACTCGAGAGCCACAAAGGGTTCTTAAACTGGACGGGAGGGCCAGAACAAAAGCATGGATGGAGTGTTTGTGTGAACTAATATAAATTCAAAGTAAACATCATTACATAAAAGGGTACGGTCTTTTTTTTTTTTTTTTTTTTAGTTTTATTCATTTCAAACGGGCCGGATCCGGCCCTCGGGCTGTAGTTTGCCCACGGCTGATTGTAGTCCCTTAGGAGTCTCCAAAGTCATCAGATGGGGATGCATTTTGAGCCTGAATGTTCCTTGGGTACAAGGATACAGGATCGATGGGCACAGTGTTATATAGGATTGGTTATTTCTACAAGAGGCAGAGAGAGACCCATTTGCATGTGAGGAAGGAACAAAGGTGGATGATTTAGATAACAGTGAATGAGCCACGTGATCATTTGTGAGGTTTGGATAGGAGAAGGAAAATGCCTGAATTTACATTATATTTCCCTAAACGACCTCAATGTTACCAATCTTGGAATTCCTATCTCTTGTGCCAAGAGGAGAATATATTAGGAATTTTTCGGGGCCTTTTAGGGGTAATTCTTATTTGGATAATCTCTAGACCTAGATCACAATAGATAAAAGAATGGGGAGAACGGCCTAAAACAGAAAAACTGTCACAATGTAAAGAAGACACAGTAGGAAACCAAGAGAAGTTTTTTTTTTTTTTAATTATTCCTTCATATTCAAACTTCACAAACAGTGTGAACTTGTACAATACCTCGGAAAGTGAAACTTACAAAAAAAGTGCTGGTAACATTTAAAAAAAACAACAAAAACCCCAAAAAACAAACATCATTCTTAGCAACATCAATTACTCTTCCACACAAAACAGAAACCTTGTAAAATTTATTTTCGTATTTTTAAGGCGTAATACTTCCGTATAAAGTATATGCAAGAGATAAAACTTCACAGTATTCCAAAATGTCACAATAATAATATAATAGTATAATGAAGCGCTACAGTTAATTTTTCTTTTTTTGAATGTTTTTTTTCCTGTTTAAATAACAAATACAAGTCACAGGTAAATATACGTGAGAAAAATACGAGGCTAATATTAAATGGCAGGTAAGGATACTGTCACTGTAAGAAAAAACTGGCAGGATGTGTGTATTTAGTCTATATTTTAAAGCACTTGATAGAAAAGGCGTATGCAAGGTTTTTGAAAAACAATTTTGTTTGTTTGATAACTGACAACAATTTAAGAGTATAATGAAGAAAAAAAAAAGGAACAAACTCCCTCTCAAAACGATTGACCTGCTCATCCCACACCACGTATATACGGATGGATGGATGTGTGTTTGTGTGTCCATGGGTTCATACGGTACACAGATTGATACAAGCAGTGTTCCATGCCCACCTGCCAAGATAGGAGGCTAGTGTCTCTGCAGTCATTGAGCCCCGGTTCCTCTTGGGAAGTTATTCTTTTAATTTAAAGCTCTCTTTTTCCTTGCCCTTCCCTCTTTCCAAACTCTTCCCCAATTCCCAGGTCTTCAGTCTGAAAAGACAATCTGGTGAAAAAAGTTACCCTCCCCTCGAAATTCACTGGGAAATAGAAACTGCATAAACAGTGACACCCACACAGACATTGAAAATACCACTTGGATGAATGGATATGTTTATGCATGTGTGTGTGCGCGCGCGCATGTGTACAGTAGCAATTGCAAAAAAGGGACCATATTCCTTTCCATATGACGATACAATGTGATAAGAAACATTTCTGTGCAGGAAATAGGGTCTCTTCGCATCTTATCACAACACTGTGGCGGGAACATCAGGAAATGGGTTCACCTTTCAGCAGTCACCACAGTAAACTTCATTGAGAACACACCTGCCCAGACGTCCGGTCTGTGCACATGTGAGTGTTAACAGCTAGCCATTCAGCCAACAGGTAACAGAAAGACAGCAGATAGCAAAACACGTCAATAAGGTGCTCAAAGAAAAAAGTGGCACCCACTCCTCGAATGGATGGCCACAGTAAGGTGCTTCAAAAAAGTTTTTCTCTTTTTTCAGTTTTTATTTCAAACATTAAGAGTACTGATTTGCACATGGTAGTTCTGAGCCAGGCCAATGGTTTTGAGATTTCTGACATCTTCCATTGAAAAGGGCTTTCACTGTAGTTGATTTATTCAGTTTGTTGTGGGTCACTTGAGCTTAAAAATGTATTTAATAGCCAGAAACGGAAATCAAATCAATATGACTAAAAGAAATAACAGATGAAATAGTATAGAACATTACTGCATTCCCATTGGATCAAGATGGTCTCGCCCATTTTTCCTCTTTCACTAGCACTGTTCCTTTTTTTTCTGTTACAATCCATTCCTTGTGAACATACAGAAATGACCAGTCACTGCAAAGAGCTGTTTTTATTTTTTGTGATCTGTTGCAAGAGTCCAACCTTGTTTCCTCTGCTGCTGTTTGTGTAGCATCTGGATTTGTGATGAGCATCTGGATTGGTTGTGTGCATGTGTGTACATGTGCACACATACACACCTATACATGTATAATATATACACTGTATACATGGAGATACAGGAAGTGTGTATACATTTATACATCATATAGTGTATATTGTTTCAACTGGAGATAAACTGAACTGGGTTCCCACACTAGCACATGTTTATCTTTCCCCTGCTCCCTCTGCCTATTTTAAACAGGATGGAGCTTCCATTTATTTTTTTAAAGTGCATTTTCAATGCAGAATAACTGTAATTCACTGATTTCTTGGAAAACATTTTTGATGAGAAAAATCTGACGGTTCTCAGCCCCAAGCAAGAGAAACTTGTGTTTGGTCATGCCAGGGGCTGACGTGGCAGTGCCAGGCTTGAGCCTGAGTGATTACTGGGCATTCTGGACTCTGGGCACCTTAGCAGCAGCAGCAGCACCTTTAGGAGAAGGCAGAGACAGAAGAGGGGGAAGGAAGGAAAGCTCAGATGAGGAAGGATGAGTCTGCGGGGTGTTCACGGTCAGAATTAACTTTGTATGGATTTGTGCAGTTCCTGCTTGGCTCCAGCTGAGAGATCCCATCGAGTCCCCTGCCCACCCACTGACACCAGCCTCCCCATGTGCCCGCACGTTCAAGCATCGCCCATGCGTCCCCACTCCCAAGGCTGACTTCCTGTCAGTTCCCTGTGGGTATGTGAGTGCCAGCACTGAGAAGGAATAAGGCACCAGAGAAATCAAAATGTTACAAAAGATGCAAAAACCCATTTCAAAGAGCCTCTCCCATGGTTCCATTAAAATATTGCATGTGATACCACTCATTTGTGTGACTTAAATGTGTCAAATGCAGTCTCTGAAAGGAACTTGAGGCCCTTCAGCACCAGAGATCTGTAGGAATGCACCCTTTGTCTAAACACACCCACGCCCCCGACGCCCACCCCACGCCACACACAAAGCACCAGATCGGGAGAGCAAGGCTGCTTGCCATTGCTTACCTCATTTTTGATAAAAATCAAAGAAGTCCATGAAATAGAATTTTCAGGAACTGCTCTGAGATCAAAAGGGTTTGGGCCGTCAGGTATCTAGTTATGTCATGTTCTCAATGTCCAAAGAGCCTCCCGAACATATTTGCGTTCAATGTTTAGGGGGAATGTGCTAAAAAAAACTACTTCTCAGATGATGCCCGCATACTCCAATAACACTTCAACCTCCCGTTTGTTTTTAAACACTGTAAAAAGGAAGAGATTCACCTATCTATAAAAGGAAAAAATGAAGGCACATGATTTTATTCGGTCCCAGAAAAATGGCATTTTGCAAGTTCGTGTGTGTGTGTGTGTGTGTGTGTGTGTGTGTGTGTGTGTGTGAACGCGAGTGCAGACACACGACATGGGAGTCCGGGGGCTGCCGGGGCAGTCGTCCAGAGGAAGCTGGGGAAGGAGGAGGAGGAGGAGGGTTCTGAGACAGAGAAGAAAGGAGAAAGGAGGGAAGGAAGCCTCTCTTCGGCTTTCTGTCATTGACAGTCTCAAGATTTTGGCTGCTTTAAGGTCCAGAACGGAATTCATTTGTCTTGGTCTAGAAAGTGCCCCCAGTTACATATCTCCAGTTAATTATGATACAGCTTTTGGTGTTCCCCTTTTCCCTTCCCTCCAGCCAAATGGTTTTTTTTTTTTAAAAAAATCACAGTTTTTAAAAATTATTTTTTCAATGTTGAAAAAATATGGAAAAGCTATTGAACAGCCTCAGGGCCCTCTGCCTCTCCAGCCTCACAGTGAGCAGATGGAGGGACCCACAGAACCCAAGAGGAGCGAGCAGGATCCTTGTGCAGGAGGGTCCCTCGCACCGTCTTCCCTGGGGCAGCTGCCTTCCCAGCACCCACAGTCTTTCTTCCAGCAGAACCACTCTTCTCCCGCCCCATCCAGGGACTGTGGGCGCTGGAAAGGCAAAGCCACTCCGGAGAGCGATGGTAATAGGAGAGGGTCTGACAGGCTAGAAGCTCTCTCCTCAGGCACCGTAAGCAGCGTGCTCTCAGCAGCCCGGCCCCAGGACGGGAAAGCGTGGCTGCCCACTGAGAGGCTGAAGTCCCATTCACATTTACTTCATGAGACCTCAGCTCGCAGGCCCACCACCTTGGTGCCTCTCTTGGCATCAGAGTTGGCCCCAGTTCCTGAAGAAGGCACTGGTCCAAGACAGAGAGGCAGGGGCAGCTGGCTGCATCACACAAAAGGGCTATGGACAGTGGGATTTCAGAAACAAATTTAACTTTGGTTTTCTGACTTAGTCAAACCGTACAAATTAAAGCAGGGCTCCAGAGGCTTCCATCATCTGACTGGTGGTATATTTTTTTCTCATTTGGCAAGGCTAAGGCGGGGGGAAGAGAAAAGGGTTCCCATAATTGGTCGAAGACACAGGGTGGTAAATGCTTCCACACTTAAACTCACAGTCCAGTGTTTTTGACATTTCATAAATAGCTTTTTTCTCTAAAAAAAGAATAAAACAAGAACAATCCCTTTACTTACTTATCTGAAACAAAATAAACAGCAGTGGGTACAAACTTCTTCTTGTAACAATTACAAAAAACAACAATATAATCCCAACTTTTAACACGCATCTTGAATCAGTTATTTTTTTTTTAACCTCAAAACTGCAGCATATCCTTAAGGGCAAACTTTTCGATTAGTTTTTTTCTTTTTTTTTTTTTTAAATAATGTCTTCACCAAAAAAACAGTCTTGTACCAATAAAATGCATTCAAAAATAGAAAATATTACACAACAAAAATATGTATCCTTCCTTTCCAAAAAAGATTCTTCACAAAAAAATGTAGAAAAAATTCCAACAATTTTTTTTCCTTTCCTAAACATTAACTTTCAGTCTAGGGCACAATTATTTATTGATTTAAATGTCTGTTTTTGCATAAAACATGGAAGATGCAAAAAATTTACTGTATTAGGATTGTAAAGTTACATCCACTCCACCCCTACTCTAAAACAAAACAAACCCAGAAAAACCCAGCAAACATTGAACAAATGGTACAGCCAGTTGGCTAGGAAAACTATCTCTGCCTTTCCACTACTGTGCACATGTGTGGGCTAACGGCTCTGCTGGCACCTGGGACTGCTGAAGAAGCCAAATCAAGAGGTTGTTTAGCAATAGCTGATGTCCTATGAGTCATTTACAGTCTCCCATGTTGCCGGTCTATCTGCTGTAAATCCTCACGGAGAAAAGAATCACGTGAGGTAGCACATGGGCAGAGGACTAAGCTCTATCCACATGTATGGTACACACATCTCTATACAAGCCACTTTCTCAACCATATCATGTCTTTTTTCTTTCTTACTCAAAATGGAGCTCGGGCATGGGATACAAGGTGATGAAGAGCTCCAGTGGTATGAGGAAGGCTGGGTGACTTCTTCCACAGTCGCCTCTCCTACATTTAACCTGGTTGGGCATTAACTGGAACAATGACAAGATCTCAAACCTCAAAGGAATGCTGTTTTTGTTTTATATTTTCAGCAATGTAGCTGAAGGTGATGTATTTTTCTTATTTGATGGTATTTCTCTTTTGTGTGGTATTTCTCATTTTGTATGTGTATTCATTGTGTGTATAAATTGATTTTTTTCATAGCTTTTTTCCCCGTTGCTTATTAGATTGCTGGTTTTTTCTTTGTGGTTTTTGTTTTGTTTTGTTTCTGATTTTTTAAACAGTGAAATGTGTCCAATTTTATTTCCAGTGCATTAAACAAATTTTAAATTAAAAGAAGAAATAAAACTTTCCCCCCATCCTTCTAAAGAAAATGACTGATAAAAGTACAATATAATAAAATCAGGCATTTCCAAAAATAGCATGATGTGCAACCTCAATTATATAAAAGAAAAACAAACAGACAAACAAGAATTATAGAACATAAGAATGAAGGAGCCAAGACTATATAATCTCAACTATGGTATGATTGGCAAGCACTGGTTAAAAAATAGGTAAGGCTACTCTTAGATTTCTAACTCAACATAGTTAACCACTGCTCTTCTGTCTTTTCCTTCAATTCTTAATCTTTAACTCACTAGTTCTTTATATCTTTAAAATGGACAAATTTGTTTTTATATTTTTGGTCTACAGTAGAATTACATATTAATAATATAATAAAAAAGTGTTTCATGAACAGGTTGGTACTGCATCCATATGGGGGAAATAGAAAAAGGTACTCAAATAGACATAGCAAATGCACTCTAGCCTTATAAAAATAACCACAAATACAATAGAAATTATAATCAGGGCAACCGATTAAACTGAAAATACAGAAAGATATATTTTGGATCATACAAACTCCTGACAAGCTATGCCCTAGAATTTCAGCCTCCAAACCTTTCCCATGATTTCCACCTTTCCATAGGACCACTCAAAATTCAAACGGAAATGGAAACAAAACAAAAATAAAGTGGACAGGTGGTTGAACCAGCCAGAGCTTCCATGTTATCTTAGCTGACTGGCCAAGACCAGGTGGACAGCATCTGAGAAGCTGGTAGGCCACAGGGGAGCGGCTGATGGTGTCTGTTTTTAATTTTGGAGGAGTTCCCAGCCCACTGATAAAGAGAGAAACCAAGGAACCAAATAATTCTTTTGGTAACATAAAATACATGGGATGAGACATAATTCCGATAGAGGGCACATGGCAGTGAGATGGGAAAGAGGAGAGTTGCAATAGGCAAACTTTGGGCACCACCTCCACCTCCATTTGTTTTCTTCAACACATTGTTTTCTTTCTCTTTCTGAGCATCCTTTAGGATTAGCTACAGGCTAATGTCCTCTGAGCAAACATTTGTCATCTCAGCTCTCAATATGACACCTATGCTTTCTGGCCTTCCGAAGGGCTAGGTGGCTCTGGGGGGTCGCACCCCCGTCCCGGGCCTTGAGGAGGCCGAGGAGAGATGCGAAGCTGTAGTGACCATCCCCACCTGACGGTAAGCGCACACCGAGGTCCCAGTGTAGGAAATGAATATGAAGGGAAAGAACTGGTAAGAGTTGAGCTCGGTAATCAGCAAGTATGAAGTTTTTCTTTCAGAAAAAAAGGAAGAAGAAAAAGAAATGGCATCAGTCAGAAAATACTGCTTTTGGTTTCTTTTCACTTCAAACCATCCTTGGTTTTTCTCTCATTCACTTGCTCCAGTTTAAAGTAGAGTTTAGAATCTAGTGCAAATATCATCAAATCACAGCATTCCAGGAGCAATATCCTATCCCTTCATTCCAAGTGAACACTATCCCTTCAGACCTCCTCCGAAGACCAGGGGGCAATGATCCAGAGAAGTGTAACTGAACAAATTATTGACATGGTACTCACTGCAACAAGAAAGGCACTATCACAACAGCTCAGCCTAAGCACGGCCCTTGTCATGGGCCTGGACATTTTCAACCACTCTGGTTACCATGGTGAAACCCAGCCTGTGGCTTTTTCAATACTCTAATTCATTGCCCATATGAATTATGCCACCGCTGTTGGCTCTGGCCACACAGAGAACTGATCTGCTCTGTGTCCATGTGACCCCACATTTTACCAATGACCCTTGCTTGGTTCTGAAATGATTGAGCTCATTCTCTTCCATGGAAGTTTCTTTCTCTCCACCAGTCTCCAGGTCATGACTCATATAAAGACTAGTTTACAGTGTCAGGTACTATTGTTTAGTATTTTCCTATTTCTTAAACCTCTGACCAAACCCTAAGTCTTAAAGATAGTTCAGCAGCTCCTCTAAGAACAAATCTTCTGTAAATATCACTGTGAACAGAATGAAAACCACAGTGTCATCCCTTGACCACCAAGGCATATCTCTTGAGCTCCTTGTATTTTGTCTTAGAGAGAGGAGGTCCGGCTCTAGAGATTAAAATCTTTGGTGACAAAACTGCAGTGGGTATGTGAGTGTCAAGGAAGAAGGTGTTTTCCCAAAGCCTCCAGAGAAGTATCCTAGGTCAGTCAATGTGGATATATTTTAAAAGGTCAATTATTTCTTTCTATCACTTTGGTTTGGTGCAATCAATGTCTGTTTGAATTCTGAATTTAGAGATTCTTATTTAAAATGGAAATAATGCTTTAAGTGCTTAAGGGTTTGGTTATGTTAGTTCTGAAAGCTCTAAATAGAGTTTTTCTGGCTAGCAAGGCTGACAGCTTCCTTAATATTTTTTTTTAAATCTTGGAATAGTAGACTTGATGGATCCTAAGGAGGAGAGAGAGATAGGTGTCAATGTGGCAATCTTAGGACACAGAGTATTCCAAATAATATCCCTCTATATGATAATGTTCAGAGAAATCCAGCACTAGCCATTTAGACGGGTTGTGATCCTTTCTCACTGAACCAGAACCTTCAAAGCTGTCACTTTGGATCTGAGAAGACTTCAGCATCTTCACTATTGCTTGTGGTGTAAGATTCTTTTATTAATAGACACTACAGAGCCATAAACTCTAATTCCATCTAAGATTAAACAAGGTAATAAAAGAAAATCCAATTAAAAATTGAAAAACCCCAATAACTTCAAAACTAAACTTTTAGGCACTGTTAAGGTCTTCTGCTTAATAAAGGACCGTCTACGACAGAGAAGTTAGTAAGTAGGTTCTGTTTTTGTCCTCCGACTCTTCCTCCAGTGTCAAAGTGGGCCTAGCATGTTTCAAAACAAGCCTTTCACTTCATGGTTCTCAGTGGTTATTGCACTGTTCCCTTACTGTCATCACACCCATGGCCTCCCTCTTTGGTTAGCCTGATCTAGGTTTCACCCATGGATGGAAAAGCATGCCCCGGCTGGAAATCTCTCTCTAGCATGAAAATGGTTGTGTGTTTTTTGAAAGAGGGCACTGCCCTCTGTGGCACGGAAATGTGCATCAGCCTCCGCGGTGCAGGGCAGAGCAAGGGTGTTCACAGCACCTCGGTTGGCTTCACCATTGCAACTCTTACTGAAAGCTTAGTTGGAGATGACATTGGCCAAACATCCTAAGCTCACGACACTAAGCCAACTTCCTTATGATATGAAAACAGATCCTATCCACATGGCAGTTTCTAAGCCCGATTAAGGACTGGCATTCTACAGATTTTCACCAAACCTGCTACCACCAAGCATGATGGAAATAACCCTCTATTTTTGTGATGCTTCTAGTTTCATAACTTTTTTCTTTCTTTGTCATACCTCACACACTCTCTCCCAGCACAAGTAAATACATTTCAGTAGTGCAATGCAGTGCAGTCATATTTAGTGCAAAGAAAAAAAAAAGCCCTATTACAAACCCAAGCTCAACCCTACACAGCTCTACAAAGGTTACCAGTGCCACAAAGTGGGAAATTCAGTCTCTGCCTCACACTTCAGTGAGTCATCTCTTTTGTTGCCTCTGTTTGTTTCAGCTCAAGGGAGAGAAACAATTCACATGCACCTATGTATTATTCTGTAAAATGTTAAGCCAATCAGCAGGAAACAAAGGGTAATAGTGGAGTGGAAACCAGGGTAGTATTTAGAAGAGGGCAATGACTACTTAATGCAAAGGTCAGTAGTGGTTTTTATTGAATGGTTTTCATGATGTCAAATGGCTCTGATGCTAAAGGGAGTGGGTACAGGAAAAGATAAAGCTTTCCTGTCTCTCAAAACAGGTCCTAGATTTAACAGTGATGAGCTCTTGTTTCTGAATAGTGCAATCAGCTACTCCCCAGGGCTGCAGACAGCAGCGCCTTACCTCGCAGAAACAGGGACGCGAGGAACTCGCGCTTCCTTACTGACCACCATCTCCCTCGCCTCATTCTTCTCTTATTTTTTCTGAATATTCACTATTTTTTTTACTGAATACACACAAAATACAGATCTAAATACACATACACATAAAATCTCAAGGCCCCTCTCAGGATGATAGGTTGGAAATTGATACAAATAGCTCAATGGCACACTCACACACAAAGTCTTGCTACTAAATATAAAAGTGAATTATTAAGAGTCTGCATTGTACCTCTTATTGTATTATTCTGTAAGAGAAAACATTCATAGTAGGATATCTAATGGGGTGTACTTCTTGCTTGGTATTAGTCTGGCATTAGTTTGGGATATGACAGTATTGAGTGATTCTGGAGAAATGCTTGACATTTGATAATCCTCAGGAATAAGCCTTTCAGTGTGTCTGGGTCCCCACTCTCCAAATGTAAATCTGCTTCTCTGCTCGTACCCACACATGCACGCTGAAGTCTCAGGAGAATCACCATTAGTTCAGAATAGATTATAGAAACAAGGGTGTGTGGCATAGTGGGTTTGATACACTCAAATTACTTTAAAACATAAAGTTAGATTTTCTCGAGTCCATCAACTCTTTGCCTTCGTTTGCCTTTGACTCTGAAGAGCACAATTCTTTCAAGAAGAGTGCAAAAATCAGTTAATATTAAGATATAAAAAAGTTAGCCTTTATTCATATCTTAATAGGCCCCTCAGCAAAGCTGAGGTTCAAATCAGTGGGACTACGGAAGGAGTGTCCGTGCTGACAATGCCCTAGGGTCTAGGGTCTAGAGACCATTTTCTTCTACCAAGTGACACACAGATGGTTCCAAATCAAAGTTTGTCCCAAGGGGAGCAGGAGAAGAGTAACCAGCCTTATGAACTCCTGGCAGTGCACACCCATAGAGCACCTTAGACTATGTCTAAATCTGGAACTAAATTTGAACTATTATTTTATTTTCAGTCATCTCTCTGCATATGCCTCCTCGAAAGCAGGTTAGATCTCAGAGCAGTCACAGGTGTCTACAACATCTCCAGAGGGGTTTGATAGTATTAAGACTTAAATGACAAAGAAGTGAGGTTATCTTACCAAGTCTTGGGACTGTAATGGTGAGAGATGGGCAAGGGTGGCAAAGGGTGGGTGGTGCTGACTTTCTGGTAACCCTGAGAATCAGCTTTAGGATCCAGAACTGTCTCAGATTTGCCCCATCAATTGTCCTGTTTCCCTCTTGCTTTTCCTCTGTTCACTTAATTGCGATTATTTTAAAGAGTGAGCTAAGAGCGCAAATTATAGCACAAACGGCAGGTCATAAAAAGGCTGTCAGGCTATCTGTAAATTGGATTGAGTTGAAAGCAGTATGCTTTCAAATGAAACACTACAATTTCCTTTTAAAAAAAAGTTTCTAGTTTGGCTTCTCCTTCTCGTGTGGCGGTGGGTCTGGGTGGTGAGGTATGGGCCCTGCAGCCCATCTCCCTGTGACCACCACCCCCAGCACTGGGTGAGGAGATGAGAAACAGTGGAGAAGTGGATGTTTCTCCATTGAAGACCTCGGGAGCACATATAGGTTTGAAATGAACAGAAAAGAAATCTAAACAATTTTAGAAATCGATAGATCAATGGATTTTAGCTTTTCAATAGCGTCCTTCCTGTTTCTTTTCCTTTTCTGGGTATTCATCACTAGATAGCGGTAAGAAATACCCAAAGAGAATTTTCATTAAAATAACTTATTCCCAGCTGCATTTCTAAAATATGAGGGGACAATAAGGATTTACAGTATAAAATACATGGCTTTCACCTGCAATCAACTCCTATTCTTTGGCCCAAGACCTATCAGTTTAGGTTAAATGGGGCTTCTTTCTCAGGGAATAGTTGCAACTATTCTCTCCTCAAGGTGCAGAGACAACTTCTCTCACAAGGCTCTCAAGTGCTGCTAGAAAAGAAAGAGAAGGTTTTCGTGGACAAAGACTCCAGAAGGGAGGCTTTTCATTCTCAGAGGGAAAGGAGGCGGCAGGGCCTGCAGGTATCTGACTGCTGCCTATGCCATCAGGTTGAAGAATCAAAATCTTTTACTATCTTGAGAAGAAAGAGATAAAGGGAAACAAATAAATTAACAAACAAGCTTTATGGAAATACACATCCCTCCAGTTTCAGGTTTCTAAAGAAATAATAATTATGCTTCAATCAAGGTTTATAGATAGCAGACAACTGTTTTAATGTGTACAAGTATCATCCCTTGGCTTGACTATGTTAGTTTCACTTTCTTTGAAGGAATTGCATCTGTCACACGTGCCCTAAAGTCCAGTGCAGAAAACAAACTGGTTTGCTACCAGCCTCAATCTCAGAACATTTCCTAAGCTATACTGGTAAATACTAAAACTACAGATCTGTAAAATGAGATGCAGACTTTCTGAAACGCACTGTGGTGGGATTTGGGGAAGGAAGCAAGCTGTTAGTGGGGGAAGGCAGAAAGAAATCCCTTCCTGTCCTCCCAAATACATTTCATAATGTTTCTGACCATGATTTTGCTGCATTAGACACTGTGAGGGCTATTGGTGCTCCTGGCAGGGGTCAGCTTAGAAAAGCAGGAGGCTTGTAAGCAGTAAGAGATCCACACCCTGGAGTCTCTAGAATATGAAACAGAATTTAGCCATTACTCTACTCTAGAGACTAATGCAGATTGTGGCGAGAAACCCCGGTGTCAGGGTTGGAACTCTTCTTGGGGGACTAGAGGGAACAATGCCAAGAAGGCCTCCTGGAGAAACCTTTTTTATTACCTGGACCACCTGGAACCTATCAGAACCAGATCCCCTCCTACTCTACATTATACTTTAAATGATAGTATTTAGGATGCTAGAAGCCAGTGCTTGGGGAGATGAGCACTTTAGATGCAGAGTACTTTAAAAAAAGATGCAGGGGTCAGAATGGACAAAAGAAGAGAAGAAGAGAGGACCTGTTGGGAGAACATGCCGAGTGAAGATCATGGTCCTCAGCTCCATACATTCTGGCTTTAGGAAAGGTTGGTTTCCTACTGGATTTGCGACTTGGGAAAGCTTCTGAACCTTCTCATTATTGCATTGCTCTCTGTGGTGTGATCTGATGTTACACACTGGTTTGATTAGGAAAAATGCTGAGTTAACCCTCAAGTCCAATTAAGACTCCATTTCTGATATTAAATGTTGATTCTGTTTGTCAATGGGTAAAACAAGGAATGAATGCACACCCCTGTGCACTAAAAACCAGGTAACACTTTAAATGCTTCAGAATTTGTCTTCATAAGAGCGGAGAGGCAACGTAGCATCATGGGAAGAGTGTTGGACTGGGAGTCAGGAAGCACTGTGTTGGAGCTGCTAAGATCGCATTCTAAACATCCTGTACAGGGGCAGATCCAGAACAGCATCAGTCCTTTGGGCAATGCTCCAGCGACCAGGCAACTGTAACTCACTGAAATGAGATCTAGTACGATGACCAAATTATATGGTGAATGTTTAGGAACTGGGGAGTGTATTACATGGTCCTTCAAGTATCTAGTAAGCCTTATTTTATTTAAACATATATTAAGTTTATGTTTAAAAACAGATACTTTAGAAACTTTTTGAATCTTTTAATTTCTTAGTAAATTACTGCTTAAAACTCTAAATTAATAATTATGTTTCTCCAAAAGATAACAAATGACAAAAATTCCTCCTGATTGTCTCCTACAATGTGTTTAAATGGCAGTGGTTTTAGAAGAGCTCATTTAAGGCTTGAACAGTTGCCAAAATTATTTTGAAATGTCACCCCCTTTGCTTGATTTCTGTAAATCTAGTATCTGGTAATATGTCACTTGGCAGGTATTGAAATAGTTAACATTTTTTTCCCTCCCTCAGAGATATAGTCTACTCATATCAGGAATTTGAACACTGTGGTATTTAAAGAAAAAAACAACACACCAGAAAATATTTTTCTCTTTATCATTGGCCAAATGTGAAGGTGAGAGGAATTAATGACCTCAGCTAGTGCAGATGACATTTAAAACTGTGAGTCAGGTCCTCCCACTCTCCAAAGAATATTGATAACTTTTAGAATGAGAAGGTGCAGTGTACACTTGCTTCACTCTGCCTGCCAGTCTCAAGTGGATGAGCTCATGTCAATGCTCTTTAAACACCTACAGCTTGAAGAAGGGCATTCACAATGGGTTTGGGAAAAGGAAGGGAAATGGGCACTCAGGGGCCTAATTATTAGAGTTCCTGGGGTGGTAATAATATGAAGAGGTAATTTAAAGGAGTCTTAAGGAGAACCAAGAACTAAAGAGAAAGGGTGAGGAAAATAATAAAGTTGATATAATTTGGGTGTTATGTGATCGTTGGAAAAGGAACAGCTTCCCTAACTCTTAATTTACAATTACGTTTGTCTAGTAGAAATATATTTAGTTGAAAAATTTGGAGAGGCAGATGAATAATTTTGCTATTAGACTCAATGTTAGCCCTTCAAAGTGGTTAGAGTAGGTAGATCCTTAATGATACCAGGCTTCAGAAGCAGAGGGCATGGAGGGGAGCCTGGATAAAAGGGTGGGGGCGAACTTGTTGGAGGGGCACAGCAGAGCGGGGTGGGATTTGAAAATAAAAACATATCGGGGAAGATGAAAGGAAGAAATTGGTGTTATTCACACTGAAAAAAAGCCTCACTATTGGTCCAGTGTGGGAAGGGCTTTCACACTGAGTACTGTGAACAGCTGTTTTTATTTTGTCCTGAATATAGAATGGAGAGAGTGAGGCTGGTTTCAGGCACCCAGGATGGATGTAAAGTTTATCCAACTGTGGAGTTTTCTAGGCATTGGATTAAATAGCTGTGGGAAGCTGAAGAAGCTCTTTTTTCTGAAAATAATATTTGACAATATTTCTTGCTAGGAAGACTGGATGCCTGATTTCTGAAGTTTCCACGATGGCCTGGTTAAATTAGAAGGAACCAAGTCCCCATCTCAACAGACAAATGGAGATACTGAGGGCCAGGTACCCAAGAGCCACCATTTATTTTATTGATTCTTCAGACTAAAAAAATTACATAAAACTTTCTGAGTTCTACTTCTATTAGCCTCTGTCATGAAAAGTTCTTCAAATTCAGGTTTTATTTTTTTAAAAAGCTCCTAGGGAAATGAATATTCTACTGCCAAGCTGCCTTCAGGGAAGCATTAAAGACTAGTTAGAACTGCAAGCATACTGAAAACAGGAAGCTGTCAGTACAGAACCAATCTTAAAAATCAATGTTTGAAAACAGAGCCAGGAAAACTAGGCATTTTACTGCCTGATGCTTTTCAGATGAGCAGCCCTTTGAAACACAGCCTGTAATTGTTGGTCAGGTCACACGGAGGGTAAGCAGGTGCTTGGTCATATTTTTAAAAGCAAATACAGGCAGTGACAGTCCTAGAGGGGAAAATCACAGATACATTCATATGCACTTTCTTTTGTTCTTTAGATATTGAGAGAGTCAGCGAAACAAGATCACTTATACTATGAACCTCTTTGTATCAGCCACACCAAACATTTTTTTTTTTTTACGAAAAGTTTTCACTTTCCTACATTTGCTAAGTCTGAGCTTAAAAAAAATTCTAAAAACCTGTAAAGACAATACTGAAGCTGATAATATAAAAGGCAAACTAGAGCAGTAATGATTATTATGAAATGCACCAGATTAACTGCGGCAGGTTGGTGATGGGTGACAAATGCAAAGAAATAATATTGCAATCAACTCATGATCACAGGCAGATTAAAAAGTTAAAGTGAGTATAATGTAACATATACTTCAATATAGAGCTGTTATATATAATGTGCATGTTCTAGCTTTCAGAAATACTGCAATGTAGTGTACTGTACTTAAGTAAGCATACTTTAATAGTAACTCATATTCTTCCACAAAGTCACTAGTACTGTTAATTAAAAAAAAACACACCTTTTTTTCCAGTAAAAAGAAATAACTATGGTTACAGTCACAGACTTATTTTGGATAAAGAAAGACAATATACATTTAAAAAATAGTAACAAGGAAAAGATCGCAACCATAAGTAGTAGCCTTACTTAATGGGGGAGGGGAAAGTCACCAAAATAGAAGAGGAAAGAAAATGTCCTCTGAATTCTGTAAATTAGCAGAAATAATCTACATGTCATAAAAAATAATAAACTACCTATAAAAGAAAGACATGGGAGTAAGGAAATTGAATCTGTTTCCAGGCCACCTTCAAAGTCAGCTCTGAGAGCCAGGCCCATTTACTCAGAACAGTTCCTACTTGAATGTCTGAGACAGGCAAGAGCCATCAATTCTTACCAAAAATTATTTCCCCCGAGAGTCCATTGGTTTGCTAGGCATGGTAAACAAGCCACTCCTGGAAAGACTTCGGCAAAGGCCACACTGGTGTCAGGAGACACAGTTGATGGTGTCCTGCAGCTGCAGACAGGATTAGGAAGCTTTAGTTTGGGAGTAAAACTTACAAGTGGCTGGGTGTTTGTGGGCACACACTGGGTTGCAGAGGAAAAACCTGGAATGGCTTAGGCCAAGCTTGTATGGGCCTTGCCTGCATGGCCTCTGTGCTCCTTCCTCCCAGGCCTCGGCAGGTGCCCCAGACGGCTGCTCCCTCTCGTCTCCTCACCAGTTGAGTACTTCTGTTCTACCTTCTTCTGGAGAAAAACAGCCTGTCACTGTGGGTTTGCTGTGGATCCAACAAGCTGCCTTGTTTCTACCAACTCTGAAACGCTACAAAAAGCAACAGAGTGGGCAGGTGACTGCTTCCTGGGAAGGGAGCCACAAGTCTGGAGCGCAACAGTGAGGAGAAGCAATTGAATCTATGCACAGGACCTACTGCTGTGTGTGCTCGGTGGGAGACACATACACTCTCCCAG
Organism: Myotis daubentonii; assembly: GCF_963259705.1. Lineage (NCBI taxonomy): Eukaryota > Metazoa > Chordata > Mammalia > Chiroptera > Vespertilionidae > Myotis > Myotis daubentonii. Next base: position 66,470,280 of record NC_081842.1, on the reverse strand, counting down.
ACTACAAGTATACACACAAACACACACGCTCACACACACATCAGTAAATCCCACAGAAGTGCAGAGGTGGTTAAGTGCACTCTCCTGCTCCACACAAGTACCTTCAAGTTTTCAGGGAAGGGGTCCTAGAAATGACTGATGGGCAGGGCTCCTGCAGAATGACATGACCCAAAGCCCCACCACAGACAGCGGTCGGCACTGATACACCTGACTAAGGCAGCTGAGCAGAAGCAGACATGTGAGACTTTTGACTGACTAGAAGTTCCAGAACCCATCTTGTCGTCGGGGAATATGAATTTGGAACACTTTTGTGCTGAGAGCATCCCATGCTGGGTGTGTACATGCATAATGTACACTTATTTGCACATTTTGGATAGCAGCTGACATGCTGGTTGGGTTAAGTCCCTTTCATTACTAGAATCTACATATAAATTGCACTGATATTTCTGGGCAGTAACAAACTTCTGTTGCAACAGTAGTAGAAACAGATGTCTACTATGAGGTAAAAGAAATTTTTTTTTTTTGTATCTTGGGTGTATCAGGATTTCATTGAGGCATTTTGAACAAAGGAAACCTCTGAATTTGAAAGAGGACTAGTAGGGACTTTTTGCACCCTAATTAGGTATCTCAAAACTAGGACTCCCATGATTGTGGCTAGATTTTCCCTATGATCTCAGATTAGGCTCCTTCATTGAAGACTTGAAAGTTGTGAGTTTGCATTTAACAAAGAACCGTCAGATAAACCAGATGCTCACTAAAACTGAGAAAAAAACAAGAGGAAATATTTTGTTGAGATTGTTCTCCGTTAAGAAAATGATTAAAAATGGAATCCCAGACACCTGTGATCCTGTCTTATGCAATTCACTAGTTAGATAAGATGATGTCTATTTCACACCTGGCCCAGATCTATGTCACAGAAATAGGATAGGAAATAGCAGCTGCTTCCTGAGTAGCCAGTTCTGGACAAGTCTGTTGCCTCCCCCCAAACATAGTCTTCAGTCAGAAACATTTTTGTGATAATGCAACTATTAAAAACCAAGAACTGTCCATGTCTCCGCACCCTTCCAATCTCTCTCTCTTCAGTCCTCTCCCCTGGGCTTTCTGATTTAAGGCAATAATTCTTTACTACAAGTGGCTTCTTGTGAAAATACCTTAGCCGAGGTCACTTTAGATTAGGTTTTAGTCTGAAAGTATTCAGTTTATGGAACAGCAGGCTGGACCTGAAGAAACCCTGGAATCCAGGTGTTTCAGTCAGTGGTGTGAAAAGATGATGTTTCTGGTTTCAACCCGGTTCTGAAAAAGAACCTGTGCCATTTTCTGGGATCTGTTAATGTACACCACTGGCCACTATGGATTCAATGTCCAAGGAGAAAAAGTATTCAGAGGCTTAGAGAAATCTTTGGAGTATTTTGGTCAGGCTAATCATCTTAATTCCTAGTGCTAGAAATGATGCTTTGGTCAGTAATTTCCACAGTCTATGTTTGCGGGTCACCACAGCTTCTCCTCCTGGGGAGACTTAAGCTGGTTCAGAAATGGCAGCTCTACACAGAGAGCCCTTGGGAATAGGAAGATATTCTTTCTCTAAAGCAAGGGCGCATCTGTGTCCCTTTTCTGCCTTCATATGAAGCCTGAGCACCAGGATAGAGATTGCTTTGAAAGTTTATTCCATGTCATTGTATTTCCTGGGCACCTAAGAGAACAGCCCTTTTCTTCGTGAAAACAGAGAGAGAAAGAGTTGTCGCCATCCCAGCTGGGAAGTTGTGTGTAGCCCCAGAAGCCCGCCCGGTGGCCTGGTCGGCTCAAGCACCCTCCTCAGGCACTGCAGACTGGAGGCACTGGGCTGCTTTGCTTTTTCTATGGAGTAGGGAGTCTATTGAAAAGCTAGTGCGCCCTTCCTTTTGTTTGTCACCAAGTCACATGGTTCTGTCTTCAGTGTCCTATTTTTCTTTTTTTAAATTTCTTTTTCTGGGGGACAAAATTAGCCATTTAAATAAAGTTCTTTTCTAGTGAATAAAGAGGGATCTTGGAGACAGAAATCACTCAAAAGAAAGTCTTTGACCCTACCCATGGAAAGGCCCAGAGATTTCTCTAAATACCTCTTGCCAAACTTCCTTGTGTTGTGATTGGATGTTTTTTGGTTTTGCATTATTGGGTGCTGAATACACTTTGAAATCCTTTTGTTCTCTTCCCTAGGGCTTCCATTACTCAGGACTTCAACTCATTCCTAAATTAAAGAATTCTTTCAGGAGATTTCTTTTAAGAGTCATGTCACAACAGAAAGGGCACTCTCCCATTCTTCTCAATCCCGAGGGCATCTCGGTTGTGTCTGCTCTTACGTTGCACCTTCGTTGTGTTTCTTTTTGCTGCAGCAGTACACTGGCTGTAGCAGAGGCAGATGGTTTATCTAATACCTTTGCTGTAGACTCACATATCCTTTGCTCCCAGGCCCAGCTCATTGAATAACATCTACAACAGAGGAAGGCTCCAGAATGGGCACGTCTAGTGTGAAGCTTGGCCAGATCTATTTCATTGCCCCCTTTTCTAAGGGCAACAGGTGTTAGGAGCATTATGGGAGCCACACTAGGTAGCAACTTGAACCTTTATTATGTTCTCTTGGGGATCTGAGGGATTTATAAGGAGCACACCTCATTCTGAACTTCTGTGCTGAGGAAAAACACTGTTTTGGGGCATAGACTGGACACATGCTGCTGGTGTGCTTGTAGGGTGAAAGTACTAGTACATGTAGCTCAAGTCATTAGGACTACGTGAAACAAACCCACCCAGAGGAAACCTTTTCTCCGTTCACATCAGAATGCCCAAACTCTAACTGCTCACAGGCTGGGAACGGGATTTCTTGGTCCTTATAGAATATTGGGGCGATATGAAATAAAACCTCTATGAGTCCTAAACAAAGCAAATACAGTCATTCTTTCTAATTTCAGGAGCTATCATGACCTCCAAGATGCCCAGGAAGAAGGGATGGCCTGCAGCTAGAACATAAACAGGAAACTATCCACCAGTTTCTCATGGCACAAACAGATTCAGAGCATTGGAAATTTGGGGGAGAGAAAGTCTTATTAAGAGCTAAAGTTTATAACTCAATTAAAATATATAGTAAAAAACATTTTGATATAGTTTTATTTAAGGTTTTTTGTTTTTTTGGGTGTTTTTTTTTTTTGACCTGGCTTATTTCTCAATCAGATCCAGGTGTTCCAATTCCTTCCTTTTTAGGGCTGTATTCTACACATTTGGGGTCTTGGGGATAAAAATATCAGCATTTAATAGGGGGAAATTGTTCACTATGCTGAGATGCTACCAAGTTTTTAGTGCCTGGAAATTTTATTCTTCATAAACTTTATCTAAATGCTTTGGGAAACATTTATTTTTGACATTTTTCTTACCCTTGTTCAGCTGACCCAGTTTTAAAATCATAAATTGCTAAAAAATATTATTTTCCATACCAGTTCTTGTACTCATCCCATACTTATTCTAAGAGGTGTTAAATCTGGAACATTTGCTTCTGTTTTATCTATTTATTACCCCCTGGCTACTGAAAAAATTTTTCCTTGCACTTATAGCATCCTAGCATGAAGTTCTAAATGCAAGAAGATTGTTGGATTTGAAGTCACAAAATAAAAGGATTCATGTTCATCCTCTATTCTCAAAGCAAAATATGTTTCCCTATTTCCTAAGACGTTTGTGAATATTTAAAAGTAAAGATTGATAATCTGGATGCATCTCTATCCTTTTGAAAGAGGTATGACTCGCTTACTTTCTAAAATGCAGGTCAGTTTGGAAAGCAGCCCTTTCAGAGGCTAGAACACGCGGCAATGGCCCCACAGCAAGCTCATTGCTCCTCCAGGTTAGATTGTCCCCTCCAGAGAACAGTCTGCCAATGACTTTAGGCTGTGAGATGTTTGAAAGGAATAGACACACATGATGACAAGCAGAAAAAGTCTACTGCTATGCAAACCTGGATGGTCCCTGCTGTCCTAATGATAACATCACCTCACCAAAAAATCTTTAAGGATCCTCTGGCATTGTTAAAAAAAGACATACTTCCTTTGAAGGAAACTAATGAATATTAGGTTTTCAAGCCCAACTGGAATTTCCCCCCTACATGTTCTATAACTAAAGGTAGATTCTAACCCAATTGCTTAGCTTTTCACATGGCAAATTAGCATTACGGCAAATGGGTCTCCTTTGAATTTGAGAAGCAGATAGCTAAATCTGTGGCCCATAATGGCATCCAAATTCAACTTTTCTGGAGGTATTATGAATTCTGTCTACTTTGCTAAGGTTTAAATAAATAAGGACACTATTTTAAAAGCTACTGTCAAATAATTGAAAACATTTTAATGGGACTTTTGGCTTTTATTTATAACGTATACTAAGCAATATGTAATTTCCCTCTGGATTAAAGAATCTTTCTTAATGTCAATTTTTTTCTTTCTTATTTTGTGGGTTGAATGACTTGTTTTCAAAATATCAAAACAATTTCATGACAGGGTTAGTTAACTAATGCTCCCCCTGTTGGTTTTAAGTGGAAATATGAGAATCTTACACACTGCTATTTTAAAAAGCCAAGTTTTCAAGAGAAAAATGGACTTTTTCTTAGTTAAAATCTGTTCTCTACTAACTTTTAAAACACGTCAATTTGGACACACAGTTCTTGGCAGTACTCCTCTTAGAAATCATGATGGGTGATATGCAACAGTCAATTAACCATCCAAGTCTACATTAAAACTTCTAGCAAAATATTTACTGAATTAAGGACACAGGAACAAATCACACTCACATATACTCCAGCTGCACTAACCCTACTAAACATCACCAAGAACTTATGGAAAAGATCTCATTTAACCAAAAGTCTAAAATATATATGGGTAAAACCAATTTAGTCATTACAGAGCTATTTCCCTTGGAAGACTTCTCCTTTGCTGCACAGTTTTTGAAAATAAGTTGCTAAAAGAAAAATCGGTTAAATGAAAAGTAATTTTGAAACTAAAATAATCTATTTTTTTTCTCTTTCACAATTCTAGTTTGGTGTTTCTGCTTTGTTTAAAGTTTTAATTTTCCCCCTTAAGTGTGTTAAAAATATGCCCAGCAATGCAACCACCTTTGGCATTTTTGTTAGGTTTAAGAATTCCTACAGTTGGGTTGGAATCCCCTCAGGACACTGTCTATAGATAGAAAAATCCCTATTATAATACCTTGATCAGGACCGAAGAGAGAAATCCCAATTAGGAAGAGAGAGTGGCACCTAGGATGATGCAATGGATTGGTGGCCTTTGAATGATGGATATTGGCATCTGGAAAGTGTGTTACTTTCTTGAAAACCTTTCCAAAAAGCAAGAGGTAATAAATCAGATAGAGAACGATCATTTTACTTTGCCCTCTCAACCACAGTGGAAATAGTCGGAAGGTAACATCTGAAAAGAAGAAAGTAATTTTGGCATCAAGGCTTCCTGCTCTGTCACAGGCTCTGCTATCACTGCTCTCTGTAGATGTGAAGGGTGAGGAGCTACTGCAGTTCTGTAAGCTCCTCCCCCAGGCTGACCACAAAGGGAAAGAAGCCATTTGTCAAGACCTCTAATCTACTAGTGTTTCATCAAAGAAAACAGTAAAGTCCATGGAAATTCTAGAATCATTCAATCTCAATAAACTTTTAGAGAACCAAGAAATCTGTTTCTGAAAGTTAAAGTCCCTCCCATGAAAAAGAACAGAATTCTAAATGGATCAGTTGGAAAAAAAATCAGTGGAGCAACCTAAGCTTGCTAAAAGTCAAAGAACTACATATCAAAATACAAAGCAGCAGTTCAAATTACAGCAGGGATGGGCGGCCACAGAGGCCCTCATCAACCCAGGCAACACTTACAATAATAAAAATTAAGAAAAATTAAAAAAAATATGAAGAAAATATCCTTCCTCTCTTTCAAATATAACTTTAATTGCCTTTTATTCTTTCTATCTGGAAGCAGTATCGCTAACCTTAACAGTCTTGACTTACCAAAAAATATATATATGTGTGTGAAATAAAATAAAAGAGAAGGGATTGGTGGCAGTGTATGCAAAACCAAAATGGAAAAAAAATTACTTTTAACAATCTCACTTTTTTTTTGTTTTTTTTTTACACAAATACTGTTGTAAATATATTAAAAAAATCAGCATTCTATCTGGTAAACGTCACTTTTGCCCCTCTATAAAATTTTGAATTAAAAAAGCCTCAAGAACTTTTTATTATTCCCCCCACCCTCCATTTCTCTTTCTCTTCCACAAGAATATATCCTGACACTTTTTTTTTGTTTTTTTTTTGCAAAGATTGTTGGAAATAATCCTTCTCTTGTACCTAGAAACATAGGTGCAAACCTCTGATATCTTTGTTTTATCTGCATTCCTGCCTTTCATGAAAGTCCCTCTTGATTGTGCTGAGGCTGTGGCTCAGCAAAGACACTGAATAAATACGATAGCCACTGTTGCTTGATGCTTGTCCAAGTCTTCCTGGCTTCTGCTGAAAGCGGGGGGCATGGAGGAGGTGGGCTGGGGTGTGTGGGCCCAAGCGGAATCTGGGGGAGAAGCCTGCCATTCCCCATTCCCACATCACCAAACCCACTGCCCCTTCCCACCTCCACAGCCCTTTTATGAAATCAGACAACATGGTAGGTGGAAAACAGCAGGGCCTTTCCTCTGGGTTTTCAACCAGAAGTGATATTCCACAGTTTTAACTGGTTACTGTGAAGTCCAAGTGGCCAGAATTGTGAAAATGTCCACTGAAACACTGCAAGCGGTGTACTTAAAGACAGTCGGCCTTTTAGATTTCGGTATATATTTTGTAGTGCTCTTCACAAGTGAAAAAAAAAATTTTTTTAAATTTTTTAAAAAAGATTTTTTTTGTAAAGAAGGGTTGTATTTAGAGGCCAGTAGCTAGAGATCCAACCAGTGGACCCCTTGAAGCACTACCAGGCCTTAAGGCCACCATCCGAGGGAGGCCGGGAAAACTATTATTCACCCGAGCCTCCGGAAATGTAATGTACCAGCAGGCAAAAAACAGTTCTTCATGTAGTACAAAACGAAACGAAACAAAAACAAAAACAAGAAAGTAAAAATGAAACCAAAACATTTCTTAAATTCTAGTGCCATAGCTTTTTTTTGTTGTTTGTTTTTTGTTGTTTTGTTCATAAGAAAGAGAGAAAGATATTACTTATCCGTCAGACACATGCATCCTCATGTGGTCGTTGAACTGCTCGATTTGGTCAAACTTTGCTGGACAGACGGAGCAGACGTAGGTGGTCCCCTCCGTGCAGGCCACCACACCTGGGGGGCCAGCACGGGCTCCCGGGGCTGTGCCTGTGGGAGGGGTCCCGTTACTGGCACTGTGCAGGGCCACGTGTCGCTCCAGGAGGGTCTTGTGGGAGAACTTCTTTTTGCAGATGTAGCACTCATAGGACTTCTCCCCCCGGTGGAGGCGCATGTGCACATTGAGCGAGCTCTTCTGGGTGAAGCGCTTGTTGCAGATGCTGCACTGGTATGCCCTCACTCCTGTGTGTGTCACCATGTGCTTGATAAGGTAATCCTTTAAGGAGAAGGAGCGCCAACAGATGCTGCATTGGTGGGGCTTCTCACCTGTTGAGGTGGGAACAGACAGCAGGCAGGACAGAGCGAGACATAGCAAGGGAGGGAGAAAGAGACAGAAAAACAAGACAACAAAAAACAAAAACAAAAAAATTAAAAAAATAGTCTGATTCATTAATGGATCCCTCTTGATTGGAAAGATCCAGTCCTTCCTGGCCTCTTGTGTGCTGAGAAACCTTGCTTTAAGGTGATGCCAGGGAAGTCTAGAGTTTCCTGTTTCCCTGTGTCAGAAATGGCTTTCTTGGAAAGCTCTAAGACATTCCCCACTAAAAGTCTTCCAAGGTCATCCTGTGGAGAAAAGGAAGGGCTACTTTAAGGGGGTAATTTTCAGTGTCACCATTAGGGGATTTATATGTGTTTCCCATTAACATTATCAAAAAATATACGAACTAAGAGAGAGGGAAGATCTTTGGAGACATGGGGTTCTCTGCAATCTTTGGGAACTAAGCACAATGATCACGTAGCTCACCTCTCCATTTCCAGTATTCTATTCAGTAAACACGCTCGTGCCTTGATTTTAGGCCTGGCAAACATTGGCCAACATAGGAATAAGTCATTTTAAAGAGCTACACTTTCAAGTTTATCTAGTTTAGATGGAAAGCTTCCTAAAACACAACTTAAGAGTTAATTGGCTCTTCTGTCTTGACTTCACTGAACTGCAGATAGGCCTCACCTGGTGTGGAGGTTGGGTAGGTGGTGAAAACACGATGCTCTCCAATGGTCCTGCTCCAATCCAGGCCCCAACATATGGCCGTCACTCTGACAAACCTCCCAGTGCCTCTGAGGTACACAGTCCTACTTACCTCACTGTGCTGGTGTTGACATAAAAACACACACCACACATGTGAAATCACTTTGCAGACCACCAAGAGTGGTATGGGAATACTTGCATGGTATTCTTATTACAGCACTACCCTCCCTCTCTCCGCTGCCCATTAAATGTTTCCATATGCTTTTTGTGAACTCTTGGGTCAATTTTAAAAATAGTTCTCCCCTTTACTCTCAGTCTGTTGGCTGGAACTCTTTCCCCTCAGTTTACTGCTTTGGTTTGCTGTTGACTTAAGAAACCAAACTATTGAGCATGTTAAAAACAGTAAGATAAGTATGAGTATTGTCAATGAATGGCCACATGAGGTGTTCTGATCTAAGTAAAGTCCATAGACCTGTGACATCTCTTTGGATAAATAGGGACTTGTTTTTCTTGTTAGTACTGTTCATTCTCAGCTCTGCTCTTGACAGGTGAGATGAACTACATTACGGTGTTTCCATCTCCCACATCATTTCTGATTGTCCACCTCAATTGAGCCTAAAGACCCCAAAGGCTTTGAAGTTCTTAAAGGTAATATTTCAACATCTGGACAGTGCCTCAAGGTAGGGAATCTGTCTTAAATTTGAGTTAACTTCAATTAAAATTTGCACCTCTGTGTTTCCATTTCCCCCCATTATGAGTCATAGTAATAATGGCGCTTGGCTCTGTGGCGCAATGGATAGCGCATTGGACTTCTAGACAGTAATAATGGTGATGAAAACACTCACCATGTATTGGGTGCTTAATATGTGCCAGACTCAGTGTTGGTGCTTTACGCTCATGATCTGTTTTATGAAAGTTTATCCTACCAGACAGCTTCTTCATTGTGTTTGTAAGCATAAAAGGGTATGTTTCAAAGCACACGATTGTAAGAAATGGCTGTTTTGTTCAGGAATTACTCCACAAATTTCTTAATTTCATGGACCTTTGCACTCTTTTTCCTTTACTTATTCACTAACATTTTGGCCTGCTGCCTGCTCTTCTCAACTCTCTTCTGATTGCCTTTCCCATTTTCTTAATGTTGGGACAGAATGATCCATAGGACCACAGGGTTAGAAGAGAAACATTTGTTTCGCTTTTACACTAAAATGAGGGAATTTCAGGAAGCCTCATTCCTAAATGAAGAGTTCTGCCTCAGCATGGTATTTATTTACATAGATACATTTTTTTGAAATGAGAGACTCTAGGGGAGAGAGTCATGCCTGTTATTTTTAGTTGAAATGTTTCTGTCAGCTGTAAACACGTTTGGAACTCCCGCTGGTCTTGCCTTCCTGGTGCTCTCGGGACACTTTCTAGAGGCCATGACAGGCCAGCCAACTATCTTTAAAACATGTCCACCTGTCACCTTTAATGGGACACACGCCTTCTTAGGTTCCAGATGGTATTTGGCTGCTAGGAAGTTAAAACTTTGTCTATGTTTAAGAGCTCTCACTCTTTGAAACTTTTACCTTCTAGTGCGTTTTTCCTCCAGGCAAGGTCATTGGTGAAGGCTTTTTACTTTCACACCCTTCTCATCTGCCTTTAAGTTATTTCTTCACAGTTAGCTTTCCCTTCATAGCACAGATCTGTATGTAGTTTGCATGCACTGAGTGTTGTTTTGGCAGTTAGCTACCTGTGCAATCCCGGGCTTTCCCAGTGTGTTCATCTCTCCGGGTGTGTGTCCCTTCTGAAAGTGAGGAGCGGGACGGAACCTCTGTCACAGTCCTTTGCAGATTTGGTGGCCACCGCGGCCCACCACCCCTGAGGACTCATCAGTGTATGACCTGAGCGCAACCTGCTTAAATCCCTCAGTGCATCCGCAGTCCTGCTTTTTAAATGGGGCAAAGTGTGCTGTTCCCTTCCCTGCCACAGAAAATGGTATCATAGTTAATGAGGAGACATGTTTGCAAAGTAAGCACTTGGGAGCCCCTTAGAGGAAAGGGACTGTCTTACTAAATGGGGTGTATTTTTAGAGTAGTCGGGTATCCACAAATTTCATTTCTATATGTTTGGATTTGAAACAATATCACTCAGTGGAAATGGTAATATTTTTCCTTTCCATTATTTTCCTGCATGTTACTTATAGCAATCACACAGGCGCTTTCAGCATTGTATATGGCAGGGACATGGTCTGCTGGCTGCTGCTTTGGGTGGAGAATTGAAGTTAAGATGAGTGGTGGTGGATGGTTTTCCAGGCCAGAAATGGCAAGTCCCATTTGTTAGATTCAAAGCAAAAACAAAACAAAACAAAAAACCTAAAACACCACACCATGAAGTACAAAACAGACACTAGAATTATAATGTGAGGGGGAAGCTCACATAAGCCCCTTAGCTTTAAAATGATCCACTTTGAGGCTAATCAGATGTAGGAGTCAGATATGAATTCAATTTCCTTGGCTGGTGACTCGGGCATGTTACTTAACCTCTCTAAGCCTCAGTTTCCTTATCTGTAATTTGAGAATAATACAGTAAGTACCTGTCTTGTGAAGGTATTTTGAAAATTAAATAGATAAGGCACTTAGCATAGAGTATGTGACCATTTTAAGAAAAATTCAAATGTTCCCTTTGGCACAAAGGAACTGACAATAAATGAACTCAGTGGAGAAACGGACTGGGTGGTGTGGGGAAGCCAACTCAGGATTTGGAAAACAATGTGTCAGATAGTCAACACTGCACTACGTAATTCAGAGTTAAAGGCATATAGACTCTTCTCAGTTACTTATGCTCATGGAGAGAAGTGGTGCCATGAATAAAATGTCAGCAATTAGCACAGACAGAGGATTTCTTATCAAGCAACAACTGAGCTCTGGGGATGGAGAAACCAGACAGCAAGCAGAGGAATCGAGGTTGGGGGGGCGGGGGGGCGGGCAGTGTCCTTTACTAGTCTTTACTACTCCAACGATGGGAGGGTGGTGAACGCCTAACTTTTCTCTCTTTTTTGATGCATGTTCTCTAAAGATCCACTTTTCAGCTCCTTCTCATGCACCAGCACTGACACTTACTTTACCACCACTGGGGGGAGGGGGGAGGGGCGGGGGAAGGGAGTGAATTGAGAGAGAGAGAGAGAGAGAGAGAGAGAGAGAGGAGGAAAGACACTGTTAGGTTAATAGCTGCAGAGAGTCTGCCCAAAGTTCAAGTAAAAGGTATTCTAATGGGCTCAGCCACCCCAATTCTGAAGTGACCTCTATATGGGGGCTCAACAAGAACTCATTTATTTTGCTAATTCTTTCTCATTCTAACTAGGCTTTTCCTGGGCTGCAGAAAGGAAAGTGAATACTTTTCTGAGCACTGTTCCCACCTGTCTCTCTCATGCTCTAGGCTTCCCCATCATCTTCTCTGGCACAGCACCTCCTCAGATAAGCACCGTGAGGGGTCAGAAGACCAAATCTGGGTGCATGGTGAGAGAGCAGGCATCAGGGAAGGTGGCTATGGGCAAAGAAAGCAGAGGGGTCCCTGAAATTACAGGTCCTCTGAATGGGGAAAGTCAAGATTGGAGCAGAAAATGGGAAAGGTTCAGTGACAACATGGAAAGGTGCTCAGAGGGAATCAGCCCTCACTGACTGCAGAGTCTGCTCTCTACTGAGAAGTCCAGTTGGTGATGGGCCTGCACACCTGAGGTGTAAATTGCCTTCCAGCCTTTCTCTCTAGTTCCGGGGTGCAACCCAGTGCCAGCTTGGTCTAGGAAACTCTGCTGGGGGAGGAGCATTGCCTCCTGGGGACACACTGCATTCACAAAACATCAGTGGCTTTAATAATAACTAAAATATTTTGGTGTTAAGCAGAATTTTGAAGATTTCAGGGAATTTCACCCATATTACTTGACTTTTCTTACAACTTTAGGAGTGGGCTAGATATTAACCTCCCCAGAAGATGGTATCTCCATTAGAGAGGTATAGTAACATCCTGAAGGTCACTCAACAAGTCAGTAATAGCTGAGAGTATGATCCCAGCCAGCCCAAGCAATTTCCTGCTCTTTGGATTCTGCTGCAAAATGTATGATGCTGCTATAATACATAACATAGATGTTCTTAAATGGTTTGATAACTTACATCATTTATAGTTAAGTGCTTTTACATAAATTATGTTATTTGGTTCTCAGAGCAACTATGTAAAGTAACTACTATTAAGATCTGTATCTTATGTGACAGAAATCTGAGGCTCAGATTGATGATGGAATTTCCCTAAAGTCACTCAGTCAAAAAGTGGTAAAACTAGCACTTTCTTACTTCAAACTTTATACTCATTCATTATTCCACAGCTTGATATAATTAAAAACTCAACCTCTGTTTGAGAATTATCATTTTGTTATTTTGATTTCACTATTCTTATTCTATTGATGACATTGTTATGTTACTATCCTTGTTATATCTATTTATATCAAGTTCATGCTGAAATTGCTGAGCTTCTTAAAGTAAAAAGATTATCATCTGTGCAGAGGACACTAATGGGCTAAAAACCACTGAATGGGCTATTGATAAAATAATTCTGAAAAAGACCCAAACATCTACCATTTGTTGGTGAAGAAAACATAAGTGGGAACACAGACACAATATATCCCCTAGCAGATAAAAATGAAAAAGGAAAAAAGAAAAAGAAATTCAAGCCTTGCTGAGAAAATAATGTATTTATGTATACATTCCTTAAATTAAATTCTTCTGGACATTTCTGAACATTCACTCACTTACTCAACAAATATTTTTTAAGCAACTACCTATATGCTAACCTCTATTAATTATAGATTTTAAAGTGAAAAGTCTTAAGGTTAGGTTTTAAAATAAATTTCTACCTGGATAGCATTGCCAGATAAAATACATGACACCCAGTAAAAGCTGAATTTCTGATAAACAATGATTTTTTAGTCTGTCACAAATATTGTATGAGACATACTTAGACTAAAAAATACTTACTGTTTATCCAAAATTCAAATTTCACTGGGTATCCTGCATTTTTTGTTGTTGCTGAGTTTGATAACCCTAGACCTGGTGGTAAATAAATATCTTGAATGACATCTTGGTCAGCCTTATTATATGTGCAATTTGTTATATAGAGCAGTAAGAACAAAAAGAACATGATATATGAAACATGTTCACATCCACAAAGAGAACAATATATAAATGAGCAAAGCATTTTTGCATTATTTCTATGGAGGTATGTTACAGAGTAAGTAAACTACTCTAGAAATAGACCACTTTTCCTTTTGGAAGTGATTTAGACATCATCAGAGAAGAATTTAATTCATTCATTGATCAATATTTGTTGAATGTTTATTGTCTACTAGAGGCCTGATGCATGAAATTCATGCAGGAATAGGCCCTCCTTCCCCTGGTTGCCAGCACCGGCTTCCCTCTGGCACCTGGGACCCAGGCTTCCCTAGCAACCCTGGCCTCATCTGGAAGGACGTCTGGGCTAATTAGCATATTACACTTTTACTATTATAGATAAGGTATTATGCTGAGTATATTTGAAGTATCTTTTACAGATATATAATTATATATAAAGTTGTTTATGTTCTCACAGAGTTTACATTATAATGGGAAGGTGTAAAGACACCCACATAATGGAAAACTGGTCAGCTTGTTACGTGACAGAAGGAGTACTTGTGCCACGGTGCTTGGCAGTTTGAGAAACTTAGCTCACCTCTTATATGAGAGATACTTGCTTCCATAATGAAGTCAAGCTGCTATCCATAACTCCATGTTACTTTTTCCAAACACATGGATTCTTATGAGTGGTATTTTAGAGAACAATGCTGTGTAACAAAAGCATCCAGATGCCATCCTCCTGATCACCTATAGACTATCTAGGGAAGTGATTCTGAACTTGTGAAGCAGGGCTCATTAAAACATATTCTGGGCCCCATTCCCAGAAGTTCTGATGCAGATCTGGGTTGGACTGGAGAACTTGCATGCAGCTGGCATGGGCTCACACTTCCAGAACCAAAGTTATCCTTGAATTTTCCCTGTTGCTTGCCTTCCAATCCACACTGACACCTCCATGTCCCCAGTCTTTCCCTCTCATCCCCATTCCTCTGATTTTTGTTTTTTCTCTTGGGAAGAAGCATAGAGGAGTCCTGCTTTATTCCACGGGAGGATGTTTTGTCTTATCTTTGTTTTTCTCTTTGATTACCCTAACTCTTGGTGTCCTTCCTCACACATTTTATAAAGATGCCTTAAAGTGAACTGAGAAACTCCTAGAAGAGATGAAGTCCTACTATAGTTTGTTTGGCAGAAGAAAGAGCAAGTAGGTGAGAGATTTTCTTTTATTCTTAAAATTATCCTTAAGAAATCAGAGAAAAAATGTTCATTTTATGAAGGCAGTTCAAGGGAAACCTAAGGAGTATCACATTGCCTCAATACTTGAATTCCATGGAGGAAGGAAACACGTTGAGAGCTTATTATTCAGAGGTTGGATACAGTCAAAGAAACTTAAGGTCTCCTGGGAGGAGGGGATAAAGTAATAATGATGATAATCTTTTTTAACATTAAGTAGTACTTTACCTTTCATGAAAAGCTCTCCCATGCATCATACCTTTACAGCTACTCAAATGGCAGGCAAATTATTATTTCCATCTTAAACTCAAAGAAACTGAGGGTTATGAAATTAAGTGGCTTGTGTAAGGCCACAATTAGAGGAACCAAACTCAACCCAAATAATCTAATTCCAGTACAATCATCTTTCACTTATGTCCTCACTCTATGTTTTAGTATTATAATCATTTTGGAATATGTTTTATAACCAGGACTTCCTTGGTTCTCTAAGGTAGAGCTTTACTCCAAAGTAAATACCATAGACTATTTATTTGTCTCAAACACTTCCTTTCAATGAATATGTGGATCATTAACATACAGCTACACAGAATTTTATTGGAATACAATTTCAAAATTGATTTTCTGCAGTTGTTGAAAGCAAGTATCATTTACACTAAACCTTGGAGCTACTGAAATGCAAAGCCAGTTACCATGCATAGCAGTTGTGATGCCAAGGACCCACATTTCTTTTCGTTGAGCTCTGTTAATACTCTTTATTGGCAGGATTCTTTTCATTAGACTACAGGTGAGAACACAAAATCCATTCCTACTCTTCCAGGTATCCCCAGTACTTCCTAGAGTCTTTCTAGACCAACATTTGGACTTTTGTTCTAAATTTCTACCATTTCTACTGGGCTTCTGTGAAGTTGAGAGGCCCCACTTTTGTGATGTTTTCCCAAGAAATTTAAGAGAACTTTGTTTTAAAATGTGGGCCACAGGGAATCCAGGTCCTGCATTACTTCCATAGACCAGGCTGTCTTGCCTTTTGAAAATCTCGACCACTTATTCTTAAACTTTGTTAGTTAGGTTATGGTCTCTTCAGTGAGACAAAGTCTGGATAGATAGATGGTCCTTCCGAACTGACAAATAATTCTGGGATGAAAGAGAAGAGTGTTTCTTTTAAATGAGGTGCTAGAGTGATATTGAACATTATTAATTGTTCTCAGATGTCGCCAAGCTATACACACCAATACAAACACCTTCATAATTTACTGAGGACTCTCATAGTTTACTATATATCCAAAGGCTACACTTTAAGCATTACTTAGATTTATAAAATGCTTTTACTTATAGCTTTTGAACCTATGATGCATAAATGTGCAAACCCATTGCTGGTTTTCTTATGGGCAAATCTAATTATTTGGGTTAACCACGGAATTCTCTGGTGAATCCATTGGATAAATGTTTATGCACCAAAAAGACAATTTCTGGTAGTACACTGAAAATTTTAAGTTGCAAATTTAAAGCCTTATTTCAATATCTTATCTACTAGAATGTGTGAATTTCATCTCTGCTAGGTCTACTGGAAGAGATGCACAGGAGAATAGAAATGTTTTTTCAAGACCAGCAAAGTTAAGTTTGGCTAAGAAGAAACTTCCACAAATGGTTTCTTTTTGCCCTTAATCCTTAGTTTTATGGTTTATAAGACAGCTATTTAGAGAAGGAAAGAACATAAACTATGTGAGAGTACTCTGTAAACCATAAATTGCCACATAAATAAAAATATTACTATTTGGTTAATTTACCAAATAATGATGATACCCATACCACATGAAAAATTTCCTTGGTTGATCTCAGGTTATTAGCGCATTCACATTTACCCCAAGTAAACATCATGACACACCGCTACCTGATTTTCTTCCTAAATTCAGCAGTGCATCAGTATGTTCTTTAAGAGGTGTGAAAACTGTCACCTTTAGAAACAACTCATTTGCATAAAGGTACGTACATGACATCCTGACTTAAGTTGAACTGCAAAGAAGGAAAAGTTCACCTTAATGTTCTAGTGTAGCTGCTCCCTTCCTTGTTGTGCACCTTGTCTCAGAGTCTGTTGCTCTGGCTATTCTTGGTAGCTGATCTGAGAAACAAGGTTGCTTTGAGGAGCTAATTTGATTTCATGTATTGTATGTAATTCAACGTGTAACTTTCCCCTGGCAACGTATTTGTATTTAACAGGGATATTCTGGAAACAGAGGTTTACCAGAAGAGTGACTCTCATAATCAGAATTTCAAAAATAGTGATCATTGTTGGAAAAGGTATTTTTTAGGGATAAGAGACTCTATGAGAAATCTCATCACATATGTAGTCCCTAATATGAAAGATATTCGTGGTTCTTGCTTCTATGTCTGTCCCATTATGGAGCTAGGAAAGAGCACTAGCTGGGAGGCCATATCTTAGCTCTAGAACATTGGTTCTCAACCTTCCTAATGTCGCGACCCTTTAATACAGTTCCTCATGTTGTGGTGAGCCCCAATTTCATTGTTACAAATTGAACATAATTAAAGCATAGTGATTAATCACAAAAACAATATGTAATCATATATGTGTTTTCCGATGGTCTTAGGCGACCGCTGTAAAAGGGTCGTTCGACCCCCAAAGGGGTCATGACCCAAGTTGAGAACCGCTGCTCTAGAATCAGAATCCAGGGAATAAATACCATCTTGTCCAACTACTCATCTGATGATTGAATCGCTTCTACAACATCCTTAGAAAATGATCATCCATTTTCTCCTTGAACACCTCTAATTATAGAAACTCACTCCCTCTGGAGGCTGTCTATCCCATCTTAGAGCGGCTCTGTCAACAGTCATTTTATTTTGTGGAAAGAATCTCCTTATTGTTTCCAGTCATTGGTCCAGTTCTACCTTTGGCCCCAAACAAAACAAGCTTACTCTTTCTTCCCTCCCATACATAAACTTAATAGTGCTAACAACAGCTATCACAGAGTGCTTATGTGTTAGGAATTATTTTTAATAACTTCATTACAGATTAATTCATTTAACCCTAAAAACAGCACTAAATTAAAGATCTATCACTACTGTTGCCATTATATTGACAAGAACACTGGAGTATAGAAAGGTTAAGTAATTTTCCCAGGGTGACAAAGTTCAGTAGACAGTAAATCTAAATTCAAACCGAATCAATCTGGCTCCAGAGCTCCAGCTTAACTACTACATTATGCTGTCCCTGAAGCTGGACTGAGGATGGCTTATATGATGCCCCGTGTCTTCTTTTCTGCAGTCTGAGCATCCCAGACCCTTCAACTGTGATTCATATGCTAAGGCTTTGCGTCCCTAGTCACACTCCTCTGAATTAGTCTATTGTCCTTTTAAAAGGCTGTACCCAGAACAGACTGTGGTCTCTAGATGTTGAAATGGAGAATAAGCAATAGAAAATAGAGTGAGTCTATCACTCCTCTTCATTTCAGGGACCACAAATGCAGCTTAAGCTTGCATCAACCTTGCTGTGGCCTCTTCGAGCTAATGGTTCATATAGAACTTACTGCAGACTAAAACCCTCATTCCTGCTCTACCTAATGACTTTTGTCTGTAAAATGAGGTTATTGTAGTATAGGATCTCCAAGGACTTTTCCAGTTACAAGCATCTTGAGTCAAAGTTCAATGTATTTAAAGGATGTTGTGCCTGTAAATTCTTTATCAGGCTTTTCCCCATTTGGCCTTTCTCCGAAAGGGTTTCTGTGAGTTTGTCTTTTGGTGGCAGGATGCTTTGTTTCTATGATGGGGGCACAGTTGGGACTTCTAAAGGATGGCTTATAGTGGCGTCTCCTTAAAAATCTGAAATGTGACTCCAAACCTTCCCTTCTACCTGCTGTCCTGCCCCTCCCTTCCCACTGTCCCCTCACACCCACCCACTGCCAGATTTCCGGGGGCCTGCACTCACCTGTGTGGACAAACATGTGCTTGACGTAGTTCTGTTTGGCGGTGAAAGTCTTGTTGCAGAGAGTGCACTCGTAAGGCTTTTTTTCGCCCTGCCCACTGGCTGTGCTGTGGCCTGCAGATGGGGCCAGGGGCTGTGGCGCTGGCAGCTGTGCAGTAAAGGTGGACAGGCCGGGCTGGGACACTGTCACAAACTGGGTCTGCTGACCTGTCAAGGGTTGTGGCAGGCTGAAGAGGAAAGGCTTGGGGCCGCTGCCTGCGGGCTGGGTAGTGAAGAGGGCCGGCAGGTAGGTGTTGCCGGCTGTGCCAATGACCTGTGTGTTGCTGGTCAAGGTCAGAGGCATCCTCAAGTTGCTGGTGAGGGTTTCTGTCTGGCGTAAGTAGAGCTGGGTGCCTGGCAATGGCTGCCCGATGGACGTGTTGACCGAAGGCTGCTGCAGGACGCTCTTGTCAGAGCTGTTGCTGACAGTGATGACCGTGTTGTCCATCTCTGCCTCATTGCTTCTTTCTGGAGAGGAGGCGCCTGTCTCTAGCTGGTGTGGCTGCGCACTGCCCTCTGCAGCGGCTTCCGAAGCCTGCTCCGGTTGGGCGGGCTCAGCCTGGCCATCCCGCGCCACCCCAGGCCCGAACTGCTGCTCCACGGAGTCGGGCTCGGTGCCTATGGAGGAGCTGACGCCCGAGTCGAAGCTTTCACCCTTGGGCTCACTCTCTGTGCCCTCGGCCTGGTCGGTGTCTTCCGTGCACTCCTCGGACTCATTGCGCTCCAGGATCTGCACCCTTTGCTGCCCGTAGTAGTCGTAATCGTCCTCCATCTCCTGCTTGATGTGGATATTGCCGACCAGGGTCTGGATGCGCACGGGCCGGGGCTGCTTGCGGCAGTGCGTGGTCTCGGGGGTGGTGGACAGGTAGCGCTCCATCTGCTGCGAGCGCTCATGGATGCGCGTGATCCAGCTGGGGTCTTCCATGTGGTGGTCGCGGGGCAGGCCGAGCGCGGTCTCGTGGTGGCTGACCACCGCGCCGCTGTAGAAGGAGCGCTCGCCGCTGCCGTTCTGCATGGAGCACGCGTAGAGCGCGGAGTAGATCCTGTCCACGCTGTGCTGGGAATGGCTCTGCAGGTAGCCAGACTCCGTGTCGCTGCTCTGACCCGATGTGCCTGACTCAGGCGTGCCCCGCGGGGTGTCCTGGCCTGAGTCCTGGATCCCCGGGAACACATCGCCCACATTCTGGGACACGATGCGCGTGCACTCATCGATGACTGTTTTGATCTGCAGGATGCTGGCAGCCGTCAGGATCTGCAGGGCTTCTGACTGCGAGACGCGCAGCACACCGCTGTACATGAAGTCAATGAGCTTTTGCACCGACTGCACCGACACCACCGACGGGATCTCGATGTCGCTGTAGCCCAGCAGCAGCTTGTCCTGGAAGAAGGGGCTGCCGGCGGCCAGCACGCAGCGGTGTGCGCGCAGCATGCTCCCGTGGATGCGCACCGTCACGTCACAGAAGTGGCCACGGTTGCGCTGCTCGTTGAGGGTCTCGAGCACGGAATTGCTGAAGTTGTGAAGGTTGATGCTGTGAATGCGCTCGGTCATCCCCTTGCAACTGATGTCACCTGCGCGGCAAGACAGACACAAAACAGTGCGTGGGTCAGAGCTAGCTACTCAGGAGGGAAATGCTCATGGCTCCTAGAAGCACCCCCTTGGCAGACACAAAAGGGCTCTGTGGGAGATGGACAGGATTTGCACAGAGGTCACGCTTCAGGTATGATGTCCTATGGGAAGAAGTCCTTGAATTGTGCCCCAACAGTGCCCCAGCTATTTTGGGGTATTGAATCAAACTAAGAACTGGAAGACTTATTCTCAAGGAACAGTACGACGTTGGACAGTCCTAAGTCCATGTCCTTTGGGAAAGCTTATATTTTCCCCAACTTATCAAAGTTCCTTATTTTATTCATAAACTACAATAATATTCATAGTAAAAAATAAATGTCCTTGCTGTTAATGTATGTGGCATATTCCGCAAACCCACACCATGTATACAAAGATTCTTGGAAAAGTCAACCCAGACTAAGATGTTCACCCAACAGCTGCTACCACATTTTCCAAGAGAGGGATGAGTTATAGAATGCAACCTGCTAGCTGCAGGGGCATTTGCTTTCTGTATCTACAGAACATTCTACCGATGACATTTTTCTTGTCATCTCTGACAGTCAGAACTTTCTAGGGTGGCTGTATACCATGTGACGGTTTTCTGAATTTTTGGAGGCTTAATGAGGAAGGAATGTTGAAAAGGTCAGAGATGGCAACATTGATCTGGGAGACTGGCACACTGATCATATTTACATTCCAACTGGGCACTGTGAGAGTGAAAGGAACACTGTTAATAAGTTGGGACAGCAGGACTAAACCAGGAGTGGGATGTCTGAACACCTTAGGTAACTGGGTGCTCCATGTACTTGCTAGAGGGAAATACCAAACACTCTTGGTCGGAAGGCAACGGTCAGCTCTGCAGAGGCAGTGGACAGCCTGACTCATCACCACCTTTATGCCCCGGGCTGTGCAGGTGAGGAATAATGTTAGTGACATTTGCATCACAGATTGAGAAAGAAAACAGATGGCTATAATGATCAGTCTTAGGGCTTCCTTCTTTTTCTATCTCACCTCTCAAATGGCTCTAAAGAATCCCTCTCTCCAAACCACTCTTCAGTCAGATTCCCCATTCTTGCTTCCTGACTGAATAGACAGCTTGAGAGAGGGAGACCATGTAGGTGGGCTTTCAAAACCACGTGATGCAAGTACTACTGACTGTAGGCCTGTGACCCAGCTCCCTGTGTCTTGTTGGACAGAACCCCAGAGGTAATGGCCTGCAGACAGCTCCTTGGGGTCTTTCCCCTCTGCCTTAGGAGAGGACTTGCACAGGGAAGTCTGAGCTCAGCTATAAGTTCTATGTTGCTTTACTCAATCTCCTCACATTGTCCTCGCTCAGTCGTGGGACCACATCTTTTTATATAGCCATTCATTTCTTTGGTTCCCATTTTTACATTTAGTCAGCTTCACATATATCCACTTAATGTAATAAATGCCTACAGGCTCTTTGTTCACTCTCAGTGATATGACTTGCACAAGTTTTTACAGAAGAGAATTGCTTTTTGTTTCAACTTCCTAAAGTTCCTTCCTAAAACAGTTCATTAGGATACTGTTATTAATTTTTTTCACTCATGTAAAACAAATTTTCTTTGCCAGATTAAAGAATCATGGTGAATCCTCTATAATAGTGTTAATACAAAATATGGCCCCAGAGGGAGGCCCCAATAACCCAGGAAGGAATATTAAGGAGAAAAATCAGCAGACCAAACTCTATGCTCTTTCTGAGACCCCCCATGTATTTGTACCATGATGATAATAAGAGCAAACTTTTATTTACTTTTTTTTTAACCAGTAGAGCTTACCTTGTGTCAAATCCTATCTACTGGTCTAACTACTATATGTATATTATTTTATTTAATCTTCAGAACAACCCTATGATGTAGGTAATATGATTAGTTCCATTTTTCAGATGATGAAAGCAGGCCAGAGAAATTAAGAAATTTGCTCAACTGGTGCTAAACCATTTGTAGAAGACCTGCTTCTGGGTCAGGGTTTTGTACGTAGCAGAGCAGCTCCCTTGCTGCGATCTATTGAAAGTCAGCCCTTGACACAAGGGTTTGTAAAAATGAACAAAACAGAAAAAATAGAAATTTGCTCAAGGTCAAACAGGCAGTTGGTGGTAGAGCTGGATTTGAGTCCAGGCAGTCTGGTTCTAGAGTTCATACTCTTATCTCCTTAACTATTTTTGCATGCTTTGCCCCTGAATGAAGTCTGGTCCTTTGATATCCACTGCTGCTGTAAAGCTGTGTGAAAAGGTTTGTCTAGCATGCCCTCCAGCTACTTCTATACATGTCCATGAATTAGCATGGCATTCATCTTTGTTGAAATCTTGGGACTCCAACAGAGCCTCAGTTATCTAATAAAGAACATATATTTAAGTTTATAAATGGAAAAATGCAAGAGGTGAAACAACTTGTCTTGGCACTAACATGTAGAGTTTTCTAAATACAATGTTAACATCACCAAGGTCTCTTTCATTTAAGTAAAACCATAACCACTAAAACTAGTTGAGTCTCTGATAAAATCACTGTCTCTGAGGGAAGTATCGAACAGCTCCCAGTAGAATGCAACAGTCAGCTACATGGAGGCTGTGGGCAGCCTGGCCCATTGCTATATTAAAAACTTGAATTGCCCAAAGATCGAGGGCTGTCCTAGTTCTCAGTACAAAGAAGAAGAAGCAGACACTAAAAGGGATGAAGAAGGTTACGTTAGAGATGGAAATGGTTAACAGCAAAAACTATCATTATATCACACACACACACACACACACACACACACACACACACACAGAGTCTCATGAGGAAAATTCAAACTGCTTGTTTGGCTTTAGTGGTTGAGTCTATCTAAACAATCAGGTAACACTGTAAAGGTGATCACACACACACAATATTTGTTAAATGGTCTGAGTTCCGATTATTGCAATAATGGTGTCACCAACTTCATTAAAAACCACAGAGACAAACTCAAACCTGCACTCATATACAACCTGACAAGCCTCTTTGGGTTTTTACAGAAAACCTTTCCAAATATCTCTCGCGTGCACAGTCCTGCATGGCAGTGAACAGCCATGGAGGGCTGAGTGGGTTTGCTGAAATGGGAACAGATGCGATGGGGGACCCTGCCTCTCCATTCAAGCGCGTCTCGTTCCTTCAGCACACAATGCTGAAGCAATTCCTTTCCCAGGCTTTCTTTTATTTTTTAACATTAGTACAGTGTGAAAAAGTTTCGGCCACAGCAAAGCAATGTCCAGGCTTTTGTGAAACATGTCCTTTTCATCCAATGGGCAAAATAATGTATAGATTCTAATGGAATAAATCTGAAATACTCTACTGTAGAAGATTTGTCCCCATTGAAAACAAATCTTGATTAGATGATTATTCAGGGACTGTATAGGGAGGAATGGTGTGAAAATGCTGACTCCATTCTTTCCTAGATTGGCACTGAATAGGCATTTGGGCTATTCAAAAAAAAAAAGAAAAAAAAAAAGAAAAGAAAAAAAAAAAGAAAAAAAGTAAAAGAAAAAAGAAAAAAAAATCTCTCACTCTACAAAAACCATACAACTTTACAAAGATGATGCGTAGTTGGGAAGGCCACCCCACTTAAACCCCCACAGTGGTATGAACACAGAAATGATGGCAGTGAAAAAAAGTGAATAAAAATAGTTCTTGAGTGTTTTAAAATACTAACCTGTCTCCTTTTCACTGGAGTACGCATACAGAGGCAGCCTGTGATGGCATTCACTAGAAACATGCGAGGAATTCTACTCTGAAAGTGATCATGCATTCTAAGTTACTATGTTCCTTGGGTGAGCACAGTATGGATGGGGCTGAAACAGGAATGAGCCCAAAAGGAAACGCCTGCTTGTGTTGAAATAGGTGACAGAGGGCCCAGCTCTCTGTTTTGTAGGAACCCAGCTGCTCTGTCCCTTAAGCTGCAGGGGTCCGGGATAGGACTTAGCATGAGAATAAAAAGCAGCCAGTGCACAAGGGAAAATGAACAAGAAAGGAAACAGCAGGCAATACACTCTCTTTTAATTAGGTGTGAAATCCAGTGCTTCCTCCATCCGGATATGTAAAATGAGAATAGTGCCAGAGATGCTGTAGAGGGAGATGGAAATTTGAAGTCTCTGTGACTTGGGAGGAAACACCAGCCCTCAAATTAAAACCAATAGGAATTTCGGTTAACAGCCCTAAGTCCAAAGGGCCAAAAAGCTCTTGAGCTTTCAATCTGGGCCATCAGGTTCACGAGAGGAAAGTGGGTCAGTACATGAAATAGGGCCAGGGTGGCCAGGCCTCCACAACTCAGCCTCTGCCATCACTCTCTTTTCCACCTTGTACCTCGATACCTTTATGCTGAAGCTGTTCTTTCCTAGATGAGCTGATAAGTGATGATCTTAAGCCACCACATGTTGGTCACACCAGAAAAGAGCCATTCCTCTCTGGATAACACAGGGATGCGCGTGGTGACTCAGGTCCTTTACTCCTAAAGCAACATCCGCTGCCCTGCCAGGGGCGGACTTCAGTGTCTACTTCACCTAAATTCTGAGGGCGACGAGCTGAGGCCATGTGCTACAGGAGGAGAGTGGTTGCTGGCGCAGTTTCCACCATCTAGAGCAGATGGCCCTCTCCGTCTCAAAGGCTTCTTCACACTCTTTGGAGGGAGGGTGGCTGGTGATACTGAGGAAATCACTTTGTGAATGGAAGGCAACAGGCAGAGCAGGACCTCATTTCCTACCCTGGCTCCATACACCTTGCATACGGCAGGTGCCATTGCCCCTGTGAGTGAACCATGGGAGGGTTATCAGCCTGTGGGAAGGAGCGCAGCCCTGCTTTACTTACCCATTCCTGAGTGGAAAGGGGATGCTTTGGGCCAGCTGCCAGGGGCTGTTCTCCTCTATCTTCCAGATTATCTAGGCCCAGGGTACAAGAACCATTAGAGATCATCATGGTTTTGTGTGCGTTCTTTTAAATAATCGGTAACAGAATTCTTCTCATAAAACATAAATAAATTGTTCAACTTTCAGAAATTTAACTTTCAAACATATTTTCAGAAATATACCACCTATGAAAGTTGAGGATAGCCCATATATAATTTTGTAGGCATGACTTCTTAGGTTAGCTGGATAGAGATATTAACTGGTTTAAAGTGTTTACAACACCATTATATCTATGATCTCAATATTGTACTTGAGTATGTCTTTCATATTACTTAAAATGTTATTCATACATGTAACATTTCTGGAACACATTTTAAGTATTCATAAGTCCTTAAGATGTATACAAGGCTTTCGGGGGTGCATCTACATTTTTTTCATGAATGGACATGTTCCTACTTTCACAGGAATAAGGTCAGTGGCTTTTATTAGAATCTCAAACAGGTCTGTGTTCTCCCAAGTTAAGACCCATGGATTGAGAGATTCAATTCTCTCTCTTTAAGCAGCTCTTAAAAACTTTCAATAATTAAAGCCTTTGTAACTAATGCAACCTTCACCACTGTATCTGATGCATCAGGTCTGCTGAGCTGATGTTTCCCATTTACTTCAAGTTGAGCTGATGTTATTTTATATGATAAGCTCAACAACCTTAGCCAAACTGACAGAAGTTATTACCTTTCAGAAGAGAATGATTTAAAAATAAAAATGAGACTGAAAGAAAAGAGAGAAAAAAAAGAGAAGGCAGATGTAGATAATACTAACCCTCGCTGAAATAGGGTGGAATATAACAGAGCCACATAGTTTTATGATTGTTGAAGCCAATTATTATTTAGCAAAACTTGGTTTGAATCATGTTTTTATCAGAGTGGATCCCCTTGGACAGTTAACACAAATCCAGAGAAGAACTAGGAAACAATGTTTAACTTTTTTTATTGTAAAAATAAGATTTTATGGTATACGTTGAATAAAAAATAAAAACTTAATATGTAATTCAAATATAGCCAACAAGATAGAGTTCATCTGCAAGCTCTGTTGTACTTCAAAGAGGCCACTTGCTCATACTTTTCTCTCTCCCTTCCTTGCTTTTCTTTCCATCCTTCCTCCCTCCTTCCTCTCTTTCCCTCTTTTCTTCTATTAAACCATTAAGTTTCACTAAGCTTCATATATGGGCAACAAGAGGCCAAAATGGTGAAGCTGGACAACATGCCTCATGTTTTCAGGCTCATCTAAAAAACGGGACTGCTCCTCCTTTCCTGCTTTCATTCTACCCACAGGTAAAAGCCTTAAACTTTGTCTGAAGGATGGGGCTAGACTGATATTACCAGTGGGATCCAAAGGAAGAAGTAATTCTAGGGAAGTCTTTTCACTGGGCTCTGAAGGCTCAGTGCCCTTCAGGTTGCCCAGGTCTTCGGTTTGCCTTATTTCAAATGAGGTCTGCTGTTATTTCTCGGAGGGGACTAAGAAATGCCTGACCATATGTCTAACATTGCAAATACAACTGACGGGTGAAGTTGTTTTTGGGGTCACTTGAATTTTCAGCCATTAAAAATGGAAACATTCACTGATGGACTCACAGTGGAAGAAATTCATCCTTAAGCACCTTTGGTATTTGAAATGTACATTAATCAATCAACTTCTCCCAGACCTCAGTGCCCAGGTGAAGCTCATTCTACTTTTATCTTTCTGGACCCTGTGAATATCATAACGAACTTAGAATAAATTTTTAGGCCAATTTCATTGGACTTCATGATATGCTTTTCTATGTAAAATTTACATGATATGCTTTTCTATGTAAAATTTACCCCCTATTCTTACCCTGGTGACTCCCTGAGACCTGGTCCCACCCAACTCTGTAGCAATTCCCCCCAGTGAGACAGAGGGCTGTGGGAAACTGTTTATTGCCTTCACTATCTGATAAGCATAGACAGAGAACCCCCTGAAGGCTGGGTGCCTTTGAAGCCCTCCCAAAGGTCAGAGCTAGGCGCCACCTCTGTTTGTCCAGACAGTGGTAGCTGAAACTACTCCCCCATTTATTATTATGTAAATCCTTGCTGATGGGCTAGTCTGCCTGTTGCAGGGGGTCACCTGCCTAGGGCTATGCTATGGGTGCATCCCAGATCAATAAAAGCTTGGTGAGGCCTGAGCACAGAGAGGAAGTCCTTCGGGACTTGTCGCCTGGTCCCCCAATATTGCAAAATTATCTCGTGTCTTTTTCTCTCATTTGTTGTACGGCTCCTCTTTCAGATACTGAACCCTACTCCACGCGAGTCGTGGAAGGAAACACTCAACAAGGGCTGCTGGAAACCAAGCTGTACTCTTAAAGGGCCCACACAGAGACTCAATCGCTCACAGACACTCACCCTAAGCTCCAGCGAAGGGACAGCAGCTCAAAAGGCATCAGAGTTTGCAGGTAGAAAATGAATTGTGTGGCTTCAGGATGAGGGATGCCATTGTCCCTGTATTGATCCCTCCCCTCATACAGCATAGGGGCAGATGAGGGCCAAATCTGAATCAGCATTAACCTGGTGAACACAGCTCACACCACTCTGGTGATTCCCTGAGGCCAAGTTCCACCCAATTCACATATTGCCCTGGCTCTTTTAGGGGTTGTGCCTCACAGGCAGCTACAAGCTTTCTTAAAAACTCCCCAAGGTCTGCAGGCTCAGGCAGGTGGTGGCTGCCCTTAGTGTGCACTGTGCCTTTTGCCGAGTGCCCCGAGGCCTGGCTTTGAGTTGCAGCATGACCTCTCCCATGCACCTCCAGGCCCAACACATGCAGCTGTCAACTATTGATCACTCAGTAACTTCTACTAGGTGGCCTTGGGTCAGGCACAGGCACTGGCTGACCTTAGTCTGCACTGGAACACTTCCCAAGTGGCCACAAAACCAACAACCCGGTGGCCAGCCTCAGACCACAAAAAAGCACCACCCAAATAGCTCCACAAATGACATACCCAAAGAGTGATCTCAGAAGGCACTAAATCCATGCTGTTAATCTTGCTCCATGGGGTCAGCTCATGCTATGGTTGTGGCTAGTCCTCACAGACAGTCAATCTGAGGGTCAATCCCATTCACTGGTGCTTAAGCAGCAATGAAAGCTAAATTACAACAGGAGGGCACACAAAATCTACACAAGGGATACTCTTAGAGTACCAAACTCCTCTGACCAAGGAGGCTATGCCACTGGGCCCCACAGGACACCTACTACATAAAGCCACCTGGCCAAGACTTGAAGATGTAGCAGGTCCAACTAATAAATAGAAACAAACATACAAAGGCAGCCAAAATGAGGAGACAAAGAAATGTGTCCCAAATGAAAACTCCCCCAAAAGAACTACACTAAATGGAAGCAAGCAAATTACCAGATAGAAAAACATTGGTTATAGGATGCTCAATGAACTTAGGAGAAGAATAGATCAATGAATAGATAGGAGACATAAAAAGAGACATAGAAACCATTAAAAAGTCAGAAATTAAGAATACAATAACTGAAATAAATACCATACTAGAAGGAATCAAGAGCAGATTAGATGAAACAGAGGATTGAATCAGCAATTTGGGAGGCAAGGTAGCAGAAAACATGCAATCAAAACAGCAAAAACCAAACAAACATGAAGATATTTTAAGGGACCTCTGGGACAACATCAAGCATAACGACATTCACATATAGAAGTAACAGAAAGAGATGAAGAGAGAGCAAGGAATTGAAAACCTACTTAATGAAAATATGACTGAAAACTTACTTAATCTTGGGTGAAGGAAATACACACAAAAGTCCAGGAAGTGCCAAACAAGATGATCCCGAAGAGGCCCACACAAAGAAACAACATAATTAAAACACCAAGGTTAAAGACAAAGAGAATACTAAAAATGGCAAGAGAAAAGCAGTTAGTTACCTACAAGGGAGTTTCCATAAGACTTTCAACTGATTTCTCATCAGAAACTTTGCATGCCAGAGGGATTTGCACAAACTATTCAAAGTGATAGCGACTGGCGCACCATCTTGGTTTGGCACGCCCGCTCACCTGCTCCACCATCCTGCTGCGGCCAGTGCCCATGTTCCGCACATGCCCCCTGGTGGTCAGTGCATGTCATAGCAACCAGTTGTTTGGTTGTTCTGCAGTTCAGTCTATTTGCATATTAGCCTTTTATTATATACTAGAGGCCCAGTGCACAAAGTTTGTGCATGAGGGTGTGTGTCCCTCAGCCCAGCCTGCACCCTCTCCAATCTGGGACCCCTTGAGGGATGTCCGACTGCCCATTTAGGCCCAATCCTGGTTGTCTGACTGCCCATTTAGGCCCAATAGAATTGGGCCTAAATGGGCAGTCTGACACCCCTCTCACAATCCAGGACTGCTGGCTCTCAACCGCTCACCTGTCTGGCTGCCTGATTGCCCCTAATCACTTCTGCCTGCCAGCCTGATCGATGCGTACTGCTCCCCTGCTGGCCCAATTGCCTCTAACTGCCCTCTCCTGCTGGCCTGGTCACCCACAACTGCCCTCCCCTGCAGGCCTGATCGCCCCCAGCTGCCCTCCCCTGCTGGCCATCTTGTGGCGGCCATTTGGTGTCCACATGGGGGCGGCTATCTTTGACCACATGGGGCGGCCATCTTGTGTGTTGGAGTAATGGTCAATTTGCATATTACCCTTTTATTATATAGGTTAATAGAGGCCCGGCGCGCGATTGAAATCACGCAAGGAGGCACCCCGCAGTGAGCCGGGACCCGTGCCTCACCCACGTAGCACTGGTTGCAGCATTGTGTTGCTCCCAACCGCTCGCCTGTCTGGCTGCCTGATTGCCCCTAACCACTTCTGCCTGCCAGCCTGCGCGGCTGCTTGGAGCACGCCCCTGGCCGCCACGTTGTGTCTGCTGGGGTGGGGGCAGGTGCTCCTGTGTGTTGTGTCTCCGCTGCAGCCCGCCCCCTCCCTGCAGCCGCTGGGGTGGGTGTGGCACACAGTCCCCTCATGCCCATCTGCACATGCAGCTCCTCCTGCGCAGTTGTGATGCTCGGCTAATTAGCATATTCCCTGTTTATATAGCTAGATAATATTGTGGACATAAAGGGAGAGAGTGATAGTAATTCTATCTAATAAAAGAATAATATGCAAATTAACCATCACTCCACAACAAAGATGGTGGCGCCCATAGCAGCTGGGCAGGATGCTGGCAGTGTCACCCTGGCAACGTGAGCCCAGCAGGCAAGCGGGGTCACAGGCAACACCCAGCAAGGCCTGCTGGGTGGTTGCCACAGTGACCGGTGAGCAGGCAAGTGGGGCCTGCAGGCAGCACCCAGCAGGGCCTGCTTGCCCATCCCTGTGGTGTAGAGCAGGCAGACACTGCAGAGAGCAGAGAACCATGGAGAGTGGGCCCAAGCCGTCAGCAGCACATCCCCTGAGGGCTCCCGAATTGGAGAGGGTACAAGTCGGGCTGAGGGACCTCCCCACCTGCCCTTCCCCCACCCCGGCATGAATTTTGTCCACCACGCCTCTAGTACAGTTATAGTAGGGGACTTTAACACACAGACAGAAAATGAAAAGGAAACAGTGGCCTTAAATGGCATTTTAGACCAGATGGATTAAATTAGTATGTGTAGAGCATTTCACAAAGCATCAGAATATACATTATTTTCAAGTACACATGGAACATTTTCCAGGATAGACTACATGCTAGGACATAAAACAAGTCTCCATCAATTTAAGAAGATTAAAATCCTACCAAGCATCTTCAACCACAGTAGTATGAAACTAGAAATCAACTACAAGAAGAAAACTGAAAAATACACAAACACATGTATTTAAGGCTAACTAAAACTTTTCTAAACAATTAATAGGTGAACAATGGGATCAAGAAAGAAATCAAAAGGTACCTTAAGAAAAATGAACAACCCAACAACCCCCAAATCTATGGGACACAGTGAAAGCAGTCCTAAGAGGAAAATTCATAGCATTACAGACCTACCTCAAAAAACAGGAAAAAATTCTAAAAGAAACCATCTAATCTTACACCTAAAGGAACTAGAAAAAAGAACAACAAAGGCTAAAGTTTATAGAATGGAGGAAACAATAAACATCAGAGCAGAAATAAGCAAAATAAATTCTAAAAAAAAAAGATCAATGAAACCAAGTTCTTTGAACAGATAAACAAGGTTGATAAACCTTGAATCAAACTCATCAAGAAAAAAGAGAGGACCCAAATAAATAAAATCATAAATGAAAGAGGAGAATGACATCTGATACTACCAAAATACAAAGTATTATAAGAAAATACTATGAACAATCATATGCCAACAAATTGGACAATCTGGAAAAAATGGATAAATTCCTAAATACATACAATCTTCCAAGACTGAATCAAGAAACAAAATCTGAACAGACCAATAACCACTAACAAATTGAATCAGTAATAAAACAACTCCCAACAAACAAAAGTCCTGGTTTCACAGATAACGTTTACCAAATATTCCAAGAAGAATTAACACCTGTCCTTCTCAAACTATTCCAAAAAATTCCAAAAGATGGATGGCTTCCAAGTTGATTTTACAAGGCCAGGATTTTCTTGATTCTAAAACTTGACAAAAACACAACAATGAAAAGAAAATTAGAGGCCAATATCCCTGAAGATGCAAAAATTCTCAACAAAATATTAGCAAACAGAATTCAGCAATACATTAAAAATATCATATACCATAAGCAAGTTGGATTTTCATACTGGGATGCAAGCTTGATTCAATATTCACAAATCAATTAATGTGACACACCACATAAACAAAACGAAGGTTCAAAATCATATGATCATATAATAGAGTCAGAAAAAGCATTTGATAAAATCTGGCATTCATTTATAATAAAAACTCTCAGCAAAGTGGGACTAGAGGGAACATGCCTCAATATAATATCACAAATCCACAGTTAACATCCTATTCAATGGTGAAAAGTTGAAAGGATTTTCCTTAAGATCAGGAATAACATAAGAATTAAGAATGTCCACTCTCACCACCCTTATTCAACATAGTACTGGAAGACCTAGCCACAGAAGTCAGACAAAAAAAAAAAGTAAAGAAAAGAAAGAAATGGCATCCAGACTGGAAGGAAGAAGACTACATAACTGTTGGTATTTGCAGATTACATCATCCTATCTAATAAAAGAGAAACATGGTAATTAGCCATAACTTCGCTACCCTTCCCATTGGCTAATCAGTGAGATATGCAAATTAACTGCCAACCAAGATGGCGGCCGGCAGCCAGGCAGCTGACACGAACATGGAGGCTTGCTTGCTCCAGTGACGGAGGAAGCCAGGTTCCCCGCTTGCTGCTGCCGGCCTCTCAGCTCCTCTCTAAGAAACATTGTTACAAATATAGAAGCCAAACAAAACCCAGAAACCAGCTTTCAGTCAGCCAGGATCTCAGAGCTGGAGTCACAACAAAGTTTCAAATACAGAAGGTAAACAAAGTCCAGAAATCTGCTTTCAGCAGCCGAGGTCTCAGAGCTGGAGCCGAGCCTCAGAACTAAAGACGGCTCTCAGCTCCAGTGACAGCCATAGAAGGTAAATAAAATCCCAGAATAAAAAAGAAAAAAGAAATAAAAGAGAGGTTGGGAGCTTCAGTCACCCGCCAGCCTGAAAATGGCCCTCAGCCCCTCACCCAGACTGGCCAGGCACCCCAGTGGGGACCCCCACCCTGAAAGGGCTGTGACCAGCTGCAAACAGCCATCATCCCCTCACCCAGACTGACCAGGCACCCAAGTGGGACCCCCACCCTGAAGGGGGTGTGACTAGCTGCAAACAGCCATCATCCCCTCATCCAGGCTGGCCAGGCACCCAAGCGGGACCCCCACCCTGATCCGGGACACCCTTCAGGGCAAA
Source organism: Myotis daubentonii (assembly GCF_963259705.1). Lineage (NCBI taxonomy): Eukaryota > Metazoa > Chordata > Mammalia > Chiroptera > Vespertilionidae > Myotis > Myotis daubentonii. The sequence continues at coordinate 66,437,219 of NC_081842.1, read as the reverse complement.
CCAGCTGGCCCCCACCTGTGCACCAGGCCTCTATCCTATATAGTAAAAGGGTAATATGCCTCCCAGTACCGGGATCAGCAGAGCCACAAGGCCTCCTGAACCCGGGATCAGCTGAGCCGCGAGGCCTCCTGGCCCCTGGAGCAGCGTGACAGGGGGCAGCGCCCAAACCCCCTGATCGCCCTGTGGCTCTGTGTGTGACAGAGGGCGGGGTCACAACCTCCCTATCTGCCCTGCTCTGTTCGTGCCAGGGGAAGACGCCCCAACCCCCTGATCGGCCCTGCTCTGCACCTGATAGGGGGGAGCTCCCCAACCCCCTGATCGGCCCTGCTCTGTGTGTGACAGGGTGGAGCCGCAACCTCCCCATCGGCCCTGCCTAGAGTGTGACAGGGGGCGGTGCCCCAACCCCCCAATTGGCCCTACCCTGAGCGTGACTGAGGGTGGCATCTCAACCTCCCAATCTGCCCTGCTCTGTGCATGACAGGGGAAGGCGCCCCAACTCCCCAATCGGCCCTGCTCTGAGCCCGACCAGGGGCTGCAGGGCAGGCACCTAGGGATTGGGCCTGCCTTCTGCCACCTGGGAGTGGGCCTAAGCCAGCAGGTCGTTATCTCCCAAGGGGTCCCAGATTGTGAGAGGGCACAAGTGGGGCTGAGGGATATCCCCCCCGCCAGTGCACAAATTTTTGTGCACCGGGCCTCTAGTACTATATAAAGAGAATGCTAAAGATTCCACCAAGAAACTACTGGAACTGATAAATGAACACAGTAAAGTAGCAGGATACAAAATTAATGTTCAGCAATTGGTTGCATTTCTATACACCAATAATGAACTACCAGTAAGAGTAATTAAGAAAACAATCTTATTACAATTGCATTAAAAAAAAGAAAGAAAGAAACCTAGGGCCCTGGCCGTACACCAAAAGGTTGATGATTCAATTCTAGGTCAGGGCACATACCTAGGTTGCAGGTTCATTCCCCAGTTGGGGCACATAGAGGAGGCAACTGATTGATGTTTCTCTCTCGCCCCCTTTCTTTCTCTCTAAAATCAGTAAAAACATACCTTCAGGTGAGGATTTTTTTTAAAAAAGGGCAGAGAAACTGAACAGACATTTCTCCAAAGAGGACAAACAGACAGACAATGGATATATGAAAAGATGCTCAACATTATTAATTGGGGAAGTGCCAATTGAAACAACAATGAGATATCACTTCATACCTGTCAGAATGGCTATCAGCAATAAATCAACAAGTGGTAGTGAGGGTATGGGGCAAGTGAACCTTCCTGCATTGTTGGTGGGATTGCAAATTGGTGCAGCCCCTGTGGAAAGCTGTATGGGTATTTCTCTGAAAATTAAAAACAGAACTACCACATGACATATAAATTCCACTTTTGGTTATTTATTGAATGAAATACAAAACACTAATTTGAAAATATATGCATCCCTATGTTCACTACAGCATTATTTACAACTAGAGGCCCGATGCATGAAATTCGTGCACTGGGGGGGGGGGTGGGATGGGGGGTCCCCTCAGCCCAGCCTGCACCCTCTCCAATTTGGAACCCCTCGGGGCAGTTGGACATCCCTCTAACAATCCTGGACTGCTGGCTCCTAATCGCTCACCTGCCTGCCTGCCTGGTCATCCCTAACTGCCCCAACTGCTGGCCTGATCGCTCCTCACTGCCCCCCCATGCCGGCCTGGTGACCTCTAACTTACCCCTCCACCAGCCTAGTTGCCCCTCACTGCCCCCCCTGCCAGCCTAATCGCTCCCAACTGCCCCCACTTCTGGCTTGGTCGCCTCTTACTGCGGACCCCCCCCCGCCGGCCTGGTCACCCCTCACGGCCCCCCTGCCAGCCTGGTCTCCCCACACAGCCTGCTCTTCAGTCGTCTGGTCGTCCCTCACTAACCCCCCTGCCAGTCTGGTTGCTCCACGCAGCCTGCTTGTTCAGTTGTTTGGTCGTCCCTCACTAACCCCACTGCTGGCCTGGTCATAGGCATCCATCTTGTGATGGCATGAGGGTTAATTTGCATATTACCTCTTTATTATATAGGATAGCCAAGATATGGAAGCAACCTAAGTGCCCATCAATATACAATTAGATAAAGAAGTGGTACATATATACAATGAAATATTACTTGGGCGTAAAAAAAATACACAATGAAATCTTACATTTGCAAAACATGGATGGACCTAGAGAATATTATGCTAAGTAAAATAAGTCAGAGAAAGAGATACCACTTATATGTGGAATCTAAAGAACAATACAAATGAACAAGTAAAACAGAAACAGACTCATAGATACAGAGAACAAACTGATTGTTGCCAGATGGGAGGTGGGTGGCGGGGATGGGTAAAAATGGTGAAGGGAATAATAAATACAATTGGTAGTTACAAAATAGTTATGGGGATGTGAAGTACAGTACAGGGAATATAGTCAATAATATTATAATGTTGTAATAACCATGTTTGGTGCCAGGTGGGTATTAGACTTATGGGGGGATAACTTCAAAATTATATAAATGTCTAACCACTATGTGACATACCTAAAATTAATATAAAATAATATTGAATGCCAACTGTATTGAAAAAATAAAAATTTAAAAAATGGTAAAAAAGTATATCTTCCTACATATTTACTAATGTATTGAAAATTCTTTTAAATTAACTTAAATACCTATAGTTATGTGGTAAGAATACAGTCAAACAATCAGCAAGTAATTGACTATCCACTTTATGGAACCAATCTAAATATTCAGTTTGGGGTACTACCAAGCTACATGCTTTCTAAATTCTATACTTTGAGCATTTGATTCCAGCGGAAGTTCAAACACCTTCTTTCCTCTCTTGTGAAAGCCAAGTTTTACTCTGTGAACAAAGGCATTGGGTAGCTATAATTGTAGACAGCATTCTGAGAGACACCTATGCCCTCATTCTAAAGCTGAAATGAAATGGCTTCTTGAAGAGGGAGGACCTGCTGTGACGAAGGAGAAAAGGCAATGAAATCTGAGGTTGATGCCTTTAAATCCTCTTATATCATAAACCTTTTGAGGCACCTTTTAGGAGTTTGATTTTTTTTCCTAAAGCTCTTTCCTTACAAATTTAGCTGCTGCCCTATTGTAACCTTTTCTTTTGTTCACTAAATCTGGGGAACAAAAACACAGAGATGCTACATCTGTGGGTGGGATACAAAAGTGAACAAAGGGTTCTACTTAAATTCACAAAGTACGCAGTTTGAACGTGGCTTTGCATAGGCCTTGAAGAAGGATCCATATATTCAAATGCACAAGTTAACAAGTCCTGTTCTTTATTTTGCTTGAAAAGGAATCATTAAATTTAAAAAGTGTTTATATAAAAACCAGCATTTTCTTATTAATCTGTTCTTCTTTTAATCTCTACAACATCATATGCTTACTTTTAAAAGAAAAATAAATTTTTAACTCTAGTGAGTTTGAATATCACGCATAACTCCCAGGAATGGCACTCTCTCTCTTTTTTTAAATATCATCAATGAAATTAGGTAGAAATTAATTTTTTTTTTTACTTAATTGAACTTCACTGAGTGAGAAAACAGAACTCCATAGTGTCATTTAGAAAAAGCTTTTTGACTAAAATAATCAGAGCTTCCCAATTCATAGAACTTCCTTTTGTCCTCTGTTGCTGCGCAGGTCTGACATTGTTTTTGCCTGTGCCTTCCTAGAAAAAATAAGCTGCTTCAAAAGTGACAGCTGATTTTCAAGCATAGCTGTTTGCTGGTAGGAGTGGCTGCACTATTTCTCCGTGGAAGGTGTGGACTTGAACCTGCTGGGCTGTTTTACTGAGGGATGAAGGTTTTTTATCTCAAAGCAACAAAGAAAAGCCAAAGAAAAAAAAAATAACTGTTTTGCTGAATGACTAGTTAACAGGGAAGCACAGTGGTGAGTTAATGTGGCCAGTTTAAGAGCATAGCTGAAACTACATCTCAACAGCCCACTTAGGGTGATCCATTATAGAACCAGGCACAGGATTTCCTTAAGAAAAAATAAGAAGGAAGTTCCTTTTGGCTCATGCCAGGATGAAGAAGATCCTAAATAAGTGTTGTCAGAATGTAAAGCCTTGGGAATCACTGATAAATAAGTGAAGGGGAAGGCATACTTTGTAATTATTCTACTAAGAAGTATTTTATTTTTATACAAGAGGCCCAGTGCACGGGATTCGTGCACTGGTGGGGAGTGTGGCCTGTAGGGATCGGCCCACTGTGGGAGCGCTGCTCATCCCGGTCAGCTGCACGGCTGTGGGCTCGCCCTCTGAGCGGCCACTATGAGAGCAGCCACTCATCCCTGTCAGCCAAGCGGTGCTCCTACTGTGGGAGCATACTGACCACCAGGGGGCAGCTCCTGCGTTGAGTGTCTGCCCCCTGGTGGTCAGTGTGTGTCATAGTGACTGGTCGACTGGCCGTTCTTGTTGTTCTACTGTTCAGTTCTACTGTTTATTATACAGTAGGTCCTCGGGTTATGTCCATTCCTACAGCGCAATGTAAGGCAATTTTCGCTGTAAGTTGGAACCCACCTACATAAACACCTACGCCACTCACATGGAGCACATACACAGCAATAATGAAGTGAAACAGTAAAAAAAATTTAAAAGAAAGATAACAATTCCTGACCTTTACTTGTGGTAAATAAATAATAAAAAATATAAAGCACATATGGACATACGTCGAAATGATGGAACTTTTTTTTTTCTATTAAATAAATGAGAGATGGCGATGTAACCATGAAATGATGTACATCGAGTCCGACATAACCTGAGGACTGTCTGTATAGGATTCTCTATGTATATGTTTATAGTATATTTGTAAATTTATATATTTTATTATATTATTTACATATTATAGGAAAAAGGATAGTAAGCAGTAATCTTCTGGAGCTACAGGTACTAATCTAATCATCTCATCTTATTTTACTGAAATAAAATCTCTGTGCTAATCCAAGAAGCTGGACACTTTGCCATCCCTTGCATGTATTGCATCCATTCTTCATTCTCTTCTGCTGAATTTTCCCTGGGTTCTGAAATTATTGTGCTTTCTCTATTTACCAAATCTTAAGTACATTCGAGAACCCTATTTAAAGTTCTTCATTCTCTGTGGAGACTTTGATTACTAGTCCATCCTGAGTTCTCTTTTCCTAGTTCCCATTGCTTGGTGAGGTAATAAACTGAAACAAGTTTTTTTTTTTTTTTTTTTTTTTTTTTTTTTTTTTTTACTTCACTGAATTAGAGAACTTTCATAATAATAAGGCAATTAAGAAAGGCCAAGCCTTGTGCACAGTTCTGGGCTTCCTTGCCCTTGGGAGGTGTGGCTTCAGAGCCCAAATCAGAAATTAAGCCCTAAAAGCAAAACCTCAAGACAAAGAGTTTCATTTTTGGAATCTACCTTCTCTATGGAGAATTATTCTGGTCTCTTTCTGGGGTGAGGAGCAGAAGGCTGATGCTTTTTTAAAAGATGTTTTTATTGATTTTTAGAGAGGGAGGAAGGGAGAGGAAAAGAGAGAGCGTAACATCGATGGGCTGCCTCCTGTAGCCCCCTACCTGGGATCAAGTCCACAACTGGGACATGTGCCCTGACTAGGAATTGAACCTTCCAGTGCTCAACCAACTGAACCACACAGGCCAGGGCATGATGCTTTGGAGATAGATTGAGGTGGCCTGACAGTGAGAAAAACAACTTCCCCCCAAAGGGGGAATATGACAAGGTTTGAGGTCTCTGCTTGTACAGGATTCTAGTTGGGGCAATTGCATGTCAAGTCACACGTTTAGAAGCTCAAAGGAAAAGGCACTGACTTGAGATTAACAGTGATGATCTTGGGGCTGGGCCCATGCCCGAGGACCTCCGTGAAGGGCTGCTCTAAAACCAACTAATGTACTAGTTTCAGGCAGTCAGATGGACAAGGCTCAATGGCATCTTTGTCGGTGGACAAGCAATGTCAATGATGGAGACCACCATGGACTAATGGTCTGATTCTACCCTAGATTTCATGAGTCTTGTGAAGGTCTGAGGGTGGGGGTGGGGAAAGGAACCCTGGAACTTCACTGAATTTCTTGCTCAATTGGTGGTCTTGGGTTTGATTTGCTTTAGAAAAATAAGGAAATATTTCTTGTACCTGAATTTTGAAGAACAATCTGAACTTTTTACACAAGTAGCACATTTAGTCCTTCATAGTATATTGTTATCTTTTTTTTTTTTTTGGTCATTTGTGCCTGTCTTATCTCTATGAGAAGACTCTAAGCTTCCAGAAGGCTACTGCCTTGCATTGTTATACCTACAACTATGATTCCAAATGAATGAATCGCTCACACTGCCCAATACTTTTCTTTACACTGAGTAGTTCCTATTTGAGTATTTGTTTGGTCAACTCTCCAATGCTGAGAATAAGAGACAATCTCAGGGGACACCTTTCCTCTGAGGTATGTCTACATGTTGTAGTTCCAGGGGGTCTTTCCATCCCTGAGATTCCATGTAATGTTCTTCTCCTGCCCTTTGTTACTCTACCTCCTCTCATCAGGGAATAGCCACAGTTCTCTTTTCAGTATGAATTTAAGGTCTAAGGCAATTGGTTTCTCATGTGTTCACTGATTTTCCCACAAACTGTGCTCATTCATTTCTGACACATGCCACACTGTCCCCATCTTTCTGATTCCATTTCCAAGAGGCACCTCAATGGTCCTTCTGTCAGCTGAGAATTCAGTGGAATTCAAAGCTCAGCCATACCTTATACCACCCTGAGAGAAAAAAACAATCTGTGAAATGATATAAACATGATCAGGCCAAACTCCCACCACTCTCGCCTACCTTAGGGACGCTATGCTGCTTGGTGATAGATGTTATAGAGGTATCTATCAATCAGCTTTGATAATGGGGATTTATATTTGCCTAAACAATGTCAGGGATTGTTTGGAATATTTTCACTTGGTGGCCACTGGGTGTCCTCATTTACAAAGTAAATATGCAATATTTAGTGTAGGTCACCAGAGAGGATAAAAGACACTAGTTTTCTTTTTGGCCTTTCACATTTCTGAGTATAATTTATTGCTGAACTCACAACCAGGTCACATATTAGTACTGTTTAAAAACCTTCAGGTCAAAATGCTGAAGTTTATAACCAAAAGTAACTTCTTCGGGTTCCAGACATGAATTTACAAGACTGTTTCCTCAATAGAGGGGACTGTGATCTGGCTATTAGAATGAATCCTTGTTCATTTGGAAATTGGCATGGAATTTTGACTATCTACAGAGAGAGCCAGGAGAGAAGAACAGAGAAAGTCTTAATTTATTCTTGAAAGAAAAGAGAACACCAAATATCTCTATGGGATATTTGTTAGATTCTGTTTTTATCTCAATTTTTCTGAAAACCAATTACAAAAAAATAATGAGAAAGAGAAAATATGTCCTTTACTTGGGAAACCGGAGGTAATGTGAAAAATAGTACAAGCAGCTGGGTCATATAATGATTACTAATAATTTTATATTTAAAGACAGAGAATTCAGTTATTGCTGTGTGGACCAGTTACCCTACCTGTAACATGAAGATACTGGGGCTTCACAGAGATGCTGGAGGACAAATAAAATAGAATGTGGAGGCACACAGGGTTGCTAGGAAGAGAAACCATACACCAGATAGACTGAAGATATTGCTAATATTCTAAATGTGGCTCAGCCATAGTTGTGTGACTTGCCCCTGATGGCAGACAGGTGCCAAGGACAGAGCTCATGCAGCTAACACACATTTACTGACTGGGCCACTCCAAGCACCGAGCGTGACCCCTGCTGGGTAGTCACTTTGCTCCCTAAAGTGAGTTCTGCACACCTAGGATTGTCAATGCTTCTACTAGCAAATTTATATTCATACATATCTGAAGAGATTCTTTCCTTGCACAGCCAAAAGATGTCTACCTCTCCACCTTGTAACTTTCTCAAACTTGAGATACAGAACCACTATATAATACATAGCAGTACTTGCCTTTTTCAAAGGCAAAGTTAACTTTACTGTAATATTTTTTTTCCACTGGTGTAAACCCCCCAGCTTAATCAGTATTCTCTGACATGCCATTTCAGTATATGAATGATTGATATGATTCTGTGCCCAAACCAACAATTTACACAGGTAATATTAGGGAAACTAGAGGAAGCTATGTGAGCTATTCACTGCCTTCCAAAGATGTACTCTGGTCTTACTCGCTTTGCTGAACAACTTTTTCTGTTGTGCCTCTAGCACAACCGCCTGTAACTCTCAATCAGCCATTTAAATCCTCAGCGATGCACAATAGTCAGGTCACTTTCACCGTGCGGTTCTGCTAGGATCACAGTGTACTCAGAGTGTACAGAGAAGTGTCTCATTTCTTTTAAAGATCCTTAAATTCTGGGGATTTATAGCATTTCTCACCTCCTTAATTAGTAGATTCGTTTTTGAACTACTGTAACCCTGATGGCTTATATCTGCGGAGCCCTTGTGGTTGTGTTTTCCCCTATGCTTTTGCGCCTTTCAGCTTCCTCAGTTTGCCCCTTTAATTTTACTTTTAGAGTTTCTTGAGGCTTGGTGCCTGAACTCCACACAGCGCAGGTCTTATCTGATGTGCCGGCGCCTGGTGTGGTCGAAGACACACTGGTGTTTTTGTTCTTGAAGTACCAGACTGATGTTCTGAAATCTAGACTCCAACACAAAGGAGATCATGAGTTCGTTTTAAGTGTCTCTTTTCTTCCCTCCTGGCCTCCTCCTACCCACCCCAATACTTCCTTAGCCCTATGCACTGGCAGCAGATGGTAACTACAGTCCAATGCTGAATATATACAAAACTGTGCCATGGAGAATAGGGTGGCTTCAAAGTTAGCTTTCTATTCAAGTAGGATGGCAGAGACTTCTGGAGGAGTGAACTCATGTCTCATTCATTTAATCCACTCTTCATTCAGCCAGGAATTTGTTTTCCTACACGTCCCTCTACTGTCCAGCCAGCTGAGTGAGGGTGGGTGTGAACTCTGGAGGGCCTTCCAGCGGGAAGGTACTGAGATTCTGTGCTGAGCTCCTGTATCCCTGAGCCAGCTCTGCCTGCTGTGGGTCACAGCATGCCCTTCCCACCATAGAAGCTTAAGAGCACAGCGTGGGGGTGGGTATTTCAAGAACTGTCTCCTTGCTATCCTGCCAGTCACGTGCTATATTCTCTAGACAAAGATGAGACCAGGAAAAGGGTGAAACCAGGAGGAGGGTGTGGGGTTACAGAAAACTGCGGGATGGTACAGTCATGGGAGGTGGGAGTGGGAAAACCTTTCCTGTTTGTTGTTTCAAGGTTTGATGGGCTTTTCATCTAATCATCTGTTTGAGCATCTTGAAAATAAGTATCTATTTTCATGATATCTATCAAAAACAGGCACCAGATTATACTACAAAGTTGACCTTAACCCTGCCATATTGCTACTAGAATCAAAACATGTAGCAGCCTACATCCAACAGAAAGTGATTATGTTTTCCCAGCATAAAAACCAGAGGGTATCTGGGATGCACTTCATTTTGTAGGTCTGCTGAATAAAAAAATAAAAAACAAGAAATCAGTGCCTATACTTTATCAATGGCTGAATGCTCACAAATGCATTATACGCTTTCGCTCAGTTCACCCCACCTCATTCATTCATTCAACAAGATTTTGCTGAGCACCTACTATGGTGAAGCAGTCTGCTAAGGACCCAGCAGTGAATAAGACAGACAGGATTTCTGTCCTCACAAATGTTCCCACCTCGCCGGAATAAACATTCAATAATTTAACCACTAGATTGTTATTTGAGGAACAGGAATAATTCATCTTACTCAGTATTTCTTCTTAATTTTCTCAAATGTATTTCCTAAAGTTCCAAACTTCTTTAATCAAGAAGTTCTATCTTAAAGCCCTCTCTTTCTACTGTTATATTCATTCCTTTCTTGGCCACAGTGTTGACAGCTCAGATTGCAACTGCTACCTTCCACCCCCCTCCCCCCACAACCCCGTGGGACTTATAACCCTGAAGATTGAGGATCTTTGCTTTTCATGCTACACATATATTTTCTCTGTAAATATTGTACCATCTAATTTGTGTCTTTGGATTCTGCTGATTAGCCATCAACATATGACTTAAGGAATACTGCATATGAGATGCAGACATCATGACTCAGTAAGTTATCACTTTAAGGGTCTGACTTGGGATTTACATAGACTTGTATCCAATCTCCTTGAGCATTGGATCTGCAACTATTATTGAGAGATTTATAGCTCCAGTTTTATGCCCATGCGTCCCTGAAATTGTATTCTCAGCAAAGGTGCTCAGGAGTTAAGAGAAGCAAATGTCTGAAATTATCTCCACGCATTACCAATAACTATGTGGGCACCATGGGATAGGAAAGCCTCACTAGGTACAACAAGCCAACAAGTCTTTCTGAATACCTTACTATATATTTTTTTCAATTACTACAACCTGCTTCAGCATGGAAAAAGGCTAGTGAGTGGGTGATTACAAGCAATCCTCCTGTGCCGTGAAATACATTTACTCTCCTAACTTTACCTCTATTTTGAATTATTTCAAAATACTTTGAAGCCATCAGGGAGACCGTCTTTCAAAAAGTAAAAGGTGCATTTCTTTGGTTGTAAGTAGCTCTCTTTGGAAAGGGCTCTGTGTTGTGCAGCACAGCCATTTGCCCATGCTATGGACCTGATGCTTTGGCCTCTTCAGGCATTAGGGCAGGAAGGTGGCTACAGTTAAAGGACACCTGAGGGTACACGGTAGGGGCCTGGATAGGTTCTACTTTGCATTTTGAAATAAGAGAGACACAAATCCATTCTCTACAATTAGGAAATCCCTCATTGATTACAATGCACTTGAGGACAAGAAGGAACTTAATAGGTTAACACTATAATATAGATAATATTCTAAACCTTCCCTATACGAAGAAGAAAACATTCAGAAAGGTGTTTGTTTTTTTTTAACTTCTCTGTGTCACAGTTTCTTTATCTGTAAAATGGGGTGTTTTGTAATGATGATGAAATGTTTTGACACGAAGTAGATGCTTAGTGAATATTAGTCCTCTTTTGAATTTAGAGAAAAACAAGACAAATAGAGGGGCTTCCCTGTCTATCCAGGCCTGACTCCAAGAAGGGACAAAAAGAGAGCCTGCTTTGTCCTGAGGTGCAGAGGTGGGGTCCTCACACACTCTCCTACCGACCCGGAGCTTTGGGCTCTGCCATTCTCAGGAGGAAGGATAGGACACCTGCCACAGCCTTCCTTCATGGCACATCAATTTTAGTACATATTTACTTAATAATTTAAAACACTTAAACTATAGCTAATAATGCTCAGATTCACTGAGTGCTGGCTGCTGTCTGATGCTGTTTTAGGGGCTTTACATGCAAAATTCCATCCAATTCCTATAATAACCCAGAGAGAGAAAGATACTTTTTTCATTCTCATTATGCATATGAGGAAATGGCAGCATGGGAGGTGAAGTAAAGGCATGGAAATGCATTCATAGGCTGAAGTTCACATTAAAAAGAGCAAATAACTAGACCATGGGGGTGAAAAAACATTTTCTGAGCAACGTGTGTTGCAAATTAGTCCATTACCATGTTCCAGAAACCGCATTAGAAGTCTGCTATCATACCTGCCCGGCCCTGCGGGCAGAGTGAAGGGACCTGAAAGAGCTCCAGGAGTCAGCTGCCTTTGGATGTTCACGTCGGACTCCGTGTTTCTTAGTTTACTCGTGGGGCCAGGCTTGGAGATGCAGATTCTGATTGGAACATGTCCTGGGGAAGTGGCCCTTTCATTCTTATAGTGCCCTGGCCCTAATCTAATGAAAGTCAGACATCGTGTCCCAGAGCAGCACACGCAGAAGCATGTACGTGTGGGCACATCGGCTCAGGGGTGGCTCTCAGTCATGCTAGCAGTGGGACAGCAAGTCTGCCATGCGTGTCTCCGCATGTGAACCCAGGGTTATGAGGCCACTCCAAGAGCCTGGGATCTCACCATCCCTCTGGGACCTTTAGGTCAGGGATAAAATAGAAAAAGCTATATTTCTGGGGGTTTTCTTAAAATTAGCAAAAAGCACCCAGGCCTGCCTGGAGAGGCCTACAGAACTTCCCTGAGGAAAGCATATGCATCCTCTTCCCTGGGGTTAATGTCTAATGGCTGAAGTTCAGAATTTGCATGTGTATTTTCCATGAGACATGGAATCAGGCTATGCAGCTCAAATTAGATACACTTTTCCTCCAGTATCTCTTTTATATGCCCAGTTGAGATATGAGGCAAAGAGATAATACCTAATTATAAAGGAAAGGAAATGATTACAGCAAAAAACTAAATGACAACGTTAACTTAGTTACTACTTTTTAAAGTTTTCATGTGGTGTTCTAAGTGCCACACCAAACTTTCTTAAAAATTATGCATAGTCTGGAATAATACTGCATGAAATTTTGGAATAAAACTGATAACATGAACCTCCCTAAAACCACTGAGGATAAGTGAGTAGAAGGACATCCTTTTTTTTTTTTTTTTTAAATATATTTTATTGATTTTTTACAGAGAGGAGGGGAGAGGGATAGAGAGTTAGAAACATCGATGAGAGAGAAACATCGATCAGCTGCCTCCTGCACACTCCCCACTGGGGATGTGCCCGCAACCAAGGCACATGAACTTGACCGGAATCGAACCTGGGATCCTTCAGTCCGCAGGCTGACGCTCTATCCACTGAGCCAAACCAGCTAGGGCAGGACATCCTTTTTTGAAGTTGGAGAGGACAGGTCCATTTTGATGGACCCTGAATTCATTCTTCCCTGGGAAATTATAAAGACTCATATTCAAAATTCTTCCATGCAGTTGTTTATATATCTTACAATAGTGAAAAAAATTCCTTATTAGTTTTATAGGTAATTTAATAGCAGAATAAAAAACCATTTAATTCACTTGGTTCCAGTCCTAGAGCAGAGTAACTGCAGATACTGTGTGTCCAGATGACAGGGCCTTAGGGATGTCCTCGACCATCAAAAAAGCAATACGGTGGAGGTAAACAAGTTTCAAAAAATTCCACAAATAATGAACCTGAGGATATCTTGTGACAATGATGCAGAACGTGAGAACAACACATAGGTTTGTTATTAATTACTACAGAGCTTGAAACGGACCTCTTAGGAAAGGAATTCACAGAATGCGGAATTTAAAAAAGATTCTGCTTTGAGATAACTTATTTGAAAATTTTTAGAAAATGTAAATGTTCCAAGTATTTGACACCTGTCGTCTGCCTAATGCTCAGAGACTGGAGAGGGTGAGCGGATATTTGTGAAGTCATCTGAAGAAGACAGGTAACAATTCTTTTTAAACATTGCTACTTATTAGCTAAAGGAAAGAGAAAGCAATGTTGGAAGGGAGTGGAGAGAGAATTAATATAATAAAATTACTGATTCCTCGGGCTTGGGTAATGACTTCAAATTTCATTTACATATATTTATCATTCCAATTGCCCTGCAAAATGGGAGCTCTAGTTCTTCCTCACCTGCCTGTTTAACCGCAGTATCCCTTAACAATGGATTCTGTTCCTCAGCCTATAATTGGGCTTGGGATTCCTGTAACATAAAAATATTCACTACCCTGCTTTTGTGTAATCTGTTTATCATTTCTTTTGAAACCATTAAACTTCTTTAAAAAGTAGTTCATAATTGTTGCCTTCCCACTTATCCTGTGTGCTCCTGAACCCCTTTTTATGGTGTTTCTGGGATGTACTTGACTTCTCTCTTGACAACCACTAGGAAACCACCAACACTGCTGACCCACCCTCCCTGATGGTCCCTCTGCAGTATCCTGGTTTTCCTCCTATGTCTCAGACCCTCTGTTTTTTTCTTCCTTCGATGATACTCATTCTCTTTTTTATCAGTTATTATAAATATTCCCCAAGGCTCCATCTCTCTTTTTTCTGTCAACAAAAACCATCATGGAGTTTACTCTCACATTCATGGCCTAAAGTAAGGCCTCTTGACCAAAGTATTTGTTAGCCCTAATTTCAAACCTTCTGCTGCACTCCACCACCCCATGTGTGACACAGTGTCAGCCTTCCCTGGTAGCTCATACTCGGCACTGCAGAAAACTGAACTGTATTCTTTTCCTCTAAACACTTCTTCCTCATCTTCTTTTGTCGATATCTTGGCCATATCTTTCATGACTTCCTCTCTCACTAAACAGTCAGCTCCCAGAGCTGTCCACCCTCATCCATAGTCTGGCTTCTCTCCACTCCCTGTCACCAGCACCCCTCAAGTTACCAATAGTCTGAGCTACTGAAAGGCTTCAGGACTCTCTCCTCCCTCCAGTCACCCCCTCCGACATACATGCACGCCCCACATGCCTGTTGCTAAAGTAGATCTTCCCACTGCAAAGTCCTGATCCTGGCAACTCCTTCTTCAAGCCTCTCACAGATCTGCAGCAGAATGCAAAATCTTCGTACCTTGCTCTGTGCCTCACCTCTCATGAAGTTTCATTCATCTTTTAAGAGAGCGTGAATGGAACCTTCTCTGATACACTGCACTGGATGTTACTGTTAACTGGATTAGGATGGATCTTATTAACTTTCTAACTTCTAAGATAAAGGTGATTTGAGGACATATACTAAATTTTAAAATTCCTGGTGGCAGAGTGTATTTGGTTCCACTTTTGTTTTGTACCCACAGAGAACTCGGTGTAGTGTTGGGCACACAGACGTGCTCATATGATTGCCAGTGAGTGATCCCTGCTCTGGTGCACCCAGGTATGAGGGGCGGAACTCTATCTTCTCTGTGAGACTGTGAGCATAAGGCTCCGGTTTCTAGCCGTGGTCCTCCACATTGAAAGCATTCAGGAAACTGATGGGATGAATAGTCCTGACTCCCTTTATATTCAGAAAACATACATTCTCTTAGAACCAGACTCAGTCACAGGCAGTAGAGTATGAGTCCATACTTAATAGGGTTCTAATTGGGGGTTTTCCCCTCTGCTGGGAACCTTTTGGTATGAGACTGGCCCTCTTTGGGCCTTGGTTTCCTCATCTGTATAATAATGAGCTGAGACCAGGTCATCTTTACTCCTTCTCAGTACTGATGGAAAGTTCTAACGGGTACGCAATCCTTAGAGAGAACAAAGGATGCAGAGACAGAAGTAAAGCAAAAACGAAAGCTGGTGAGGTAATGAGGGGTTTGACTGCGTTGTACCTAGTGTGAGGTGATTGGTGGAAGGATTTGACTTAAAATTTCCTAAAAGCAAGGAATTCCTAGAATCTTCATGCGTGCTCTCAATTGGTCATAAATGATCCATTTCTGAGGGCAGTGGTGCATGTGATTTTTTAAAAGTCTGATGTGAGAAGCCTGACAGATATGGAGGAACACTAATTTTATTTAATGAAATCTGCTACGAGTGCAGGAAGCACATATGAAACTGTCACTAGCAGCTGCAGATAAGAATTAAAGATGTGCTCCTGCAAGATATGAGATGACAAGATGAAGAATAGAGCCCTGAAAATCAGCAGTCTGTCCCAATAATTACATGTGGACAATCACAACCCCATTTGTGCAGTATCTGGGAGAGCAATGTGCATGGTGTAACTTGAGGCCAGGGGCCATGAGGCCAGGTCTGCCAGGGACCTGGGAGGAGTGCATGAGAGGACAGATTGCTAGAATCTGAGAGACAATGGGTCAGGGACAGAGGTCCCATATGACAAAGGTGACTATGGGGCTCCAAGAAGGAACATTTCTCAATAAGAAAAATTATTCTAAACTTTGCCCATCAATAAATTATCATTAAGTCCCTTATAATACTTCCCTATGTCTACTGAATACATGGAAAGAAGGGCACTCTGCCTATTTGAAAACAAATGGGGATCTTGTTTTATTATATATTTAGAAAGCAAATGTCTCTAAAAGAGACATACACCTCAGCCCAGCTGAATTTTAATGACAGATAATTTTACCTAAATGCAAACTGTCCTGTGATTAAAATGAGGCCTAAGAAGGTCAGAGTATTATAACTGAACTGTGCTATTTCTGAGACCACCATGCTGTGGTTTTGCCTCTGTTCCTTCTACCTGGAGTGCCATTCCTCTCCCCTTCTACCAGACACACGCCTCCTACTCCTTCATGATCAACTCACCTTCCCGATGCAGCCCTCCCCACTGCTCCACGCCCTCCTCAGGAGCTTGCTAGTTTTTGTGTCTCTTAAGCACGTTAATATTGCGTTTGTATGTCCCCCTTTTGGACAACAGGTTTAGGAAAGTGTTGGGGAACTTTGTGAGTTCCTAAAATGAGGGATAGCATCTTGTTTGTGTCTTTACTCCTGTCCTAGCTAAAGACTTGACACAGAAGCTGGGACTCAATAACATTTGATGAATGAGTAAATGGAGGACGCATGACTGCATGAGGTAAGACTGACAAATAGAAATTACTGCATTAAGTGACCCTGGAAGACAGCCAATTAAATGAGCATTGTAGAGAGGGGCAGGTTTTATAAAAAGAGGAAACATTTTATAAAAGAGGCAAAAATCAATGCATTCCTAACTATGCTAAGTCCAAATTCTAAGAAATTAAAGAAAAAAATCCTGACAATGAATAAAGGCTGGACTAAGCACTGACATCTCTAAACAAGAGGTTATCAAAAATAATAAAAAGAATGCCAAAGAGATTGTCTATCAATTAACTCAGAGGCAGAAAGGTGACTTTTTAAAAAGGGAAACACTACCTTTAAAGAAATGAAACCACACTAGCAGGCAAGAGGCTTACTTGGTTAATGAAACAGCAGAAAATCAGTTTAAACTGCTAGCAATGAAAAGGTAAATGTATAATTCTTTACAGGAAGTAGAATGAAGAGGAAGGCAGGACATTCTGGAGATACTGAGAGCACTCAGTTGTACCAAAGATGCTCTGTGTACTGTTTAACTGACAGGGAATCCACTAAAAGTTAATAGCAAGCCATAGGATAGTAACTGTCTGCGGCTGCTAATTCCATCCCACTTTGACTCTCTCTCCTCTGCAAATTAGTGTGACCCCAAAATGTTTTCAGGATTGTCCAACTTGTCCTACATTCCATAAATACACGCTTTCAGAGGATGCTGTTTTTTTTGCCATGTCTCTATTACGGTTCTTCACAGATGGACCATTTTTGTCCTTCCAAAGTCTAAGAATAACTCGTTGAGTTATCAAGACATACCGAATCCAGTTCAGCTGCTCCTGGGGGATTCCAGTCAGTTTAGTCACATCTGCTGAGATGCATGCATCTGAATCCAAATGAAGATTCTGTTTGATTATATATCTTGAGCATTTGTGGAGGTTTTCTTTGGGGGGGGGAGGCAAATGTTTTCCATTTTTTTGGCACTCCAAAAAGAGCTCTTCAGTCCTAAACACCGCCTTCGAAGCGCCCCTCCCCCACCCCTTCGCAGGAACCCAATCTTTTCATGTGAGCAGGTGCGTCTGGAAGTTTTTGGAAGGTTTTACACTGAATCAGCTTTCTGATTGGAAACTTTCTGAACACGCAGTCAGATGTGCCAAAGAGACCTTCAAACTTGCTGGAGCAGTTTTCACTCACACAGACACACGTTCACACATACAGACAGCCAGAGCGAGAGTGAGTCAGAGCCCTGTAAACTGAAGTGTCTGTCTCAGAGGGTAACTACCACATGCAACCGAACTGAGCAAAAGGAAACGGCAGCAGGAGAGGTAGTGACTAAAGAGCAAGAACCGAGGTTCCGATTCCTCATGGGCACGTTCCCCTTAGAGCTGAAAACCTTAAAGCTTTACCTGAGAGTTTAAGCTACACATCCTTTCCGTAAAAGTCTGTCTCATTTCCGAGTAAGTGCCCAAGCATTTGCCCTTTACAACACTGCACCTTCGAGTACTGCTACCAATTCCTTTTGCTCGCAAATTTGGTCAGTGATTTTGAAACACTTCCTTCTCCAACACAAATAGGTCAACCGGATTCAAATCTAAACGAAGGACACAATGCTACCCTCTAAATTGTGAGTTTTCCAGCAAAACCCGTACCTTACTTGATTCCCTACAATCTTTCTTTTTCAGTTTGAATATAAACTGAAAAGTTGTTGCAGAGTAAAATAACGCTTTTGCCTGAAGTCAGAATAGTTATTAGGAGCAAAATCACCCCCCACTGGGCATGGCCGGAATTCCAGGGGAAATCAGCTTTCGTTGTTCTATGGCCCAGACCAGATGCTCTGAGGTGGCCAGGAACCTTAGTCTACGCCCACTTAGCAGATTTCTGGCTTTCTATCAGGGACTAAGAGGTTTATTTGCAGAAATGGATCATTTCCTTCTAAATATCCTTTACCCTATTTACATGCCTGCATATTCCTTCTATGTTGTTTTCCCCCTACAGCTTTACTAAGGGAATTAATTATCTAGAAGAACAGGAACATACAGTAAGTACATCTGAGATACAGGATGAGACACAGTATGTCATCTATTAGGCCTGGCTAAGACCAGCAGCTGATGCTAAATGGGAAGGAACATGCACCAAATGTTTTTTAATCACAAAGTTAGTAATTAATTGCTCTTTAAAATACATTTTATGCTTCTTTCTGTCTGTGTACATGAAATGCACATTTATTACATGCCAAAAATTACAGCATTATGGTTTAAATGTGATTGGCACGGAAGTCCGGAAATCAGCGTTAATGTTCCCACAGCAACTTTAATTCCGACCGTGTGCACATGCGGGCTGTAACGGCCTCCGCTCCAGGATCATACATATAGATGGTCTGGGCGGGAGGCTAACGACCCATATCCTCAACTGTAGTTACAGGAAGAAAACAAAGGCCATCAGCTGCGCGCCTGTCCGCGTGTGGATAAAAACAATGGCCCTGCGCCCCGCGCTGTGTAATCAGAGATGAAAGAATCTGCTGTGAGGCCGGCACTTAGGGGGACAGTTTCTGTTGCTGTGGGAACCCGGACTTTGCATTTCCTGACTTTGGGGTAATTAAAATGTCAGCCTTAATGTGGCATTAATGAAGCTTGCCATAAAAAATCCTTTGTTTTGTCCTCTAAAAAAATTGCTTAAAAGTTCAAACTGAACCAAGTGTACTAAAAATTTTAATCTCGGGAACTTGGACTGGTGAAGCAAAGGGCTGGGGGTAGGAAGGCCAATGGAGGTGGATGGCAGGAAAGAGAGGGACGAGCCCAGGAGTCTCCTGGCCAGCGTTTGGCCCCAGCAAGTCATGCTACCTGCAGAGCTAAAGTTAACCCCACCCACACAACACTTTGGTAATGTGCAAAGGTTAAATTAAAAATAAACAAAAACTGTGAATGCGTAAGTGCATCTTGTCAAGGACACACAAAAGTAAGGCAGTTTGATGAGACCAGTGCAAAACGTGGGAAGGTAAGCAACCACGGATGCCAGCTCCCAACAAAAGAAAGACAACAGCATCCTGGGCCTACAGTCAAAAGCAGGGAGCACTGACCCAGGGAAGAGGCACCCCTCCACTCCTTCAAGGGGGCGCTTATTTTGGGGCAAGTGATATGGGAGAAATATGCAAGTGATAGTTCGGGTGGCCTCTGTCACGTGTACATGACTGTGCTAGGCTACAGCTTGCTATTTGACAAGAAAGGTCTTTCACTTAGAGAGCCTCGCCTGCTCTCCTGATGTGGTTTAGTCCTGTTTCAGCATTTGAAGGGAGAGCCTATTCAGTTTTGTATCCATTTCAAACCTTATCTCAGTGCCTTCCATTGTCATCATCTGAGTTTGAAAGGTAAAGAGGTGACAAACTAGGAGGTAATGGAGGAGTATACTAAAGGAAATTGTTAGTGTGGGTAATAGTAACCTTAGGACTAATTTAACATCATCATCTCACAACAGAAGGCGCTTCTCAACCATATTCCTTCTTAGTTTGAACATTGCTGGGATCTTTGGCCAAATCTGAAGTGGCTGGGCAGGTTACATAGTCAATTGAGAATGTCAGGGGTCAGACTTACTTATCCTCTTCCCTCTACAATTTGGCCTGTGCCCTTCAGAGGCAATGACGCTGTGGCCTACCCACCCTTACTGGTCCATATTCAGAGCTGACTTCTTCTGTGGGGATGTTTATATATCGTGTTTTATAACCCACTCACCAAAATGAGTAATTGCACATTTTCAAGATGCCCGTTTACAGCCTGGAATGCCATCTCTAGGCTTGGAACAAAGAATCCAGGCTGCCCACAGTGAGAACAAAGCCACAGACATCCCTCAGTATCTGAATGAGTTAATTATGAGCAAGTCATTCATCTGTCTGTCAGTTTTCTCATCTGTACACTGGGAAGAATTATACTGACTGACAGGAAATGGGCATTAAAGCATGACTAAGAATCATTTTGCTAAACACATGACAAATGAAACAGTACTGTAAAAATTCAGGCACCTGTGCAAGCTGGGCATTCCACATGCTGGCGGATGTTTCCAAAATTAAAGAGATAACAAGTCAAGGGCACTGTTTATAAATGCCCCAAATCTGTTAGTTCTAAATAGGAACTGAATATTTCACCTTAAAGAAATTAGGCTTTTAAATTAATCTAAGGAAAGAATGACATTTGAAAGTAAAAAGAAAAGAAAAAATCCTCTTGAAAGCAAGAAGAATACCCAAAAGTTTAACAGCTTAAAATAAACCTCTTTCCTATCTTCTCTCCAAATGGCCAGATTTCTGCGAATTCTTCCTAAAAACAATTGTCTTCGAAGTGTAAGCTCAACTCAGGACAAACTACGATCCGAATATATTTGGAGAAAAGTAGAATCAATTAAACAACAGGTTGGAGCAGAAAAGACTTTCACATCTTAATGGCAAAATCAAACTGACTTCAAACAGCTGGAGATTAGGTTTCTCCTCCCTGTTCGGACACCCTACTGACTGGCCTCCTCGCCGCAGGGAACTGTACGGCTACCATGCTTGTTCAGTTCCTTGCACATCTCCCGTGGTAACGCCAAGGCCTGCTCAGAGGATGCTTATAGGAAAGTACAATAAATGGAGCTCAGTGCCTCCTCTAGTTAGAAAAACACTTTGCTGCAACAGGGGATTTCTGGTTGAAGGCCATTCTATGTAATCTTCCCACAAGGTCTGGCAGCAAGACAGGCGGGAAGGTCTGCACGCAGGGCTCCAGGCCTTTGGCCACAGGAACAGGCTACCCTCCTAGTAGGCCGGGACAGTGTGCACATGTCTACGGGCACTGTGCCACACTGTTTTCCAATCCTTCCTGTAATTACTATTGGGCTGGAGACTGCCAGGCAAGAAGGGCCAAGGATGTTCCTATTACAATGGCCAGCAGAACACAGTCCCCGCTTCTGACCCCCAGGTTTCTCCAGAGAGGCGGCCACTCTGTACAAATTACTCTGGCTGTGGAGATCTGGATTTCATTTTCTCGGGGCAGCTGGAGTGTGGTCTCAGAACCATCTTCCTTCACCCCAACTCCACCCCTGGGTCTTGTCCCTCTATCTAGAGACTATTATGATGAAGCAAGGAAGGAATGCAATCTCTTGCAGGAATGAATTCACCTCTGGCCCTCTTTGCAGAATTTTGCATTTGTTTTGCCAGAATAATGACACTAGGAAACTTAGAATGTCATTTCCTAATTAATAATTTTTGTCTTTGTGGACAGAATAAATGGAGTCTTTTTTTTTTTTTATAAGACTTTTTTTTTTTTTTGTCATTTTAAAGAAGAATACGCCAGCTGTTTGCCTGTTACCAGATTTCCCTAATGGAGATAAGATCAGAATAGTTGTTAGGTACTTCAAGACTAAAAGGAATATTCTTTGGGATTGGAACCCAAAGTTTTCCCATTACTTTCCTTTGTTAACACACATATATCTTTCTCTTTCACGTATTGGGTTACATTGCAAAAAGAGAAAGAAGTCTCCTAAATGTGATTTATCAACTTTCTTAAAATAGAATTTAAACAAGTGACTCCCAGATTAGTGAGAAGACAGCAAAAATAAACAGCAATGGAGTGATTTTAATAGCGACGATCTCATTAAGCTGCCCATTTCCAAATTTAGCCTGTAGGCAGTTTTTTTAATTAAAAAATATTTTTAACCTGAGTTTCTATTGGCTACGTGAGGCCTGGGTGGCTTCTGAATTCTTGGAAGCCATTCTCTTTTCCTCTGTAAATTTATGCTATCCTTTAACCACTTCAAAAATAAATTAAAAACTGGAAAGACAGAAATTCAGCCAAGCTACATGAGACTCCAATAACTAATGCAAAGCTGATTTGTGTTAAGTAATTTCAAAATGGATGTTTCCTTGCATCTAACTGGCCGTATGAGATCCACATTTGGCTGCTCAATTAAGTCAAGGTGGAAAGTGCCCTTATTCCGATCCGGGGGACAAAAGAATTAGCTACACAACTTCACAACTTCTTTTTTTGAGTTAATGTTATGGGAGATGATGTAGTTTCTGTGTAATTAATCATCCTTTTGAGGCCAAATGGCTGGTCACCTGGTTTTAACATCCCGTTTTGAAAATAGAGATGTTGGCTGAAACAAAATGGTGGCAAGTGATTTTTGGCTACTTTAGACCGAATGGAAACAGCCTGCTCTGAAGGCGACTGAGCCAGAGCCAGAGCCAGGGGAGAAGCCCACTCCACGCCCCGAGAGACAGCGCCACTGTACTGGTGTACTCACAATCAGATGACCCGGTGTGAGCGTGAGAGTTTGTCAGTGAACGTGTTGAGTGGATGAGGGCTGGGTCTGGAGACAAAACAGCTTCAAAGTTCAGGCAGGGAAGGCCCGGCTTGGCGCTGGATCCACCCGGCTGAGTAATCTCATTCTCCTCAGATGCCTTCTGGTTTTCAGCTGTCTTGGGTTTCTTCCTGAAAATAAACAAAGGGCCCTTTGAAGGAACTGAATGCATATTTGGGAAAAGGCATTTTTAGAATCTGTTAAAGATAACTTGATTTTTTTTTTTGAGGGGGGATGGGAGGGAGTCCAGTATGTCCCTTGTTTTAAAACAAGCTGATTCTTGTTTTTTCTTTTTCTTTTCCCTCCAGTAATGGCCTAACTGGGAACACATGAAAGCATATGGGCCAAGCAAACAGCACCACATTTGGACTCCGTTGGCTGCATAAAAAGACCCTGTCCCGGAACTTTAGACAGCTTGAGCTACGTATGGCTGACATTATCCAAGAAGGCATCCTTTTCCCCCTTCAGAGTTTTAACATGGTCTGGAAAAATACTAGTGGAGGTTTACCGTTCTAGCATTTGTCAGGAAGCTTAGAGACAGGACTCGTGGAGTAATGGGAGGAGCACTGGACTGGGAGTCAGGAGACTTGAGCTATCGTACTAGCTGTGCCTCTAACTTGCTGTGTGGCCTTGGGCACCTCACTTCACCTCTCTGGGCTTCAGTTTCCTCATCTGTAAAATAAAGGGCTTGGATTAGAAGGCCTTAAAGGTTCCTTCCAGCTTTAATTTCTCTTCATGGAACACATTATGAACATTCAACTTTTTTGCAGTTTTATTAGGTTTTATTTTAGATCAATACATAATTTCAAATCACAATCTAAATGTTCAGGCTGTACAGATGAGAGAGGTTTGGAGGTTTAGTGATGGAGGTTTTTGTTAAGATAGCAAATGGACAGTGAAAAGAAGACTTAGATTCCATAGGTAGGGGGAAGGTGTCACTGGAGATCCTCTATTCCAAACTCATTACTCACCCAAAGCTTGAGATTTCCCCCGCCCTCCTTTTTTATTTAGTGCATGAACTGCTTTTTAACAAGTTTACTTATTGATTTTTAGAAAGTGAGAGCAAGAGTGAAAGAGAGAAACATCGATTTGTAGTTCCTCTTGTTTATGCATTCATGGGTGATTCTTGTATGTGTCCTGACCAAGGATCCAACCTGCTACCTTGGTGTTACTGTGATGACACTCTGAGCAACCTGGCCAGGGCTTCATGACTCTTGGTATAGGAATGTGACAGGGTGTCTGAGATGTGATGAAGAGATTGGTAAAGGGAATTAGAAAGTAATTATTGCTAATAGTTATTTGGGGTCAGGAATAGGAAGCAAAAGAGCTAAGTTATTGATCAAGTCCAGTCTTCACTCCCTTGGACAATGCAACTGATATAAACAAATAAATGCTTAACTTAGACTGCACATACCCTAGGCCTCAGTCAAATTGAATTATTAATCATACCCTGAAAATTCTCCCCAATTTCCTTGGCTCTGTGCTTCTAGAACTATATGCATGGTGACCAGAGAAAGTGCTTTCTTTTTGGTCGAAGATCATGTGTGGTACATACCCTGTTGTAAGTCCAGTTTCCATGCTTTCCTTATTTCTATAAGCATAGCAATGAACTTGTTACTCAGAATATCTTCTCTTGGGATTTGCTGTGCGGGGCAGTTAAATCTGCCCTCACAGAATATGGTGTTCTGATTAGCATACTGTGTTTCTGGTCCAGTTGGCTGTGAAATAAATCTGCTTTTCCAGAGGGCAGGAGGCAGAGGTGGGGTGGCATGGATGAAAACAGAGGGAAGCTTTCAGACATATTTTTCAGGATGGAGGAAGCCAATGTAAGAGAAGGGACAAATTGTAGCGCTTTACCCACTGTTTGTTGAGTGGGTGACTGTGGAACTAACCCCCAGATTCTGAGTGTCTACATGGACCTGCAAAAACCAGGTTTCTAGGTTTTAGTTTAATGAGGTCCCCAACTCCTTTCTTTCCCTAAGAAAACCAGCAGCTCCTCTAAGGTCCTTATTTCTATTACTGCTGTCTGTGCCCAGGTTGGAAACCCCAGGGTCACACACCTTCCTCTGCCTTAAAGTCAACTCATCAAGTCCCGACAGTTCTGCTTCCTTTATATTTTATCATCCGTGTTTCCATTCCATTTCCATTGCAATTGCCCGAACACCTTTTATTTGGGCTGTTGCTCACTTCCTGGCTCTCTATTCTCCTTGACTCCTAGTCTCACTTCTTGACATTCACTAAATCTGAGGTGACCACATCAGCCTGACCCTATTCTACCTTAGCTCACATGCCCTATATGTTGGCCATCTTGAACTCTCAAATTTTGTGAATATTTCCAGAACGTCCTGGGGAATCTTCATCCTTGGTCAAGTTATTTCTCTTGCTTTGAATGCCCCTATTTCAACTATATTGAAATCCTATTTACCCTTTATATTTATTAAATGTTGTCTCCATCTTATAACTGTCTTGATTTCTCTCTGTCCGATAAGACCTCACCCTCTGTCTCTCAAATTCTTCTGCCTCCTATCTTTCTTTGAAACACCGAACACTTTTTCCTTATTTTATTTTACTTACTCAATTTTGCTGCAATTATGTACTTATTAGAGGTCTGGTGCATGGATTCGTGCACTGGTGGGGTCCTTCGGCCTGGCCTGTGGGGATCAGGCCGAAACCAGCTCTCCGACATCCCCCGAGGGGCCCTGGATTGCGAGAGGGCGGTTCTTGGGTGACGCACCCCAGAATTGGGCTCCCTCCTCTCTGGTTCCAGGTGCATCACCTGAGAACCACTGCTGCCAAGACACTGCAGCTCAGCAGCTCCTGTGTTGAGTGTCTGCACCCTGGTGGTCAGTGTGTGTCATAGCTACCAGTCGGATGGTCAGACAGTCACTTAGGCTTTTATATATATAGATTATCCCTCCTCTAGGACACTGTAAACTCTGAGGGTTAGGAAATGTCCTTGTTATTATTGAATTCTCTGTGTTCATGCACTTTCCCCCTCTTCCTTCCCTCCCACCATTCATTTATTCATGTATTCATTTTCCAAATACTTGTTATGTGGCTATGGTGTGCCAGCGTGGATTAGGGAATAGAACAAGCCTGGTTTCTACCTTCCCAGTGTTTGCTGTCTAGTGTGTACTGTTAAGCCAATAGGTTAGACACAGCATAATTCAATATATACTTGTTGATAGAATGAAATGGTGAAGAAATTAAAGTATATTTTGAGAATAGTCATAGTCTGAATCCCAATTAAGTTTGCTACTCTTTATACAGCAGTGAAATCTACCTTGAATGGCTGCTTTTACTTTGAATCCATGAAGGGCACTCGGTAGGAGTAGGGACATTTTGCTCACTAAAGTTAGGCTGCTCCTCACGATTCATTTAAATACAGGGATGAAATACTAATGACAATCACAACAGAAAAAATATTTATCCTGGCTGCTCTTAGTAAGGCCTACACTATTTCAGATGTGAGCTTTCAGAATTAAGGAAGTTCTTTCAAAAATGAGCATATGCCCAACATTACTCTTTTATTTTTATGATTGCACAAATTGTATTATTCTTTATACTAGAGGCCCGGTGCACAAAAATTTGTGCACTCGGGGGGGAAAGGGGGGTCCCTCAGACTGGCCTGTGCCCTCTCCCAGTCTGGGACCCCTCGGGAGAAAATGCCCTGCTGGCTTAGGCCTGCTCCCGGGTGGTAGAGGGCAGGCCCAATCCCTAGGTGCAGTCCCTGGTCGGGCTCAGAGCAGGGCTGATGGGGAGGCTGTGGCCCCGCCCCCTGTCACACACAGAGCAGGGCCCATGGGGGGGGGGTTGGGGCGCTGTACCCTGTCACACACAGAGCAGGGCCGATCAGGGGGTTGGGGAGCTCCTTCCTGTCACGCACAGAGCAGGGCTGATCAGGGGGTTGGGGCACCTTCCCCTGTCATGAACAGAGCAGGGCCAATAGGGAGGTTGTGGCCCCACCCCCTGTCACACACAGAGCCGCAGGCAATCATGGGGTTTGGGCACTGCCCCCTGTCACGCTGATCCCGGTGCTGGGAGGCATATTACCCTTTTACTATATAGGATAGAGGCCTGGTGCACAGGTGGGGCTGGCTGGTTTGCCCTGAAGGGTGTCCTGGATCAGGGTGGGGTTCCCCACTGGGGTGCCTGGCCAGTCTGGGTGAGGGGCTGAGGGCTGTTTTCAGGCTGGGGGTGACTGAAGCTCCCAACCGCTCCTTTTTTTCTTTTTTTTTTTTTTTTTTATTCTGGGCCAGCTTTAGCTTTGAGGCTTGGCTCCAGCTTTTAGGTCTCCACTGCTGAAAGTAGGTTTCTGGCCTTTGCTTACAATGTTGTGATCCTGCTGGCTGAAGCCTGGTGACTAAAGCAGGTTTCTGGGGTTTTGTTTAGCTTCTATATTTGTTACATAGTTGCTTAGAGTTGCAGCTCAGAGGCCTGCAGCGGCAGGCGGGAAACGTTGGAGTCCTCCGTCACTGAAGCAAGCAAGCCTCATGTTAGTTTCAAGCTGCCTGGCTGCTGGCTGCCATCTTGGCTGGCAGTTAATTTGCATATCTCGCTGATTAGCCAATGGGAAGGGTAGCGGTCGTACGCCAATTACCATGTTTCTCTTTTATTAGATAGGATAAATGCCCTTGCTTCCTTCCCTAGATTTCACCCAGCTTCCTACCTGATATCTTGCACCACACTCTCCTACTTGTTATCTTAAAGATCACCTTTGGGGTACATTCAAAACAAAGAGGCATTGGGGTCATCTCTATGAACAGAAAGTATTGAAAACTGAACCTTAATTGGTTCATACCCCCATTTGCCTAATATCACTTTGCTTGTCTGTATGCCATTAGGCTGTTTCCCAGCTGCCAGAGAGCAGAGAGCCACTCAGTGTTCTCAGAAGCAGTTCATTCCCATCCCACCTTCTCCGAAAGTCCTTCTGGACTCCTTTTCCCAGAGTTGAGTAACACTGAAATCTAGCCTCAGTCTATGTCTACAAATGCCCAGGTGGGTTATTCTGACCCTATTTTTTCAATTAATAGTTTATTAAGAAGGGAAGAGCAAGTCCTATAGTAATTCATTTAAAATACCTTCTTTGGTTGTGTGAAAAATAATTATACAAACAGCACATCTGAGGACCAGTCTCTTTCAGCCCCTGTGGCTCTGCATTCCTGCCCGGAGCCATTAGAGGGCAGCAGCACACTGGCTGGCTCCTGGCAGCCTTTTGGAGAGGCACCTCCCCACCAGACCAGAACCTTCCTCTCCTGGTCACCATGCCAAAGGTTGCTTTGCCAAGCTCTGGCCGCTAGGCCTCTTTCTTTCTTTTCAGCGCTCTCTCCCTCTCTCTCTCTCTCCCCTACCCCACTCCCCTTTTCTCTCTCCCTCCTTTCCTCCCTCCCAGTGTTAAAATTATACACTCTGATGAAGTCGCCCCTCAACCGGAAAATGAAAGCTCCAATGAAAAAGTTAGACAAGCCAACAATAACAAAGAAAGAAACTGGGAGAAAGGGGAAAGGAGGCTGGTGAGGGGGAAGGATTTAAGAACAAGAAAAGGGCAGATGTTTTGTAAATATATGCAAAGCAAAACTGGGTGTACCCTGAACACTTCCACTGAGAAACAGACCAATCATTGTGCACTTCCTCCCGCCACTCTGGTGGGAGCTCTGCATTTAAAAAAAAAAAAAAAAGTGTGGCTGCAGGCACCTGCCTTTCAACGGTTAGTTCTGACACCCTGACTGAATATCTCCCAATTGTCCAAGGAGAACAAAACCATTTGATCTTCCCACTGCAAACAGTTCTGTTAAGAGAAAAAGACTGCTTCAAGGCTGGGAAGGCATTCTAAGGTGACTGGCAATTGGGTTAGCCAGCGGGCCCTTCTGGTTTTTAACTCTCACTGTGCTGGCCCTGGCAACAAGTTTTGGACTGAAACATAGCAGTGAGAAAGGCTGTGGAGGAGTTGGCTCTTTCCTTACTAGACCATATTGTATGTGGAAGGAAATATGCATTAAAACATATTGATGAGATGTAGGTATCATGCATGTGAAATGCATGGAAATTAACCAGAGAGGCGGCATTTCACGTATACATCTCACACTTCTTCGCACACATTGCGCACATACAGTGATGGCAGTGCTTTCTACAACATATGGAAAATAAATATTTTATCTGTGTGAGCTCTTATCAGTCTCCAGGGGCTTTGGAGAGCAGAGTGCTCTCTTCTATCTCCCTCTCCCAATTTTCTCTCCGCCAGGCTCCCCCTCTCCCGCTCATTAAGCGTGCCTTCCACTCACCAGTCTGCTTGGATCGGAAAGAATTAGTGAGAACCTCCTCTGGATGAATAATTACTCAGTCATTAGATCATGATAATTTAGACCAGTGATGCCCCCCCCCCCCCCAATCTTTTTGGACTGGTAACCATTTCCTTACGCTCCTTCCCAACAGTGCCTTGGGGGAAGGCTTAGGGAATGTTTGGGTTTGGGGGCAAAGGGCAGGTGGAAACAAGGCATCCAGTGAGAGTTGGTGGCAGGATTGTGTTCTACCACCTCGTAGCTGTGTGCTCTAGACAGGCCACTCTGCTTCTCTGGGCCTCTGTTTCTTCATTGAAAAAGTAGAAATAATAATAATACCTTCTAGGGCTGATGTGAGAAATGAGATAATTCATGTCAAGTGGGTGGCACATCCTGGCATATGGTCAGTGCCCAGTGATGGTAGCTCTTTTCACAGAGAGTGTCATTTCTATGGTTCTGTCTTTTCTGCTATAACAGAGCACTTCCTTTATGTTAGTAATCTTTTTTGTTCAGTAATCTTTTTTAATATATAGATTTGGGCAGAGGCAAATGGGCTGTAATTGTAGCAAAGGTGGAAAAAATGCTGGGACAAGCACCTCCTCTTGAGCGCTATGATCTCACTGTATTACCCTCCTGACACCTCCTGTCTGCTCACATTGGTCCTGCTGCTGCTGTACCAAGAGCTATTCTTCACGCTGAGGCTTGAACAGGCTACCCTTGGCCTATGGAAGCCCATCAAACCTGAGCACCATGGTCTATTCATTAAAACCAACCTTTGGCACTCTCTCATCATGTGTTCTTACAATTTACTCTTTCACTACTTGGTCTAATGTTCTCATATCAATTTAAGATGTTTTTGTGATTAAAACATTTTATTCTCTCTCTTTTTTTAAAACTTTCTTGGCAAGGCTGACATACAGTGTTTTTCAGTGTATATCTCCCCCACTGTATCAGGCAGGATCCTGGCAAGAAACAGATGGTACACTCAAAGGTTTGAACTGAAGAGAATTCAATGAGAGGATTATACTGAGGTTCATATGAGGTTAAGGGACCCTCAAGGGATGGTGAGCATCAGGGACTAACAGTTGTGGGAAGCTGTTAAATCTCAGCTTTAAACTGTTACCCCGAAGGAGCAAGGAAAGGTGTGGCTGGGAAGGAGGCTAGGTTAATAATGCCGTGACCTCACTCTCCTCCCACTCTCACACCTCTTGCTGATCTCTCCTTTAGGCCAAAGTCAGGAGGAAGCCAGAAGAAAAGACAGCTGGGCAACGGAGTTCAGAAAGGTCAGCCTCTGGGCCACAAATCAAGGCAGAGAATGGTTCTGGGGTTTTGTTTGTGTCCATCGGGGATGGAGGGAGACTAACAGACATGTCTATTCTTTCCCTCTCCGTTTCTTCACCCTTTGCCTCTCAATCTTACTTGCTGGAAGGAAAGAGGCACAACAAAATAAAAGGGAATCAATTCTCTTTTAGCGTCCACCTACCTATTTTGTCTACTTGCCATTTACAGGAGAAGAAAACTGAGTGTAAGCTCGACGACAG
This sequence comes from Myotis daubentonii, assembly GCF_963259705.1. NCBI lineage: Eukaryota > Metazoa > Chordata > Mammalia > Chiroptera > Vespertilionidae > Myotis > Myotis daubentonii. The sequence continues at coordinate 66,406,699 of NC_081842.1, read as the reverse complement.
CAGGTGTTGGTGTGTGCTGCCATAACTCTGTTGTCTAGAAGAGTGCCTGGCACATATTAGATGTCCAGTGAATTTTAGTCGACTGAGCAAATACACTCATCTCTGTTGGGCCAGACACTATATATACATTCTCTCATTTAATTTTCACAACAGTCCAGGCAAATAGGCTGGGCCACTGGGCATGCTCGTCCAGGTGGTGTGGGAGTGGGTAGGTTTTAAAATCTAACACTCACCCCCTTTATACCCACCCCCAAGTCTTGAGACCTGGCCCAGGGTATTGTCAACCCACAGGAAGGGACAAAGTTTTGTAATTAGTCCACATTTTTATACTTTAATCACCTTTTTGCTTTTTGCACCTAGCAGGTCACTCTAAGTTTTGTCATTATTTCTCTTTCATATATGAGGGAGCTGAGTTTCTGAAAAGCACAGGCTGCAAGAATGGGACCCAATCTGTCCGTTCTCTAGGACCTGTGAAATGTGAAAGCAGGCGCTGGCTTTCTGCTCAGGTGAAATACTTTCAGTGGCAGAAACAGACGCTCACTTGGGGGCTGCCTGGCGATTTTCATGAAACCTTAGGTCCTGATTTCTGGGTCTGGATCTCGGCTCTATGCAGCACAGGGAGGTGGGAGTGGTGGAGACGCTCTCCTCTCCCAAAGGATACAGATACCTCAACACCTGCCTGCGTCCCAGTACTGCTGTGCTACCTGCACTGGCACAGTTATTCCAGGATGGAGAAAAACTCAGAGAAACACCTGATGTGGGAATCCTAAGGCACACCTTGCACTGGAACATGAGGATGAAGGAAGGTGCTCACACAAGTATGTTCCTTGCATAGGTAGGAAATGAAGAACTCTGTTTGATCTGGTGTCACATCTTCAGTCCCTAGTCACCTGACCCCATTGTACTGCAGAGCCCTCCGATGGCTCCCTCTCCATTCGGGCAGGTGGCCTGCCTGTCACCTGCACGTCCGCTACCATCAATCACAATTCAGGTGGCAAAGCATTCAAGGTATAAAGCAACACAACACAAAACAAGACAAGACAAAAACCTCTGGCTTTATCCCTTTGGGTTTGATATTTGCCAGAATAGCTATAAAGACATAGAAAATGAAAATGTGAAAATCCTACCTGAAGCCTAGGAGGGGCGTTAGCCTACCAGGCTTACCATTTTCCACTAACAGAGATGCCTGGAAAATATTATCCCATCACCTGCCTCACACCATATAGGAGAATTTGTGACTGTGACACATAGAGTAAGTTTTTGTTTCAAAGTGTGAAATTAGGTTACTTTGCACGCATAGCCTCTAAATAATGTAAATGCCTGGCTTTTCTAGTAAGAAGAAAATAAAATAACCCCAAATATTCATCTGTTATTTTTAGCAATGATTAATGAATACTTTATATCAATCTCTCATCAGTGTCTTCCTATAGGCATCCTACCTCCTACTCCAACATATTTCTGTACCGTGCCTTGAAAGAGCTGTACTGCTCCTACATACATGCCTGTTACAGAGGGAACTAAACCCAGTACACAGAGCTATGCATTCAGACGGCAGAGCTGAGCTAGATACAAAGGCTGAGAGATGTGGCCTTGGTCCCCGAGAGTAACAAGGAGGCAACAGCACAGGCACAGAGATACTCAGACAACAGATAGAAACGGGCAAGGAAAGCAGGCCTGGATTTGACCAGGGTGGCATGAAGCTCCAGGGAGGTGCAGCAGAGTGTCACAGTGAGGTGGCGAGAGGCCAACAAGTTGGGCAGGAGCTGCCACTGCTTTGGGTAGAGGTGCAGATGAGCGAGCAGAGCAGCACCACTCATGCACAGTGCGCTCAGGTCCAGCTAGGCGCAGCCCCTGGAGAGGAGGGCGCGATGCCGCCCAGGCGTGCACTACAGGTTAGAAGCTGAGAACCGCTGCAGGCACCTCAGGACTGAGTCCGATTACCTCACTGCATCCAACAGGTGAAGCCATCTAAAATTTCATCTGCTTTTACAATTGTGTGTTTTGTTTTTTTTAATTAAAGTGAACTAAGAGGCCTTTCATTGGAGCATAATGTACTCACAGTAGTTTCCAAATAAATGGTGTCACTCTTCAGGTAAATCACTCCAAGGCTTGGGCCTAGTGCAGATGTTCATTGGGGCAGGGGGCAGAGCGCGGCTGCATCTAGATCAGAGGAGAGACAAACAAAAATCAGGCTGCTAAGTGAACAGGTCATGGTGATCATTTGTTCGGATAAACACAGAACAGGACTTGGTTGAGAGGCTGGTGAGCACCTTGGCACCAGAGGAGGCAAGTCAGGGAAGGGGCTGGAAGAGGATGTCCTCCAGGTTCCCTTTTTAGTGTTCCCACCTGCGGGCCTGTCTGGTCCGACAGCATTGGCAGCCCTGGTAGCGCAGGTGGAATTGATTTTATGGCTCTGAGTTGGAAGCTGTGGTGGAGGGTAAGGTTTGGGGAAGAGGAGGGAGTGTCAGACAACTTTGCCATAGCCTACTCTTCTCCAGTGTTCCTGATTCCACTGCAGTCTCTCTCTCTCTCTCTCTCTCTTTAGTGCTCAATTCTTACCTATTTTCTTTTTTTAAAATGTTTTTATTGATTTTTAGAGAGAGAGAGAAAGATCAATGATAAGAGAGTAACATCTATTGGCTGCCTCCTGCACAGCCCCCACTAGGGATCAAGCCCGCAACCCAGGCATGTGCCCTGACTGGAACGGAACTGTTGACTTCTTGGTGCATGGGTTGATGCTCAACCATTGAGCAACACTGGCCAGGCAGCTCTTACCTATTTTCAAGACACCCACTGACCTGGCCAAATTTCTGAGCTCTTATCTTCTCTGTACACTTCACTGAAAAGGCTCCATGTCCTCTAACCTGTGGAGTTCAGCCTCAGGAGCTACTGAATGAACTACCACCTGTCTCAGAGCCACAACTCAGAGGCCTTTTCCCAGGTTTTGCATCTTTGGCCACATTGGGCTGAAATGATTCTTGAAGCTCTCCTCCCTTCTCATAGGGACCCTGCGTTACTCTGACTTCCCTCCTACCTTCAGTTCTCTTTTCTGCCTCACTCACTGGCTGGTCTTCTTTCTCCTGTTCCTAAGTTTAGATATTCCTCAAGATTCTCTCCTCAGGCTTTGCCTACACCCACCCTCCATGACCTCAACAATCCCTTCTCTACAGAGAACACCCACATTGCTATCTTTAGTGTTTGCTTTTGTCTACAGAGCTCCAGACCAACATTCTAAATAATTGCTGGTAATGGGCTCATTCATTCATTCATTCATTCAGTATTTATATACACACCTGGAAAATATGAATACTCCATGAAATACTGCATGGGCATTTCAAATTCAGAAAGTTTTAAACAGAATTTATCGCTTCTCCCTCAAAATATGTTCCTTCTCCAGCCTCCTCCTCTCCTGCCATTGGTACCATCTTCCTCCAGTTACTTGGACATACAACTGAGGAGTCTTCTCTAACAACTCCTTTTCTTTTGCTTCCCAAATCTAATCAGCTGCCAAGTTCTGTGGATTTTACTCAGGCTGTGCTTCCTTAATCAATACCTGCTTTCTATCTCAATACTGATTTATCCTTTTATCACCTGTTACCAGGATTGCTGGGGGAGCCTCCTAACTGCCTTCACTTCCTCTAGAATCTAGATTCTCTTTACCACTAGCCCATTCTTCATAATCAATATTACATTCATTTTTCTAAAGTACCACTCTAAACATACCACTTTTTTGCTCATTTGCTTACTTTTCAGTTTGGCATTCAAAGCCCTTATAACATAGCCCCAATCTAATTTCCTAGTCTTAGCTCTACAGTCCATTCTCCACTTCTGCAAAGTCCCACCCCTTCCCACCATGCTCATGGTGATGCATCCCTTTCCCAATGTCCATATAAACTAGTAGCTTCAAGGGCCATCCAAATGCTACCTCAGTTATGAAGCATTTCCCAAAGGAAAGTGAATCCCGAAGCACTTTTGCACTTGGTGCTTGAATCCTGAAGCACGTTTGCACTAAGCTCTTTGCACATTCTATGGACTCTAATAATTATTTGTGTACTATCTCTCCCCCTCTCTAAAGGCCTTGAAAGCAGAGACAGTTTTTACTTTGTATGCCCTGTAGTGCGCAATGCCCAGCACACAGGTTTGCGCTCAGCTGATGTCTGCTGAACTGCATTTAAAAGGAAAAAAAGACTCTTGCTCAGAGTCAATGGAAGCTGAGACTGAATTGGAAAGCTCATCTATTCCAACCCCTCATTCTTTCAGATGAGGAGATGAAAGGCACTGACTTGCTCAACACCACATCCTTGTTGCTGGCTGGGCAATGATAACTTATATAAAAGCTCACAAATCTCTAACGATCTCTCAGTGCTTGCTCAGCACCAATAGGCCCAGCAGACCATCAGTATTGACCAGACAAGACAGACTCAGGGGTAGGGAGTGCACTACCTGTAAAGACATGCTAGGGTCCAAAAAAATAAAGAATTTTGCTTTACTTATTCACCTCAATAAACTGAACTCATAAATATCTTTTTATAGTTAAATAATGTTTTAAAATTGAGGTGATTTAAAGTAGAAAGAAGCAAACCTTGCTAACATTACCAGCAGAAACAATCACTACAATATTGCAGATACCACTGGGGCGATAAACTCAAGGTGAAAACCAGAATGAAGGAATTTCTCACGCTTTGCAAACGCAATGGGTTCAGCTGAAGTTCTTGGTGAGAACATGCTGCAGCAATTCTATGCTTCAATTTATGACCTTATGGAAACACAGGTTATTGACAATTTTGCTATTATGCCACCTCAACACTTTTTTCAATCTAGCTTTGCCCAGTATTTACAACTTTAAAGTTTTACTTATTTTTCCCCCATTAGATCACGAATTTACTTCTAGAAATACGTTGACGACTCCTCCCGTGTCTAATTTCCTTCCCTTGTTCTCCTCTTGTGGTAGAAGAAACATTAATCGTTTAATCTCATCTCTATCCCCAAACAGAGTCGTTTTCTCTCACCGGAGATGAGAAAGCCGAACCTAACACACTGTAGGGATAGCAGTGTTTTCCCAGGTTAGGAAATCTCAGTAGTTTTTCCAGGAGATCTCAGTAGTTTTTCCTTGGCCACAAAAACTCAGCCTTTAAATGGCAGCCTAAAGAGCTACAGGACTTCCTCTGACTCCCAGGCGAGTACTTTGCTCACCGCTACTCGCCAGAGGACAACTTGGCACTATTAATCACATTCTTTGCAGCCAGTACGGTAGATCCATGCTATGCACCGAAATGTCCATTAACTCTCCACACCCCAGGAGCCACATAAACAGTAAATGGGGCTCAAGAGCTCTTCATAGAGCTCTTCTTACTAAACCATCACATGGCTGGACAGGCCATCAACACTTCACCAGACAAGCCTTGTCTTTTCTCCCCTGGCAACTACATTAAAATGATAAGGGAAATCACTGATCGATATGTCTAGGACATTGCAGTGAAACATTGCCTGGAAGCCTACAAATCCATTGTGTAATTAGATGAGTGTACATTTTAAATATGCCTAGCATTTGATTTGAATTGTGCATTTTATAATTAAATGGAGACATAATCTCCCCGTTCCCTAATCCAACTCCCTTTTCCCAATCCTACATCCTGCTTTCATTTTTTTTGGCAAATTGTCACCTATCCCCTTCTTCTTTTTTCCCCTCATGCCTTAGCACACACCTGAGGGTCTATTGATCAGAATTACCACCTGCTGTGTCATGTTCTATTGCTTAAAGGGTGGTTCTCCTCTAAAAAAGACCCAGTGAAAATGACTTCATGAAGTTTAATATTTATTCTTTTTCAATGATTTCCATAACCAATGTAGTCACATTTTTTAAAGCAAAAGATAATTTTGAGAGGCTGCTGGGCAAATTTTGAGAGGCTGCTAGGGCCGCACATGCCTCCCATATCGGAAATACAGCTGTGCTCCTTGCCTCTTACATCATCCCTGTAATAGTCTGCTCTGGCAACCCAGCTGGCACAGCTCTTGCTGGTGTCAGAGGCAGGAGACTGGAGTCCTTTCCATTCCCGCCTGTGTTTCTGACATCTCTGCAGCTCTGTCTTGGAAGCCCTTGGGGAACAGAGCTGTTATGTAACACACAGCCATATATTACTGTGAGGCACTTCCTGCAGAGGTCTTATTCCCATTCTTTAGAAACCACACCAAGTCATTCTAAAGTGACAGCTGGGGCCTTCATGATTAAAGCTTACAAAAATGATAATAGTAACAATAATAGCTGCCATTTATTACACCTCTAAATGTTGTCAGGGGCCATGCCAGGCATTTTGATATGTAAATACATTCTCATTTGACCCTCACAGCAATGTCATCCTGTAGGTGTTGCCATAACTATTTTGCAGATGAGGAAAAGTGAGGCTCAGAGAGCTCAAATAACCATTCCAAGATTAGGAAGCGGTGTACAGTCAAACCAAGACCTCTCTGACTCCAAAGCTGTGCTTTTTTTCACTATACAGTCACTGTTCCAACCCAGCAGGGACACATTCTAGTTCCCACTGTGAGCTCAGTGCAAGAAAGATGCTTATGCTGTTTCCATGATGACTCAGAGCCACTGAAAGAACTGAGAGCACAGACCTCCGGTGAAGGAACTCTTTCAGATGCTGTCAATACATATGACTTCTTCCTAGCTCCTCCTTATCAGAAGATGAAAAGTCTTCTCATCTACCTTACAGCGGTCTTTTCAAACTGGAATGGTGGAGGTGAATTCTGCATTTCTAAGGAGCTCTGTAATTCTGCATTTCTAAGGAGCACCCAGGTGAGGCTGCTGACACTGGTCCGGGCACCACAGGTCTGGCATCTGACACTCGCCTTCTCACCTAGGGCTGTGTTTAAGGAGCAGGTCCAACTGAACAACTTGACTAACAGCTCACAAGGCTCGACTGCCTTCTGATTCTGGGCCAGTGTGTCAGGTCATCAGGCATTAGACAGAATTTGAGGAGTTTCCGGCATAAAGCACATTATGAAAATAATCATTTTTAGGTCCCCTAGGGCTTTCCTCCCCACATTGGAAATTAAAATGATAATGTCTCTAACATGTAAAGTTCCTATTTTTTACATTATTATTATTTTTAACAATAATTATCTGGTAATAATTCAAATAACACCTTTCCTCTGAGAAATTCAATGAGCTTTACTAACCTTAATTGTCTAACTGCAATTCCCAGGTGTAGATAAAGCTGACTCAAAGATCATAGTAAATTTAAAATTGTGCCACTTCCCTCCTCTCTTCGTCCCAAATGTAGTGATGAATTAGTGATGAGGGGTTACTAATTGGCAAAGACCCACTATATTATAATTTTATGCACAGGGAACTTCATAAAGTAAGGGTCAATCCAAGAAATAATCAGCAGAGAGGTGTGTTGTGGGGGACCAGAATGATGGTCAGAGAAAAAAGGAAGGAGAGTTAAAAGAAGTAGGAATAGAGACAAGATCCTAGAACTAGCTGGATGACCTTGGATAAGTCATTTCACCTCTAGGTGGCTCAGCTTTTCTGTAGCAAAGGAGGTGGATTTTATGATTTTGAAGGTCCCTTAAAACTCTAATAGTCCCGTGAGCAGAAAGATGTGGGAATTAAATAGCTCATCAACCTGTTAAACCATTAAACCTGTTAAAGAAATCTATTTGACTTTTAACTTTTTAACTAATTACCTAAAAGGAATTCCCAAGTCTACATCACAAATCCCACCTCTCTGGAAACTGGTGAGAAAACCATTTAATGAATCAAGGCACCACAGGCATCATGGCCAGACAAACCACTCTGGAGCCAAGCCTCAGCTTTCGGAGGCTCTAATAAATGTTTTACTTCAAGGAACTGCAGCTCCTTAATTAACCACTAGTTAATACCCATGTCCAGAAGAAATACCTCGGATGGCTTGGAGACCCCTGGGATGGCCCTGCCAATAGAAGGGCCCACTGTCACATTAAATCTATGTTAATTTTCTCCATAGAGACCTCTTGATTCCTCTTTGACAATTCACAAACTCTGTTAAGATTTGCACATCCTAGGAGCCTTCTTGCTGTCAGGTACTGTTGATTCTTGTTTTTAAAATAAGAGGTCTTTGGGATCAGGTGAGCTAGATGCACATATCTCAATATATACACATATATGCATGTATGCATACATATATACATATGATATTGATTTGTCTGGTTTCATGAATACCTGATGATGGAAACACCTTCTCTAAGTCATTTGACAGTGGAATCTCCCTGCTTAGGAAAGCCAGCCACAGGTCCTGGTTATTACATCATTATAACTCTGTGATGAGGATTCCAACACGAGCACCATTTATGGTGCAGCATGTTACTGGTGTTATGCTTTGCCCCTTGCACTGAGTATGTTTTCTGGACTAATTATTGCAGTTTGTGCCTAAATAGAAAAACAGGTACCAAGAACACTGAAATGGCATTACACTGGAGAACACAATATCACTGTCTCCAAAGTGAAGGTCATGTCTCTTTTCCTGCTTCATCACACTGTGTGGCAGGTCCTGTGCTGGGCACTTTTCACACATTGTTTGTTATTCTTATAATCACCCTTTGGGGTGGGAATTATATTCTAATTTTATAGATGAGGAAACTGATGCTTAAGACAGATGAGATTATTTGTCATAGATCATGAAGTCAGAGCATAGCAAAGCAGGGTTTAAAGCCAGGTTATAATCATATGCTCTACATCTTAACTATACCTAGCCTGTAATCTTCAGCCATCCCTCTGGTTCCATCAGTTTTATCTTCTTCTCTGTTCTTGATGACATATCCACTCATAACAGTGAGAGATTAATCGTCACAATGCAGTGTTTGGCTGTGCCTTCAACTCCTGCCCTTCTAAATCATTCCAGGTGGTTTATCTCAAAGTGAGTTTTACAGAACACTAGAACTTCACGATGCATCTCAAAAAAAGTTCTTTGGTCTAAGAAATGTAGGAAACACTGCATATTATATGTCCTTCTTGCAAACTCATAATGCACATAAGAATATTAAAGGTGCTGAAGACCTCAGCATTGTTCACACTTATTGGACTACAGATCTCTCCCCTCAATCCCCACCCTTTTTAATGGAACACTTATTAACCCTAGGCTATATTTGGAGAAAATATGCTTTAATGGATTTCCCCTGGTTCCAAATTATTTTTTTAATGTTTCTATCCCTCTCCCTTCCTCTCTAAAATCAATACAAGTATTTTATTTAATTTTTTAATTTTTTTCTTTATTGATTAAGGTATTACATGTGTCCTTATTCCCCCATTGCCCCCCACACCCCCACTCATGCCCTCACCCCCCTGCGTCCATTGGTTAGACTTATATGCATGCATACAAGTCCTTTCACAAATATTTTTATTGATTTCAGAGAGGAAGGGGGGAGAGAAAGATAGAAACATCAAGGATGAGAGAATCATTGATCAGCTGCCTCTTGCATGTCCCCCACTGGGGATTGAGCTCACAATCTGGGTATGTCCCTGACTGGGCATTGAACTGTGACCTCCTAGTTCATAGGTTGATGTTCAACCACTGAGCACACCGGCAGGGCATGGTTCCAAATTTTTTAGCCTGGGTATGTAAGTTCACTGAATCTATGTCAAATAAGCCCTCTCAGATTTCCTTCCCATCAATACTCCATTTGGTCTAAACCAGTTAACTTATAGAGCACATTTGTATCTCTGAGCCCCTGAACATTTTGGCTGCTTGGAATGTCTCTATAACTTTTTTCTCAGCTAGGCCTCTCCCCTCCTTCAAGACCCGTATTAGATCATGTATCCCTTCTGAAACTTTTTCTCTGAAAATTGCTTTGGCCCATATAGACTCCTGCCACCCATTCAGCACTTAGACAAATGGCTATAGTTTAACACCTGTTTTCTATATTATAGGTGAGACTATACTAATCTAGGGTATAGAACTTGTTTTATAAATTTCAGAAACTCCAGCACCTAGCATACCCTTTGTGCGTAGTATGGGGCTATCACCATGTTAATGATTGCCATAGACAGAAATGGATGACATTGGGGTTTGGCAGATGGAAACTTGCATTCTGTAACTACTGGGACACTTTAGGATGTTGTAGACCCAGATGGAATGTACCACCATCTTGTTGGGAAGAAACACCGCCCACCATCACCGTCATCACTTCTGCAAATGATAACGTGTGTGCTTTGGGCTACATCTAGAAGAGCAAAGGTGGCTCTATCCTCAGATACAAATAAGAATTTGCATTAGTTGACACCAATTAGGGAGAAGTGTAGGATGATCTGGGAACATCAAAGAACTCATGAAAGGAACCACTGCAATAAATGCCTGTCTAATGATAAGATCACCACTCATGATCACTGAATCAGGTAGCCTGATGAAAAAGAAAAGGCTGTTTTCCTATGTGAGGAAGTTGGGGGCAGTCTTGTGTGAGGATCCACTGCCTATCCCTGTGCCTGGTACACAGAGGACTCGGCAACAAGGTACAGAATGTGCTCCTACCGTCCAACCTCTGTCTCTGGGTCTGTGTGGGGAAGTCAAGGCAACTTGGCTGCCACTCGTACAATCTGTAAGCCCCAAACTGTGAATTTCCATCTTCCCATAAAGCTCTTTTATGGTCACATCACATGACACAGAGTAGGTGTGCAGTCACAGGTGAGTGTGCAACATGCAGATATTAAGGGGCTTTGAGTTTTTCAGATCAGATGTTATCTGAAGTTGGGACTTAATGGGTTTCCTGAAAGTGAATTTGTAGTGAAGTTAGGATTAGAAATTTGGTATCTTGATGCCTAGTCAGGGAGTTTTATTCTGAGAGAACAGAGTATAGCTTTCTTCCTTAAAACTGCAGCAACAAATGATTTTCATGTGCTAGCAGAAAAGAAGATGCATTTCATGAAAGTACAGTCTGTGAAGTATTTTGCTACCTTCCTGTACACAAAGTGGTTCCCAAACAAAAGATTTAATTAAGAACTATTTATAAATGAGAATGTTTATTTATCTTTACTTTCAAATAGGTGTAGACTATATTTTGTAATGTGTGAAAATAGTAGGGTAATGGTACAAATTCTATAATAGAAAATTCTGTGTTGGTCCTTAGTTAAAATTCCTAACAACACAGTAGAGAATTTATTAGTACTAGTAACCAATAAATAAGTGCTTTTAGAACTGGAATTTTTATTGTGGGGGACTATTCGGTGGGTCAGGCTAAGTGGCTCAGATATATTTCTGTCCTGCCTCTGTTTAGAGTTGCCTGTTTGGACAGTTTACATATTTACATGGAAATGAAGGGTGGCCTGCTTTTGGGATGTGTTACGGGCCACTGGGTCAGGCTACTGTTATCTGAGAGCCATGGACAGTTTCTGTAGTCAAGTAGCGTGGTTTCTTCTTTTTGTAGTAAAAATAGATATTTACTTTTTTTATGTTCTGGGTGAAGTCTGAGATCTCTCCACCTCTCTCCTGGGTGTCACCCACAGTGGAGATGGGGTACTATAGGCAATGTTTTTCACTGATCTAGATACATTAAAGGTTGTGTGGTTCTTTCACAAACACTCTTTAGAAATGAGCTCTCCCCATCATGAGTTACATAGATGAGAAGATTGAGGAGGTGGGGGAGGTTTCAGTTGCCCAGCTAATGAGAAGAGGTGCTTAGTCTAAAACCAAAGTTTTCAGTAGGGACTCCTGTCTCCCCCCCCCCGCCCCCCCACAATGCCACAGTTGCCAACAAGGGTTGTAGCACCTCTGAGGAGCAGGGCACTAGATGGAGAATCACACTTTGGCCTTGTCTTCCTGGACCTGATAAGAACTAGCAGTGTGACTCTGTCAAGTCACTAACTTTTCCGAACCCTATAAAACCATGACCAAGGAGCCAATGAATGCCATGATTTCCTTCGCACTGCGTAACCTCTCACCTGTAATACAGTAGTGGTTAATGGTGTGTGCTTGGTCTATCTCATAAAGTTGCGAGGCTAAATAAGCAGATGCGTGTGAAAATGCTTTGCACTCTTTGAGGTGCTGAATGGGTGCAGCCTCGGGAGTGCTTCTGGAGGAAGGAGGAAAGAGTTACCTGTGTTGGGGGCTGACAGCCAGGCCACTTCCACTCGGGTTCGGAGAGAAGCTGTACTAAGGCACTGGCACCAGCTCAAACCCCACTCCTGTCCTCTCTCTCCTAGCAATGCTGCAGAGCACCACTTGAGCAAAGTTAGCTCAGCAGCTGAGCCAAACACTCAGGTTTCAGCCTTTCTGAGCAGAAGCTACAGCGCATTCTGAGCCCCAGTGCAGTGACCAATACTGCTCCCCCAGGTGAGTCGGACACACTGGGAGACCAGGGGCAGGTCAGACAGACACCACTGGTCCTGGGCCTGGTTTCTCGTGCACACAGCTCCAGCCCACACTGTTTAACCCGGCAGCCCCAGGAGACAGAAAAGATCCAGCATGAGCAGAGCCTCCTCTCCTGCTCCCCAAGTGCTCTGACGGAGAGGCAGAGGGCATCAGCAGAGTGGCTGTACCGCGCCGGCATTGATTTCTCCAGCCTTTGTCTGCGTCTGCTTTCTGTCTCGTTTGGAGGTGGTTACTGTTACTACAAGCAGCATGAATCATGTCTCTGTTAAAAAACAGAGCTTCAATTGTCTTACATAACCCCTGGTAACTGAACGTCTAATAATAGCAAGCCATTTACAGGTAGGGAGTCTGTCTTCCTCCCAGACACACACACACACACACACACACACACACACACACACACTCACAGACATCGGCACAGATACACACTACTCCCAATGCTTCACAGTAAAGCGAGACAGACAGGGAGGAAGCAGAGGGAGAAAGGGGCCAGAAAAATTGATTTTATTTGGATTTTAAAATATATTGAATAATGATGTATCACAGGGCCTGATGTCCAATATTTTTAACTGAGCTAGTTTAATAAACTGTAGAAAATAAGCATTCTTCTTCAAAGTATTTGAACAGCAAGGAACCCCAAACATACCAGACAAACATGTTCTCTAATACACTACTACTATATAAAAACCCCAAAGATGAGAAGGGAAGTGTAGGGGGGTGGAGGTGGGGCAGCAGTTTCCTTAGACTGGCTACTAGTTTGCATCAATTCGGCTTAATTTTCAAAGGACTTTTTCCTCCTCTCCTGTTTGTTTGACCAGAGACAGCTATTCCAATGGTTCTTGGCTACAGTCATTGCACAAAATTCCAGAGAGTGAAAAGCAACAGAGAAGGTGGCTTCAATGACCCCACTCTGCAGGCTACACAGTGTGGGGCACTGTTACCTGAGCCGCTTTCTTTGGCAGAGAGAACCCTGAGTCTGAAGACTTGTATTTCTCTCATGAGCATAATCTCTGCCTTGTAAGACATGATGAGGTCTTTTCATGATCCCCACTTAGCCACCTGTTAAGGTGATTACCAAACCCCCCCACATAACAATAGGCCAGGCTGAAAGAAGGACTATTAGAAAATTATGAAGTTTTTCTGTAAATCACTAATTTGGTAAAAACAAAACAAAACAAAACAACAACACAGGCTCTAGATAGCAAATTAAAACGTGTAGGAGGCAAAAAAAGATCATAAATTTGTAACATCCCTCATAAAAGATCATAAATTTGTAACATCCCTGTCTTCATTTCCTCACTGCCTCATCATAGCCATCCTAAGAAATATCCCTGCAGATATATTTTTGACTGTGTATTCATTCCCAAGAGCGCAGGAGCTCTGGACACCATGTAAATTGGACAGGGGAGAAGTTTATGGAAATTACAGGTGGAGACTACACCATGCCACTCATTTGGGCTGGGACCACAGAAGGAAAATTTGCCTCCCTGTTTTGACTGTTCAACAGCATGAAACAGTGAACGAGGCTACTTCAGCAAAGAATGTCCTAGGGCACACCCACTTTGAAGACCAGCACCTGGGCTACTCTGCATGCTCTTCAGATGTTTAGAACTAGAAAAAGCCATATGGATATAGTTATATGTCAAGATGGATGTGTGTTCCCTCAAAATAGGATTTAACGCTGCCTATTTCTTTTTGGAATATTCTCCAAATCAATAATCAAAAGAATTTTGAGTAGAAGCAGAAAAGAAGAGAAAGAAAAAGCATAAAAAAGAGAGGAAGAGGAAGGGCGATTACTCAGGTCCCATTATCCCCACCTGAAAACCTGGCTGGAGTCGGTAACAAACCCTCTACACTTCTCTCTGCTGGTCTTTGCTCCATGCCATACGGATGTGGTTTCTGGAGGAAAGGAGTTCTAGGTTTTTCTCACAAATATCCAAATGCAGAACAGTAGGGATCTTGACCAGTAAATCATCCCACATAACAGCAGAACCACAGTGGTGGGATGTGGCCGACAGGGCTAGACTCTGCCGCTTATTTCGTCCGCTTTGTGAGTAAAATTTTTCTTAGAGTTGGAATGCTGGTGGACTAAAGGTTCTGATAAAAACAGCCATGAGATGACACAGCTTTCTTCACAAAAGGTTTTTCCCTCTAACTACTGCGAATATATTGCCGAATGGTTCCTGCTTCTGCAAGAGTGGGAAACTTGCCTCTTCTCCTCTTGGCCTCAAAATCCAGGCCAATCTATGCATCAGAGGCAATTATCTGGACCTGAAATTTCGGGGCACTGTGTCAGCCTGTTCCTTCACAGTGTGTGTATGGCACCTGAGCAAGGACTCAGTGGGCCAGACACATTTAAAAGGTAAAAGTGGATTATTATATTATCTTGCATTGCAACAATAATTATTTCTGGGTTTTTGCCAACAAATCAATCATAATAACCATGTGTGGTGCAACCAAACGCATGAGATTGTATCAGAAGCTTGGAGTTAACTTTCAAATGAAACAGACTTCTTAGCAAAAGAGGAGAGGTGGCTGCTTTCCCTCTCCTTTCAGTAAGCAATTATTGAATGCCTATTGTCAGGACGGACTCTTCATTCTCAGAAGGGAGCTGGACTATGCCAGACTCTCACCATGTTTTTCCCTTACATCACAAAACAAAATATCAATAAAACACCAAGCACAGCTTCTTTTGATCTGGACAGGTAATCAGTAGGATAGAAGGAACTGGTGATAGTGATGACAGTGGGAATGACTTCCTTCCTCAAGAAGGCACAGCAGCTTAAGAAGATCTCAGGGACAGTTCAGAGGGGGTAAGTGAGCAGATCTGGTCTGACCTATTTATGCATTCCAAGAAACGTCTGGAAATCCAGAAGCCTTGAAAACCCTGATAATATGATCACGCCATTTTTTATAGTAATGGTAGGATTTTTATGAAGAAGAGTTCTCTATAATGATTACAGAGAAACTGAAGAAATGATGGCGAGGTTTGGGTGGAAGGCATCAGAAGATCTGTGTCCCCGGCCATGTCTGCCACCTGTTGCACAATATGACAAGTCATCAAACTTCTCCCAAGTCTCACCCTTCTCATGTAAAACGTGAGTGCTGGATCAGACAGTCTTTAAGAATACTTTTGGTCATAACATTTGATGACGACAAAGACAAGATGACAGAATAAGCCACCCCCTTTCTTCTCATTTTGGTAAATACCTTGCTTTCTCCTGATCTGCCTAGGTGGTTTGTATCGGGTGTGAGGTTTCTGGCTTCCAGAAGTCACACAGTAAATATGCAAGTCACTTTTCCTTGTATACATTGGAAAATAATAGCAGAATAATTCTCCCTTTCTTTCTTTTTACAATTTTTTTTACAATTTTTTTAAAAATTAAATTTACTGGGATGGCATTGGTTAATAAAATTATATAGGTTCCATATGTACAATTCTTCAATACATCATCTGTATATTGTATTGTGTGTTCATCACCCCAAGTTGTCTCAATCACCACTTATGCTCCCTTTCTCTCCCCCTTTCTTTCTATGTCAGTGTGTCTTCTGAAATCTGACTTACATGCCTAAGACAAAAACATGACCATTCTGGCGCTGACTAAGATTCTTCCTCATCCTTGTCACAGACCCTCATTCATGCTCATGCAAGCTTATCTGATTGAGTTATTTCTATATTTACACCCTGGCTATTTTTTCTCTTCCAACTTGTTTGCGAAATCTCTGGTAAGCATAATGCTGCAAAAGCAAAACAAACAAATAAAACAAAACAGCTCTGTTTGAATAATTTACTTCATTTAAGGCAGTATACGAAGACATTCTAACATTCATGGAAAAATAAAGCTTTTCAAATATTTCTGTAGCTTACAAAAGACTAAATAAAATGTTACAGCAATAATAGTTTAATATGTTGTTATTGTTTTCAATTTTAAAGAAAATGATACATATTGGATTTATAGTCTGGTATGGATATTTCTTTCAACGTTTCTCAGACCATTGCATCCTTGAAGCCAAGAAGGCTCAGAGCTTGCTGAGCCGGCTCTACATGGACACAGGTGCCACACAGAAAACCCAGTACCCTGAGCGTATATCATATCCTGACTAGGCACTCCAGTTACTCAGGGCTCCCTTTTTTCCATCTCTGTGCTGTTCCTTTGCTGGTTTAATTCCCCGCACCTAGAATGCCCTTCGCTTACCTCCATTTACTACTTACAATCCTCCCCATCTTTCAAGACCCACCCAGGTCAAGCCCTATTTCCAAGAATCAAGTCACGTTGACTCACCTTGGGGCCCAGTGAAAATTTTCATGGCTGGCAAATGATAATTAACCCTTGTGGTAACTGGAGTCGCTGAAAACACTTATCTAGAAAGTGCTTAGAGAACACCAGAGAAAAAGATTGCTAAGAGTTGCAGGATCCTCCTAAAAGGCTAAACATGCTAGCTTCCAGAACAGGCCCAATAGAAGAGATGTGGTACATAAGAGAAAAAGTATAGCCTTGTAACGAAAAGTTGTAGTATTGTATGAAAGGGACTGAAGAGCTTGACTTATTTTTTAAATAAGGGAAAAATATTCCTTCTAAAAAGGAGTTAAAACATTGGATACAACAACATCAAGTATCATAAAATTTAATTGTCTTAATTATGGAGCTAAAATGTCAAGATTTTAATAGGGAGAATATGGGCACAGCTACAAAAGGCAAAGACAGACGTATGTATATAGAATCTGATTTCTATCCCCAGCCCCTCCCAGTGTGAAGGCCACACCATGCATTATAATAAACTCTGACAGTGCCTGGCTGGGTTTTAAGTGATGGTCCTGGATATATTCTGATAGCAAAAGATAGAATGAAACTCAGAAATGCTGGATGCTGTTATATATGTATATGATTTTATTTATGTGTTATTTTTATAACTATATATACAAACATATATATTTGTATGATGTTTGGCAACCTTGCTCATGGTATTCCTGTGAAGTAGGCATGTGGCAAACATAATTAGCCCATTAAACAGATGGTAGGGCTCTGGCATATCTCACTATATTCTAAAATGGTGAGCTGTGAGCAGGGACTGAAGAGAGAGTGCAGTTTGATATACCGTTAACTGCAAATCTCTATGAATTGCTACTTTCCTAAAGACAATCTGGGTAGGCTGCATTTGGCTGAGAACTGAGGATGGTTTGGGAAGCTTTAAAAATATACAAGGGGATAACTTTTCACATTCATTCAGATATAGTATCTTCATTTTTACTTACTAGAGGCATTTTTTTAAAACAAACAAACAGCTTTTTATCTTAACTCATCTGTGTTCCAGCAAACTCCCAATTTGTGAGTACATTACAAACAACAAACAAACAAACAAAAAACCTATATGCCAAGTAAAAATACTGGGTAAATGTTTGTGTGTTGTTTTTTTTTAATCTTAAAAAAATACACCATTGAAAAGGATAAAGTTGAAAAGAGGTTTGGTGCAGTGAACATAAACCCAGAGCAGTCATTGCTGCAGGGTGACCAGATATGTGCAGGAGCTACTCATCAGAGCTGTGTGGCCATGGCTCTGCTACTCCATGCCACATTGGCTTCAGAGAGCCCATGATTAAACATTCTAGCCCACTTCTTTGTCAACTGAAATAAGAGCTGGCAGAAGTGAAAGGGTTACTCAGAGTTAAGACTTGAATTCACAAATGTATTTGAACTGGCTTCAAGAAGACATAAAACATCAATACATCTGGAGAATAAGACTTGCAATTGACTGTTCTTTACCATCTGGTCTCAAGAACATTTTCTGCTTGGAAGTTGCATAAGCAATGAAAAAACACACAAACAACTTCCTGTAGCATGCTTTCGGTCACTTATAATGACGCATTACAAAGTAAACCAGCTAAATATGAGCAACCGTGCCTTACGCCAGATGACAACGTATATTATGTAAATAAGATAAATGACAGAGGACATCTCTATTTTAAGGAATCTGGGTTTAAGAAAAAATCTCTCTCCTTCTAAGGTGTTTGTTTTGAGTAGTTTTGGATAGATTGGTTTTGTAATGTCACTACAAAACTATAAAAAGAATTGTGAAGGCTAACCCCTATTTTATAAAATTATTGTTTGGAATTTTTTCTATACTGCCCGGCCAGCATGGCTTAGTGGCTGAGCATCAACCTATGAACAGTTTGATTCCTGGTCAGGTACATGCCCAGGTTATGGGCTCGATCCCCAATGTGGGGCATGCAGGAGGCAGCAGATCAATGATTCTCTCTCATCATTGATGTTTTTTTCTACCTCTCTCTCCCTCTTCCTTCTTCTCTATAATCAATAAAAAAATATATATATTTTAAAAAGCAGCTATACTGGGAAATGAAATGTCTCCCCCCCCCCCGCCCACACAGGGTGAGGCGAAAGTAGGTTTACAGTTGTGAATACATGAAAGTTTATTCTTATGTTATTATTTATTAATTATTGTATTATTTTCCATACAAACAATTGTAAACCTACTTTTGTCCACCCTGTATATTTTAATGCCTACCCGATGGTATGTTTTTAATGATTTTAGAGAGAAAGAAAGGGAGAGGGAGAGAAACATTGATGTGAGAAACATCAATCGGTTGCCTCCTGTATGCACCGGGACCGGGGATCAAAACCGCCACCCGGGTATGTGTCCTGACTACGAATCCAATCCATGACCTTCAGTGCACTGGATGATGCCCGAACAACTGAGCCACCCGGCCAGGGTCCATATATATATTTAATGACATAAGCTTGCCTCTTAAACAATACAATATATTTTACATTGCTTTTTAGTATAAAAGTTTTACATATCCTGTATTCCTAAATGGGGTGTACTGATACCACATTTTTTTCTTAAGATACAGTGTCATCCTTGTGATTACTCACTGCTCCCGTTTCTCAGTAATACACTAGTAACACGCTTTTGTTTCTCTTGAGAATTGACCTCGTCCCTCCCCACTCAGTCTAACGGCACAGGCTGAGCGGCAGCCCACTCTGTCATAGTTCACTGGCGTCACTGTCCCAGTTTTCGAGAGCCATCTCCTTCCTACCCTCTCCTCTGGATGTAGTTTCTAGTCTGCTCTGGGTTGGGAAAGCAGACAAATGAGTGCTATAGAGACAATATTGCTTGAAAGCAGAGTTTGGTCAGAGACTTTGCACACTCATTTGGGGTTCGAAGGTCTTCGTTTACTCCTTTGTTCAGGGTTGTAATTCACAAGTCTGAACTGCCAGAAATCAGACATCGAGGTATTATTGTGCAACTCAAGAGTGACATTTATGCTTTTTTATTGCAAGAGTTCTTACTTTCAAAGGGGTTGCCCAGAAATCCATTCCTGATTACTGTGTTTGCAGATCTCTCATCCATTCCATTTCACAGGCAACGCAACTAAGATAATAAGGGTGAGAGAAATAGCACATTTCTTAGGATGAGGTGAGACTCTTGGTAATTGACTTTATCATGGGAACAGAAGCAAAAGCATATAGGCAAGGTAGAAAATTTCTCTGCGTTTCCAATTTCTCCCTAGATTTGGAACAGGATGCTAGCATTACTGGACATTAGGAAAGCCAAAAAATTGTGAAGCTACTTATATTAATTTAAGCGTTTAGAAAAGTAACAGCTGATCTTTTCTCCCTTTCCCCCAAAGGAGAAATCAGTGTAATTCACAATCTGTGATAGTTAGGATGCTGATTGTGTTGACATTTACCTATTCCCTAACTCTGAAAATAGGATTGCTAATCAGACTAGTAGTGTTAAGAGTGTTGGGAGGGGGAAAATGGAGAACCATGTTTAACCTATGGGAGGGGAGAGGAACCTTTTAGTGTAACTTTAAAATAAACACATCTAATAAGCTACTGACAATTCTTATTTATTTGAAGCCAGTACCCAAGAAACTTGTTAACACTTTGAAATCTCAGTTCAGACTACATAAAATATTCCATGATTCATACTTTCAGCTAAGTCAGCTCAGGTCAGTTGTCTCTTTCCCAGTTTCTCTCAACTGGTTAAGTTTTACAAAATAAATATCTTTAGCTTCCTAGAGTTATATTTTCACTTGTTTGATTCATTTGTTAATTTTCAATGTGTTTATATGATTAAAAATACCATGTGAGAGTTAGGTCTACTTGTTATAGATTATTTTGGGATAAAGGAACTGTCAATTTTACAGCAGCCACAGTTAGGCAGACGAAAGCAGAAGTTCAGGCATAAACTGGCTTTTCACCAGTTTTCCACAACAGCGTCTGAGGACATGGTTAATGAGTTCTGAAATTCATTCACAACACTGCTAATCTTTTAGGAGTCACATAACCTTGCCTGACCTTTCCATAATCAGGAGAGAAAAACCTTGACGAATTTAGAACCGGTCATCACGTCCTCCCTTCCTTTGCGCTAGTCATTTACTTGCTTTTTTTTCTTTTCGGGGACTGGAACAATGTTGAAATTGTACGTGTTTAAATTCCATAGAACACGAACGATTGAATAATTTTCTCACATCTCTGTTTGCGCTTTAGCAGTCTGGTTGCATTGATTTGTGTCTCGTAAGTAGACGTTTCCTTTGTTGGTTACAAATCAATGCTATAGAAGAAACCTGGCAGCACATTCCCACTTTGCCCCTCACCGCCCCCCCGCAGTTTGCAAAACAAAGCACAGTTTTCGTTTAAAAAATTAATTTCATTGGTTGGTAATATTCTAAAAGAGAAAGCCCAGCATTACGAAAACAAGTCCACGGGAAAAGGAGCCCCTCCCACGCTGGTCTCGGCTGCTGCCTGCGCACTGCCTGGAGCAGAGACGCGCCTCCGGGGAGTGCGGCGCTCCGTGGCCACCGCTCCTGGTGGGTTCTGTTAACCCAATTAAGGCCTCGCCTGTACACAGCACACGGCTGCCCAGAGCAACACACTGTGATGTCACAGTCAGATATGATTTCATGGCAGAAAAAAAACAAAAGGGCAGAAAAGGCTGAATGTATTCTGCTTTTATTCAAATCTCCTAAGAGGGGGCAAAATGGAAGATTTTTTTTTTCCCTACGAGGAAAAGGGACAAGCTTTCTCATGTGAATGTGAACACTCAGTTCTGCAGAAACCCTGCAGATAAGTGTGAATAAAGAAACACTAGAAAGTACCATCCTCAATGCGAATGCATTGCCTACACTGAGCTACAGGTGGAAAGCAAGCAGGCACGATCTGATCTACCTAGATTGAGAGAGCAATTTCCCATCCTGTTTTCCCTTTTAAAAATAGCCCATTGATTTTGGCCTAGCTGTTGCTGACTGCGCCACGTCCATTTTCAGACACCACTGATTAAATGGTATGTTCGTGGCTGCAGGTCCTACAGCAGGAACCAGCAGGCACTGTGAAGGAACAGGATTGGGAGACCAAAAGCCAGAGCTCCAGAAAGCTGGCAGGCCGCCACTGTGCTGGGCACGCCACGGAGGGCGGCCTCGGCCCTGCACAGTGGACTGTCCCTAGCACATTGCTGAAATGTAATCCTGGGAGGCTGAAGCCTGGAATCCATTTAGCTTTTTAATTCTGACCTTAGGAATTTTAAAAAAAGTGAAGTTCTTTGATTTTAAAAAAATAAAGCAAATGGAGAAATATTGTGTTCTAAATTGCAATGGCATCTGAAATGAAGATGGGAAACCAAGCCATTTGACTGCACTGTGAGAAAGTCCAAAGGGATCTAGTTGTTTAGAGACCTTGATTGCTGAAATTGCACGAAAACAACAACAACAAAACCACCACAGACAGAATACAGGACTTTTATATAGGGTGACATATATTGGGATTCATGGGGCAGCCCTTAGAAAAGCGAGATCTCTACTAGTTCTGGAAAATAACTGTTTAATCATTATGAAAAAGTACAACCTTAACCAAAGTCTGTGTGGCTGAAAAATAAACTTGGGAGGAACCCTCTTAGGCCCCTTACACTCAACATCCACGGTGTTTCTTCAGAAAAAGGCACAGCCCCTCGGACAGGTGAGGTGAGGCTGCAGTTCAGCATGGATCTGAGAACTGGAACTGGGTCTGGGAATTAGTGAAATCCAATTTTAAAAAGTAAGCCTGCTTTTTTTTTTTTTTCTTTCGCCTACTGCTTCCTCTCTCCCCCTCTCCCCTTTTCCCTCTCCCATTATTGTTTACTTAATTAGAATCCTGGCCTTAATGGGGACGGAACTGTGTCCAGAGGTACTATTAAGATAAGAAATTTCAGGAAGAAAGATTTAATGAGGGGTTTAGGAGTTTTTGGAGGAGGAATATAAAATTATTTAGAGAGAAAAAGGAAGAAGTTAAATATCAGAATGAGCTCGAAGGCTGTAGACTAGCTTCTGAGAGACACAGATGGTCTGGATTCTCCAGAACAGAAACAAACAGGAAGTAGCAGGGCCAGGGCCCCCTCTCCCCTCCATGGCGTGCAAATTGGAAAAAACTGAAATGTGTTTAGATCAAAAAGTTTTCCTGCAAACACTGGAAAGTGACCAAAGTAAAAGAAATAAGAGAGAGCTGGTCTAGCAGATAAAATGCCAAAGGGACATCACATTTGGGGATGGAAGAGAAATTGGGGGTTAAACATGCACACTGGAGAAAAGTCAGGCTCCACAGCTAACCACCTGTAAATACAGCAGACAGGTGGCGAATGTGAGGTCTGGAGGAGAGGAAGGGTTTAATGTTGGGCAGTCCATTTTCTGCAGGAGGGGCGGGGGTGCTGGGGCAATGACTCCTTTTAGGGTGCAGAAGGAGTCAGTGGCTCAGAGGTGGCAGGGGAGGGAATAAATTAGGGAGTCATCTGGGGGCACATAAAGTCAGTTAGGGTTTCAGTTTGGATGACAACAGGCTCTCAGCTTTGACTCATAAAAATGTCGAGGCAATCGATGCCTACTTACAGGGTTAAAAACACACTAAAAGCTCCTCCATCCCCAAATCTGAATGCGAAAGTACTGCCCAGAGCAGCAAGCATGTACACGCAAAACATCAAAGATCCACAAAATGGGGGTGCAGGGCCAGAAAAGAGGTGCATGAAATGCACTGGTCGCCTCCTTTCCCAGTCCCCTCAAAAGCCCAGAGCCCTGGCAGGGTAATCACCAGGAAAACCTGTCTTACAAGCCATCCCACAGAGATAAACCACCCTAGGTCCCCTGTGACTCCAGGCAGCTCTGAGCACAGTTTTCATGTTCCAAAACTAATTGGACAGTAAGGAGTGTCTGTAAGAATAAAAAGGGGTGGGAGTGGAGGATGGAAATAAAAGGGGAAAAAAAGTGTCCTTGTTGAAAGTTTTAAATTACAGGCTCAGTAAAAAACTGGCATTCCACCACATCCGGTCTAGTTACCAAATGGAAAAATAGGGTCATTAACATGTTTATTTGAATTACATTAGTCCTTCTCTTTCATATTTAATTTATTCTGTTAGGAAAAAAACACAGCACTCTGCATGCTGGTGAAAAGCAGGAGTGTAATGGATCTGGGAGCTGAAATGCAAGGATCTTTCCCCAGTATCCATCCTGCTAGGGCTTTTCAGCATTTCCTGGGATCATTCAGGGATCCTGCCCCCAGAAGGAAGGGAAGGAAACAGAAAAATGTAAGGTACAGATGCTACAGAGCTATGAAAATAATATTGAAACACATTTAAATTGAGGAGTGGCAGTGGGATTGTAATATGGAAAGGAAGTTCAGGAAAAGAAGAAAAGATTGGGATTAACAGCCCCTTCTCTGGATCACATGTTCACATAAGGTTGGTGCTAGATATACTGCCCATTCCCCACTCTCCATATGACATGGGTGTTATGGAACACAGGGAAATCTCAGCCTTATTGGTATTCTGGGCATTAAAATGCCATGTCTTCAGGATGATCTCACGAGCTTTGCAGTTGTCCAAAATAATTAAGATCAACTTCAGTCTAGGCAAGTATAATACAATACATGTAGGGAAAATTAAAGCATATTTTTAGGATGGTGTCTGGGGAAGACCTAGTTATCATTGTGGTGGTAGCATGGAAAGGCCATAAGCTTTAGTATCATGAGACCAGTTCTTGCTGTTCCATGTGCTAGCTACACTTTTACACATACTTGGATTTAACCAGCTTTTCCCATTCATAAAATGGCAGTATGAACAGTTACCGTGAGTTGTTAGGACGAAGTGAGATAATCTATACAGAAGTATTCTCTACAGCACTGTACAAACAGAAGACCATCCCTAGTTCCTGAAGTCTGTGGCGCCAAGTACAGGCCAAACACGGTGACAAATATCCTTAGAAACTGGATTGGAAGCAAAGCAGGAAGTGCTCTGACAAAGCTGAGGAGGACACAGCTCTCCCATCTCAGTGCTGACTGGTGGTATCACCTGCTACCTGCAGGGATTTCTCACCAGGATGCTGACCTTGGGTTCATGATTGCCTCCAGAGTAGGCTGCCACCCACTCATAATGAGTCACATAAAGTTCAAATCTGACTTCATGCTAGCAATGCTAATGGGAGAGGTAAGCAGTTTTAGGGTCTTCAGTGTCTGATTTCTGCTGGCATTGTCAAAATGGTAGCCCCCGCCTCTTCCTGCAACAAGGGCCAGCCAGCCCAACCAAGGCTTGGTCCTGGGCCCACTCGTGCTCCCCGTCCAAGTCCCAATTCCAGGGAGCAAACTGGCTAGGGAAGCATTGCCTTGTCCCTCTTCCTAAAGACGTCCAGAGTGAGTAAACATTCCAGTCTCTACCTATTCCTTAAGGCTCACCTCCGTACAGACAGAATCATATTTTCTGTTATGTTTCTTCCTCTTTGGTCCTGTTGGTTGAACATTTTGCCAGCTGCCCCCACGCTGAACCTTGGCTCAAATACAATCGCATTCACAATAAGATCATTCTGGTTTGAGCCCAGAGCATATTTAGGATGTAATTTTGACAGAGGAAGGGGGGAGTTAAATCACAACCACTTGAGCACAACATAATGGCAGCCCGTGTGTGGGACACTGTTTCGGGATGAAGTACTTCAATAAATAAATAAACAAATAAGGACAGGGGAAAGCTCAAACTCAGTTAAAATAGTCATGATAGAAGATGAAGATTTGCATTTAGAATGATCAAATACAGGAAGGGATACAGTAAATGTCTATCAAGAAATGAAAACCCCGGGTAAAGTGAATATGGATTTGTTTATCAAATTCTAGTATATGCAGATATTTATTATAAGTCATTTTATTACTCCTTAAAGGAACAATTTAAGACAAAGTAAAAAACTACTTTACATGGTAGGCAGTAAACTTATAAAATCCATTAAAGGTCAATGACAGAAATAGCATCACAAAGGCTCAGCTAAGTTCATGGGTAATAAGTCTATCATGTTTATTCAGGGAAACTAGGATGTCTGGAGGAAAGCAACTCTAATTCCTGAAATTAGGAACAAGGACAACTGTGTCTTACATAACAATTTCCTGGTCCTGTGATCAGAAGGTGAAGGCAGAGCTGAAAGGTCCATGGCCTGACCAAGTGGTGCTCTTCTTATAACCACATGCTCATAAAAACCAGGGGCCAACTGCAGTGCTGGCATTAGACACACGGGGGCCAAGGTGCCACCAGCTCTTGAACCACAGTCACACATATCACACTGCCTAAGTCATGTCATACCACTCTTTCTCGGCAGCAACTGTTATCTCCATGGTACAGATCAGAGAACTAAGGATCAGAGAAGTTCAGAGAGGGAAAGTGAGTTAACAAAGGTCACACAGTTGGTAAGTGGCAGACCTGGGATTTGAACTCAGGATTATCTGCTTCCAAAGCTATAGGCAACAGGGCCATACTGCTGCTGTTTTCTGCAGAGCAACCTGATCCATTAACAGTTTAAGAAGACCAGGGAAACCTGTTAGAGCTATAGGAAGCCTTGTTCTTCATTTCCCTCAGTATCTAAATTGTGTGTGCAGGAGCTTCTTGCTATGAAACCATGTGGACATCTAACCCTTTACATTAAGATGCCTCCAGCTTTTATTAAGAGGGAACAAAAATAAACAGATTATGAGACGGTGAAGACGTATGGCTAGCAATGCATGCAGTTATGGATTACTACAGAGTACCTCAGACCACAATGCAATTTTCTCTATCCGACTCATCTAAGAGTCATCCTTAGTTTTCCCAATCTAAATGCACATATTTCAATGAAACTAACATCTCAGAAGTGTGGGATTATCACAGACTTCAGCAACCTCCTTGCCTTATTAGTGATAACGTTGAATGGATTATAAAATGGAAGATGAGAAATATCTGGGTGGTGAGAGAAAGCACGGTAAGGAGAAGAGAAATTAGAGAAAAATTCAGTTTACTTTCCCGGACTCTGGGTGATTGATTTCCTCCTTATTTTGAAGAGTTTAAATTTAGTTACAGGATGCAAGTTTTAATACTAGTTGGCTTGTTGTTATGCAAGAGTGTTGCTAACATAAAGGCTGTGATAATATATTTTAGGAGCCCTCAGCCTCTCATAATAAAAATAAAAAACCTTTCGAAATTATTTGTGCCCTTGTATGGTGGTGAATACTTGTATCTTAATTTCCGCACTTGTGACATGGGGCCAGTCATTTTTTTGTATATTCAGAATTATATGTTTACAAGTAAATACAATACTGTTGAAGTGTATTATTGAAAGTTCAGGTACAAGTAGAGTCATCTACAATCTTTTTTTCTAGGGTTCTCTTCTCTTTCCTTCTTTATATTTCTACTTCCTACCGCCCCCCCCCCCGCCCCTCTTTTTTTTCCAGGATTTTAGCCACAGATATAATTGGGTTTTTGTAACACTGATGGGCAACTCATTGCTTTCACAAATATTCCCTTGGAGATGGACTAGCCAAATAATGACTACCCATTGGCCAATAAAAATCATTTGGAAAGTACTGAAATAATTCTCTGAGCAGCAATTATTTTACTCTTTAAGAACACTTCCTACCTAAAGACTTATTTTCCCTCAATGCTAATTTGACAATCTCACTGCAAATGAGGCCTGAACCTGGCAAAGCTATGTCATGATGTCACTGCTGAACTGAACTAAAGGGACTGATAAGCTCAAAGAAGAGGAAAGTGTGAGGGGTTATTGTCTAAACCCACAGAAAAACTTCTCAATGACGTTATATGTATTAATAGATTCACAACATCATGTGTTGACTGGTCTTTCCTTTTCTTCCATGCAGCAATCTTAACTATAATACTTAACTTTTATAGCTTCTTCCTATTGAAGAAACTTCAATGAAGACTGGCCAACTCAGCCCCTTGGATTTCATCCTGATAAAGCTAAGGGGATGAGGATGATCTCTACTTGGCTGGTGCCCTTTGACGTGGGGAGGAGGGGCATATAGTGGACAGAACATCAGAGTGGTGACCATAGCTCTGCACTCTGGTTCTGGTTCTTGATACCAATTAGATGTGTGGAGTTGGACAAAATGACCTAACTGTCTATGCATAAATGCCTTCATCTGTAAAGTGAAGGACTCCTTTCAAATCTAAAGTTCCAGTTTTGTGAGTCTTGTCTGGCTGGTTTTCTTGGTTAGAGCGTGGGTTCACTGAGGTTAACATCATAAACTCAGTTCTCATACAAATATGATGGTTCTGTATAGTGGCTCACACT
The DNA here is from genome assembly GCF_963259705.1 of Myotis daubentonii. NCBI lineage: Eukaryota > Metazoa > Chordata > Mammalia > Chiroptera > Vespertilionidae > Myotis > Myotis daubentonii. Next base: position 66,378,775 of record NC_081842.1, on the reverse strand, counting down.
TACTACTTGCTAAGTAAATATTTGCTCAATGAATAAATGTTTTTGGTATAGAGAAAAACTATTTCATAGTCAAAGATTCTAATTTAAATTAAAGTAAAGAGCTGCCAAGAGAGACTATAGGCCTAGCACCAATGGTTCTGAGCCCCTGGGCAAAATAATTCAAAACTAATGTTGAACCAATGGTATTGCTATAGCTAGTTGTGGTATAAGAACAAGGTTATCATTTGTTACCCCTAAAATCAGCTGAGAGTATTCTTCCAAAAAGATGTGAATCCCAAGAGAATTCCATGAATTTAAGATTACATAAATAGCTCATCAAATCCGCACAGCATTCAATTGAGGTATGAAAATGACAGATATTTTCCTCTCCATTTTCACTTGGGAAAGAGAAGCCTGCTTCTATTGCAGACCGCCCCAGTTCCTACAGTGGTAGGAAACAAGTCAACCAGTATTAAAACTTGAGCCAATACATCTTTGGAAAATATCTGAGCCTTGACTTTGACCATGTGTAGGACACCCAATGACTTAGGAGGTATTCACAGGCCAGGATTTTGCCTCAGCTAATGAGATTCATGGCATAACAGAGCACCTAAAAATAAAAATTAAGTAAGACAAGAATATCAACCACTGATCCATGGTCAGATATACTATACATATTTTGAATTCTTCAGCAATACTTTGAAATCAAAAAAGAGGGACTCAAAGCTGGAAGATGGAGGATCAAAGATTAGAACAAGTAACCTCGGGTCACAAATGTCTCTGACATCTTCAATTTGCTTCTCACATCTAGGGTTTTGTTTTGTTTTCTTTTGTTTTTGGTTCCACGAGTGTATTGTGTTTCCCTCTCCTCTCCTTTTACAGTCTGGCCAAGTATGGACGCGGAGGGTGAACCCCGATCGCAGAGTGCCCACAGAGCTGCTCTGTGGCCTACAGAACGGGCCTACTGAGCCTCGGGCCCCCTGGCCAGCAGTGGCCAGTAAACACTGGCTTTATTTTAGCAGCTCCGTTGTAGTTCCCCGGCAGCTGTCTTTACTGTACACAAGCAGTCCCTCTTTTCAGGGGATTATAACTCAACCATCAAAATACCAAAATATGCTCCGGTTTGAAACTTGGTGTACAGAGTCCCAAGCTCCAGAATGACTGTGGTTTACTTCCAAGTTTAAGAAAATATTGAGTCTTGTAGGTTATTTATGTACTGTTTTCAAATATGTTTGCAGAGTCTTTTAAACTTTCAATAGGAAAATGTACTAAAAAAGACACACCATTTTAGTACCTTTAGTAATTCTTTCTGAATTTCAGCACACCACTGAAAGTACCAAATGCTGGAGAAAAAGTTTATTTGTTTTATTTTTTTACCAAATGCAGATGTTTTGACCACTTGGGTCCTCATCAGTGTTCAGACATTGGTGTGTTGTAACATAATAAAATAAAGGCGTTAACTTCTTTGTTTTGTTTCTTTCAGTGATGTGCGGAATGAATTAATGAGTTCTTGTGTTTGGCTCGTGTATAACTCAAAATCTCGTTTCAACTTAAATAAATTAAGTAATTAGTTCACAATATAACCTAATCACCTTCGGTACTTTGGAACAAACAAAAACACAAAAATGGCTGTTGCACATTTGCCCTTAATTACTTCCATATAAAATACCCATGTGGATTTTATTACAGGTGACATAAATTTCAAATCTAAGCTTTGTTTGAGATAGAACACCTGGGCTAGGGTATTGTGTAGATTCTGTATTCTTCCCTAAGATTTTCCTCAAGAAAGAGTCTGTGAAACCACATTTTCGCTCTCATAATTGTCAAAGAAAAGCCCTTCATTTCAAAAATTTGGGAGAATACGTTACTTCCTATAGAGGCTCAAAGGATGTTAATGAAAAAAATAGTATTATTTTTAGAGTTTCTGCAATGTTCACATTTTGCTCTTGGAGTCCGAACTGTGTTCTTGTTTGCACACACATCCATCTGGCTCTTGCTCTTGGTGATTAGGACAGCCTTATAGAAATCCTTCCAGATGAATATAGCCAACAGAGCAAAAAATCTTGCAATGTCTCTAATGTAAAGGGGGGGGGATTTAAACAACTGTGTAATTATGAGTTTTAGTCTTAAAGGAACTTTCTTGGCTTGACTTTCTTCCACCCTCCCCCTCAGATACTTAATAATCAAAGTATATGCCAAGAACTTAATGATGCAAACCAGACTATTGCACATGAACTTGGACTTCTTTCCCACTGTGTAGTGTGCCCAGACTGGACCCAGAAAGTCAATAATAGAAAATGGCCAATAGAACACAATGTACAGCAAGGTGCCACTTCCGTGGAGAGACTCACAGACCCATTTCCTATCCTTGGTAAATGGGTATAAAGAACCCCAGAATAGGTTCTGATGCTTCCTGGTGAAGCCGACAACCAGCTGCAAAAGGAAGGAGCAAACCTTAATTAGTAAGAATCCAGGTCATTTGCTTGGCATGAGCCCACTGCCGTGTCAGCTGCACACCTCACTGTTCTCCACGTGATATCTGATGTTGCCATGCGTTTGTAATACTCTGCTACAGAAACCTAAGCACAAATACAAATTTCCCAGCACTGTGACAGCTTTATGGATCTCACTTTCAAACGCAGACCAACTTGTCTTTGGATGTTTGACCTGGGAGAGCTTCCCCTTCAGCTTTCTGACTCAGGCAAACCCATCTAGTGCAGTGCTGCAACCCTTGAGTGGCCATTCATTCACTTAGTGGTGTCTTACACATAGTAGGAGCTCAGTAAACATTTGCTTTCCAGAATGGAGTTAACCTTATTGTAAGGGAAAAGGGAGTAAATAATAGAGTTCTAAATGAACTTGGAGGAGGAATAGTAGATCTGAGTACATGTAAGAAAATTCAAGCAGTAAAAACAGTTGGGTTTTGATACAGCTTCCCAAGGGAAGTAGTAGAAGTTTCATTACTCAGGGCATTTAAAACTAGAATAGACAAAACACTAGTGGGGTATGTTGAAATAAAATATGCGTAGTCCGTCTGTGAATTAGTGTTTACTTTCAATATAATTATAAGTGAAGCAACACTGTAATGGGAATTTTTCATACACAGGAAAGCTATGGCTACTATGTTTCCACATCGACCATATGTTGCACATATTGGCTGGTGTGGATGTGTATCCTTACTGCCCTCTAGTGGGTGAAATGTAGGACCTACCTGATCAGACAGATCTAACAAGTTAATACGGCTCGGGGGGTATATCAATCCTTAATCATTTAGGGTAGAAAGAAAATAGCTGTGTTGATGCATTTTCCATCAAATTATAAAATTGAAGGGCATTAAAAACAACAGAGTCAAACTCTGTAATTAAGACTGCCATTTAATGTTTGTTCGCACACGGTATTCATTTCTGTGTATCCCTGCCAAAGATCCATTGTGTAATGTTGTCCTCACATGACATTAAAAACACCAGTTCCCTGGAAAATGTAAAAAAGAAACCGTGCTGCCTTAAAATACATGGAGTTTGCTTTTAGAAACAGAAAATTAATACAGACACAGTTAGATAATTTGGAACACAAATAATGGCTAGAAGAAACGTGAAAATCAGGACTGCTCCTTAAATGTGAGCAAGCAAATTAGCAATCTAGGGTGTGCTGGCTGATCCTCAAAGGAGGGCAGGCCGAATGGGCTTCAAGACAGGGAAGCTGATTTGAAAGGGACTGACTAAACACACTCTTAGATAGTAGTGGGTCAGGAAGATCATTTTAAACCCACATTTGGTACCGTGGGTACATATTTCAGTCTATCATATTTGGGCAGCCTTTTAGGTAGAGAGTTCACATGCTCTGCTCCACTAAGGAAGATATGGACTTGTATAGTTGTGGCAAAATATTATTTTAGCCTCAAATTTGTCATGAAAAATAATTCTCCTAAAATACAGAGAGGACACAACTACTCAACCTGAATTTCAAAAGCAACTGATATATCAGGAAGAGTAAAGGCAACCTGAATGAAGAGAAACATATCCTATGCTTGCTGAGTGCCGCAGGCCAAGGGCACTGGTACAAATGAACAGATTCCTTAAATTATCAGGAGCTGGTGATGTCGGGCTAGATGAACATTTGAGGGGAGAGATTTGGATGGGCACAGAGCCATATTGCTCCCTTTGTGTGAGTGACACAGTACATCATTTGGTAAAGGAGTGATGGTTTTTTTTTTTAAATATATATTTTATTAACTTTTTACAGAGAGGAAGGGAGAGGGATAGAGAGTCAGAAACATCGATGAAAGAGAAACATCGATCAGCTGCCTCCTGCACACCCCCCACTGGGGATGTGCCCACAACCAAGGCACACGCCCTTGACCGGAATCGAACCCGGGACCCTTCAGTCCACAGGCCGACGCGCTATCCACTGAGCCAAACCAGTTAGGGCAGGAGTGATGGTTTAATAGTCAGAGGTAGATTCCAGAGGACTTCTTGTCAACTAAAAAAAAAAAAAAAAAAGCAACAGACCTATCTAGACAAAGGTGAAAAACAACACACAACCTTTCATCACCTAAGAGCCTAGAAGAAAATTTGACCCTATAAGCATCCTGGAAGCTTGGTTTTCATCTCAACCAGATTTACTGTACAGCAATTAGCATCTCTATTGACAGATGACTGGAAGCCCCAGGAGAGCTGGGGGTAAGCAGTATAGGCCACAGGGAAGAAATAGAGCCAATTTCCTACTTAGCACCACGGACAGAGCTGCCAGCAGAAAGAAACATTCTGGAGGTTATCCTTGGAGTTATGAGAAACCCAAAGAAATCAGTCTGCGTTTTAAAGATGCTTCTTATCTCCAGCATGACTGGTTATGGAATTGTTGGAATTGTGTCGGCTGTTTCCCACAGCCATTGGAGCTGAACAGGACTAGCTGGGAATAAGAAGGCATTTTGCCCACCTGTGCACATGGAGGAAGGAGAGGTTGATAAGGGAGAATGATGTCTCATTGGCCTTTCTCTGTCACTTTCTGGTTTTGAAAAAACCATAGTACTCAGAGGAATAATACCCAGGTGGTGTCCGGATAAGATTAGTCCACACATATCTGTATTAGGGCAGCGGTTCTCAACCTGTGGGTCGCGACCCCTTTTGGGGGTTGAACGATCCTTTCACAGGGGTCGCCTAAGACCATCGGAAAACGCATATATAATTACATATTGTTTTTGTGATTAATCACTATGCTTTAATTATGTTCAATTTATAACAATGAAATTGGGGGTCACCACAACATGAGGAACTGTATTAAAGGGTCGTGGCATTAGGAAGGTTGAGGACCACTGTATTAGGGTCTCTGGGGCGTGGAGACTGCTATGGGGCAGAACTAAGGGAGGAGAAGAGATGACTTTAAAGGAAGTTAAGAACCTCTGTCCCATCCCCCATCATAGCGGATCACAAATGAGAGCTTCCTTCTCCTCCGGGTCTGGTCTTTATGGGGAAAGGCAGTGTTCGAGGCTGTACCTACAAAACAGAATCTGGAAAATGAGTGCTATCCTCACATCTGAGTGTGAGTGGGTCTCCTTTTCTGCCTTGCTGAAGCTTGATGCAGAGACCTGGTTTTAGGAAAGAAAGCATCCTGGCACAAATTATTTGACACTAAATCTTACTGTCACGTGCTGAAAATCTGGAGTCCAAGTTTTTCCACTTTGAATGTTAACAAGAAACGTATCATTTCCAAAAGCATCTGGTTTAGGGCCCTTTGGGGTGGCAGTTGTAATCATTTTTTAGGGTGTTCTTTATATTTTTTGTTTCTTAGACATTTATGCCCACAAGGGAGTTTAGGGAGGCTCGGAGGGGAGTTGGAATCTAAAACTTCTGTCAGCTCACTACACATGTTCAGCAAATGATGAAGCCCTCGCTTTACAGCCAGCAAGACAAGATAGGCTCTGTTAGCCCTGCAGCCTTTCAGAGGCATTAAGGGTAAGAGAGAAGGTAAGTAATTCACTGTGCGTCCCCATTTCTATAATGGGGAAGGACGGCTTGATACATTTACAATACTCCTCTGGGGATATTTCATCAGTTATACCTAAACTCTAATGGACAATAATTGATTTGAACTTTCCACTTAGCAAAGAGCTGTAAACAGCTTCACTGCAGACGGCAGCAACGAGCCGGCGTTTAGTAAAGTGGAGAGAGATTCAGGAAACTTTTGTACTGGGTCAGGCCGTAGCCTAACATCTTTTGTATCCAGGGAAGAAACAGTTTGTCCTCCTGATTTTAATAGCTGGGCTAATCGAGTTTCAAGCCTGCAGTAGGTATAGGTTATCTTTGGAAGGCATTCTGTTTTAACCCCTCGCGATTATGGTGAGTTTATCATCCAGCCATAAAAATGCACTCTGGGTTTAGACATACATCAGGACACACTCAAAACCTAACTTTCAGGATGCTAATTTCCTGAAGAAGGGAAGAAAAAGACATTAGGGTCGTTTCAGACCATAGCTGTTATTTTTAAAACAAAATTCTCTGTGGTTGGAAACCTCTCAGGGAAAAGATTCCCTCTCTTTCAATGTCCCTCATTGAGTTGACATCTCTTGGTCTCCCCCGACACCCCCCCCCCCAACCACCTCACTTAGTTTGTGGCCACATCCTCATGCAGTCTCTCACAGAATGACCCAAGGACCAATGCTTGGCAAGGCATGGTCTGGGCATGAGGGAATCTCTAGTCCACAGCTCCTTCTGTAGCCCTCACTAGTCCTGTTGAACACAGAAGGAGAAGAAATTTGGAGGCTTCTTATTCTATTGAAATCAGTTGTTCTCTTTCCCCTAGGCATGGCAGCAGGGTCAAAAATAAAGAAAAAATGGAAGATGGATTACATGTTGCTTAGACCACTGCTCACACTGTGGCTTCCCTACCTTGTCCCGGGGGTTTCTCACAATGGGATTCAGGGTGACCCGAGGTCCCTTGGGCTTGTTGCTGCCTCTTCCCTGGTGCCAGAGATCTGCAAACTCGGCGACAGTGAATCAGGACCTTATGTAAGCACCAGGGCGAGCTCTGCAAAAGCCATTCCCGTCTGACGTGTGAGGAACACACAGCAAGAAGGTACATTTTGTGACTCTATCGCTACCTGTCATTACTCACCTTGTGCAAGTTTGACACAGAATATGAATTTTCTGGTAATTTAGCTGATGAGATTGTAAGAGCAAAGACATTTCACTGTCAGAAAATAGATTTACCCTTCACCTGCAATTGTGGCTCCCTTTCTAGAAATCTACAGGAAAAACAGGACACCATCAGACATTTTGTAAGATACTGCCCAGATTCTGAAATAGATTAAAATCAAACTAACCATCACTTGCTCCACTTGGCCTTGAAAACAACACTGCAGATCCCAGACAATGAGCCTGGTTCTGGTTGGGATTCTACCACTGCTCAGACAGGTAACACTGAGTGAGGTCCTTAACCTCAGGGAACCTCAGCTCTCCCACTGATTACCTATACATTCCTATTCATTCATATGCATACTCATTCATATTCATTTACTGAGGAGATGAATGGAATCATACGATAAGCTGCTGTACAAAAGATGTTATATGTATTTAAAGTGAGTTGCCTTTAGATTGGCATGACAGTGACTGACAATAGTTGGAGTTCACTGCCTTCCATCCCCTCTTGGGTAGAACGCAACATGAAATGGCATTTCCTACTAATTGGCTGTAAGGGTGAGCCCTACCATGTTCTTCTGTAGGTAAACCCTTTTCTTCCATGGCCAAAGGGCAGCACTTTAAAACCTGATCTCTGAATCAGGTTCAGCATCCTCAAATTTGGTTGTACCAATGTTTAAAGTTCACCGAGCTTTTAGTTGCGTCACCCGACCCTCTTCCAGCATCAAGCGTCCAGGGCACACTCTTCAGCCACAACAATTCAGATAATGGTATCCAGTGACTTCAAATTACTCTCTCAATGATCAACCCTTTAAGCATTATTAGTCTGTGAGGTGCTTATAATCCAGACTATCACGTGTCAGGTTCAGCTCTCATGAATGTGACTAAGCATAAAATGTGCTTTAAACATAAAATGATGACAAAAGTTAACAAAGAAGTGGAAAACTTTAAATTCACCCCATGTGTTATATCAACCGTGGGATTCAAAGTTCCATAATTAATGGAAATGGGAAAAGCTTAGAGAGGCTTCAGGGCAAAGGTCAAAGAGCTTTCCTCCTTCCTGGCCCAAAATATTTTAAGAGGTGATTTGATAATGGTTATCAGTTAAGATGATGTGTTAATAGATGTTCTTTATGTATAATTCACATTAAAAATTTAAAAAGGGGGGCTTAAGAAGATCAGGGATTTAGTTTAGTTATACAATTCTGACATATTTCAGGAGATGTTAAATCCTCACTTGAAATACTGTGATATCCTATTATAAGTTCTATAACATTACATTTGGTCTCCTTTTGTCTGTGACAATTTAGATAAAGTGTTGCTAGACGGCAGAGCAGAGAACCAAATGTGTTCTAGACCTTGGCTTTTCATGAAAGTTAACAATGTGCTTGCACAGTTTGTCTGAAAATACGTCCACACTAAGCATCTGTGTGATAGAAGGACTTATACACCTTCCGTGCCAGGGTGACCGCTGTCATAGGGAACTAATTTTGTATGAACCGCTCGATCCCAATGTTGATCAGTCCTTATAAATGCTTGGCAGAGGTCAAGGAAGCAAATCTAACACCTATAAAACAAATAAGAGATTTCCTTGTTTGCTTTTAAAAATGACACTTGCTAGTTTTTTCTTTATAGTCTTCAGCTGTATGCAGCCATATTATAATTGTCACATAAAAACTTTAATTCAGGGACACATCTTTTAAAACAATGTATTATTCAGCAACCTTAGGGAAGCATGCAATTTAGGAGTGGAAAAGATGCACACAGAGACAAGTCATCACAGATACAAAGCACGGTGAATCCCTATGCCATGCACTTCACACCCCAACTCATCTCACGGGGGAATGAAAGAAGGGGCAGAACCATTTCTATTATGATAATTCACAAAGGGAGGCCATATAGCTATGCATGCAAAGTCTCTCCCCACCTCTCTATTTACATGCCAGGATTTCAACTCTGCGACACTGAGTCCCTTCATTTAGCCAATTAGTCTTTCCAGCTTCATGTAACGCACGCCAAGAAGAAGGAGAAATAGAAGTGCTGACGTTCACTGCTTTGAAAGTTGCTATTCTAATGCCAAAGCTGCCTCTTGAGCAATTTCCAGAATGTATTAGTATGGGCACAAAGCTCTATTCCTACAGACATGGATCACATTATGCAGGGGAGCCCCCTTCAACATGTCATAGTCACAGAGAATGTCCTCCAACCTGCGCGAGGCCTTCATGGTGGTGGTTAGCATGGGCTCAAGTTTATGGGCCTTACTCAGGCAAAACCCAGGAGGTCTTCCTGAAGAAAAGGGGCCAATTTAAAAATATTTAGCAAGCAAAGCACGGTATGTTTTCGGGACGACAGCACTGGCCAAGTCTTCGCATGGCTGGCCTGAAGAAAGCCAGTCAAGGTCCAAAGCAAACCAGTCTTTCAGTTCAGCTTAGAAAAAAAGGATTCTTCAGTTTCAGTCTTTTTTTTTTTTTTTTTAAACCAACTAAATCTAGGTTCAATTTAATTATTTTAATTTGACATGCAACCCCTAGAATTTTCCGTCAATATTAAGGACCATGTTGAAAGGAGTTGATATTTAAACCAAATATAACTATGCTTCTACATTTGCAAAATTGTGTAGCTGTATGTCTCTTAGTGCCCTCATACACACGTGATTCTGATACTTAGCAGGCAATAAGAGGTTGCTCTGAAATACTCAAAACTAGTCATTCCCTTCTTCTGTTGACCATTCCGGCCACAGCCCAAACAGTGATAGATTTTAATACCACCCTCTCCTTTTCTCTCATTAATGGATTTACATAGGTTAGTTTGTCTCAGTCTGGCCTACTAGAAATTCAGCCTTTCTTTGCTTAACTCATGACATTTGCAAGAGGTAACTAGACAAGTCCCTCACTGAGGCAGCATAGCACAATAGAAGGAGCACTTGGCCCTGACCAAAGACCCCCAGATCCAAGTCCCGGTTCTCCTAAGTCATACTGCCCTGGACCACTTCTCTCCTCTTGGCCTTCTTTCCCCTGTGCACAGAATTTGGGTATTGGCTGAGATGATCCTGCAACATTCCTTCATTTGTTGTTACTGTTTCTGTAAAAAGCTTCTCAAAATGGTTCTTTCTTTGTCTTTGGTTTCTGTAGTTTAAAATCTTGGCTCAATCTTACCCCTTCCACTATCTCCTCAACATTCCTTTCCTATCTGTCCTTCAAAAGGCACACCTTAAGGCCCATTGTTTTTTTCTTGGTATATTCATACATTTGAGGGGTGTCTGCACTCACCCTTTTCTATAAACTACTTCTCTTAGTTATGGTTAATTAAGTTAATTTAGTTACTACTTCCTCTTCGGAATATCTCTGATTAGATGTTTTGTTAGCACCTCAAATTCCACACAGAGCATTCTCTCTTTGATCTTAATTCAAATAAGCATTTCTTACTATTATCTTGGCCAGCTTCTGACCACATTGTACCTAAGATATGAAAATTACCTCTTCACTCCAAACATATTCTCAGTGGTTTGATGGTCATAGTTCTCTTTTCATTCTTCCACTAGGTTTCTGTCCTACTTCAGATCAATTGTGAATTCCAAACTCTCAGCACTGAAAGCCCCCTGTATGTTTGCTCATATAATCTGTTAGAAAATAATGCCACTTAAGGCCCACCTATACCCATCCACTAAGCAAATCTCCTCTGCCTTCTGGCTTCATCTCTGAACCATTCCCACATAAACCCTCATGCACTAATGAACATCTTTCCTTCTTTCAAATTATAACTTAGACCTTGCTTTGCTAGAGAGATTTCCAAGATCATTATCAGCTAATTGCCAACCCCCTAAAACAAGGTAAAAAGCACTCCCTCTGTCTAACCACACTTTAAATGAATTTATTGTATTTTTAAATATATATTGTAGCAACATATAAATTTTACTAATAGTGGGAAATAAATATATAGTGCAGGCGTCCTCAAACTACGGCCCGCGGGATATGCGGCCCGCTGAAAACATTTATCCGGCCCCCCGGGTGTTTTTGCCGACGCTGCCTGTACTGCTTAGCAGCCAACTCATCCTGGGCCCACAGTGCGCATGTGCGGAATGTCTGAGGGACAGTAAACTGACCCCCTGTTTAAAAAGTTTGAGGACCTCTGATATAGTGGGTACTCAACCAATAGAGTCTGATTAATTTACTGCCTTGCAACTTAGGCCTTGATTTCAAATAGCTATATTAAAGAAAAAACAACTGCATTGTTTTATTACTGTAAAGCTATTTAAGTCTCCCAATTTTTGAGCACTGTCAACTGCTATGCATGTGGTAGGTATCAGTAAACACTTGTTGAACTGGATTGAGGAAAAATCATCTTAAACAGTTTAACTCATGGAGGAGGGAGCAATCAGAAGAAGACTATTAACATAAATATTCCATAACAACATCAAAGCGTAATAAAAAATAATACCCAAATGAGAGTTTCTCAAATTTCTCTCATCCTCTTGATTATTTAATATTATATTGATAAAAAATATAGTTTTAAAAATAGCTTTTATTTTAAAACACTAAATTTACACACTAGGAATTAGACACTGGCAGAATCTCAGTCTGATTTATTTCTCTGTAATATATCTGTCTTGAGAACATCAGCAGGAATACACCAAAGAAATATGTCCCTCACGGGATCAACTATATAAAAAGACAGAACACATCATCAGCACAAAAATCATTATCCATCTAATTTCTCCCATTCTCGATAGCTCCGGTGAGCCCCTCCATCATTACTGACTAGGGTTGAGATAGACCTTAATGGATTAATTAAACCAAAGCAGGACTGCACTGCAGACCAAGAAGAAATCCTGACACAGACAAGGCAACAACTCTATTCTTCCATTCAAATGTGCAAGACTTGGCAACCCCCGTGTATTGTACATTTACTGCAAAATAGTCTCCAAAAATAAAATTTGGTGTCTGTTGTCTGGGTCTTCCCCTTAGCACTCATCAAAATCTAATACTACTTGGGTGCATATCAAAATATATCATGTAAGCCATTAAATGTTAAGATTGTCTTTTTCTTCAGAAATGTGGGAGCATCTGGAAGAGAGATGAAGCAATATAGGCAGAGTGGTGATTTTGGTAATCAAGAAGCTCCAACTAGGGGAGAGGTGACTGTGCGAATGCCATGTGACTCTGAGAGAGGGCCAGGATGCACAATATTCACAAAGAGCTGAGAGGAAGAAGCGCCCACAGCCATAAAGTCACCAGGGACACGCCCAAAAGCAGCTGTCCTGATGGAAGTTTCAAGAACTGTTCATCCAAACAGGATTTTAAAGTTCAAATATACAAGGAGAAGATTATAATCCATAGGTCACACTTAAGGCCTTTTTATTCTTATTAATGAAAGAGAAAAAAAAAGGAGAGGAATAAAAAACACACAATCCAGAAGTACTGTACCATACGGGCAGCTTACCCTCTCTTTCATGAATCCAAATCAGCATATTAATGATATGAAAGCCTACTTTCCTGATGGGGACAATCAGGCTCTATCACACACAACATTAAATATGCAGCTATTAAAAGAAAACAAACAAACAAACACAAGAAACACCTCTCTCTGGAAATGGTGAGGCTGACTAAGGCAGACTGTGTCATTCATACCACGTACACCCCACAGTCCTAGAAAAGCAAACACAAAGCTAGACTGGAACTAGCAGGCCTAGCCCACTGTAGAGGAAGTACCCTTAAGGATTTCCACAGGGGAATCTGGGCAGTTTGTTTTCTTCTGGAATGACAGAGTTAGGCAGGCTCCTCTGGGGGTCAGAGTGGCAGCAGCATGTTGAGTCCCCGTGTCCAAGTAATAAGTAACAAAGGAAAAGACACCTATTTCAATGGCTACCCTGAGTTTTAAAAGCAAGTACAAATTCCTAGCCCCCCTCAGTAGATTTCATTGTGAATCTTGCACTAGGATAAAACTTGCACTTCACACAATAGCATATCTCTCAAAAACACATGCTGTTTCTTACTAGAGAGAAAGAATAGAATTGTGGAGTTGGAAGGGTTTTCTACCTTAGTGATTATTTAATCTGGTCATTTTGTAAATGCGGAAACTGAGGACTTGCCAATGGTCACAGAGTTAATTACACAGCTGACAAATTTATCAGTAATGACTCCACAGATGGATTCCAGACTATTAGTGATCCAATGGAATTGGGTCCCTAAGGCCTTTTACTTGAACAATTATATATGTATATACATGTATAAACACACACACATATAGACAGAGAGGGAGAGATCGATACATAAAAATATCTATCTATCTATCTATCTATCTATCTATCTATCTATCTATCTATCTATATAAAAGGCTAAGTGACCAACTGTTTGTCCATCTGACTGACCGACCAGCGAGTACATATGATGCACACTGGCAATTGAAAAATAAATGTTGACTTGCACATGCATGATACATATAAAGCTCTTGCAGACACCAATCTAGACAGAGTAGGAATATCCCTACCTAAACCCGTTTTTGGATCTGGTCAGTTATATGTTGCTTTCTCTCAAGTTCGAAGAGTGTGTGACGTTAAAGTTAAAGTTGTAAATACTTCATCACAAGGGAAATTAGTCAAGCATTCTGAAAGTGTTTTTACTCTTAATGTGGTATACAGGGAAATTTTAGAATAAATTTAATAAATTTATTAGTCATTGTTTTTATCAATGCTTTTACATCGTGTTTTTGTTGTTTTATATCATGTTTTTGTTGTTTTATATCATGTTTTTGTTGTTTTTATATCATGTTTTTGTTATTGTTATATCATGTTGTTATTGTTTATTTATTAATCAATTTATATATTATTTCCATATACATTTTACTAATTTTCTTTCATCTCTGACACTTCTATTATAGAGAAAGGGCAAATAGCGATATTAAAATATTTCTTCTAATTAATTCCCTTTCAATGTGCATGAATCCGTGTACCAGGCCACTAGTCTACACTAATAAAAGAGAAACATGGTAATTGGCGTATGACCGCAACCCTTTTCATTGGCTAATCAGGGCTATATGCAAATTAACTGTCAGCCAAGATGGCTGCCGGCAGCCAGGCAGCTTGAAACTAACATGAGGCTTGCTTGCCTCAGTGATGGAGGAAACCAACGTTCCCCGCCTGCAGCTGCAGGCCTCTGAGCCTGCAGTTTCAAACATTGTAACAGATACCGCGGGACTTCAGCCAGCAGATTCGCAACATTGTATGCAAAGGCCAGAAACCTACTTTCAGCCAAGGCCTAAGAGCTGGAACCAAGCCTCAAGCTAAAGCTGGCCCAGAATAAAAAAAGTAAAAAAAGAAAAAAAGGAGCGGTTGGGAGCTTCAGTCATCTGCCAGCCTGAAAACAGCCCTCAGCCCCTCACCCAGACTGGCCAGGCACCCCAGTGGGGACCCCTACCCTGAAGAATGTGTGACCAGCTGCAAACAGCCATCATCCCCTCACCCAAGCTGGCCAGGCACCCCAGTGGGGACCCCCAACCTGATCCAGGACACCCTTCAGGGCAAACCAGCCGGCCCCACCCATGCACCAGGCCTCTACCCTATATAGTAAAAGGGTAATATGCCTCCCGGCACCGGGATCAGCGTGACAGGGGGCAGCGCCCAAACCCCCTGATCGCCCTGCGGCTCTGTGTGTGACAGGGGGCGGGGCCACAACCTCCCTATCCATCCTGCTCTGTTCATGACAGGGGAAGGCGCCCCAACCCCCTGAGCAGCCCTGCTCTGTGCCTGATAGGGGGGAGCTCCCCAACACCCCCCCCCCATGGGCCCTGCTCTGTGTGTGACGGGGTAGAGCCATAACCTCCCCATCGGCCCTGCCCTGAGTGTGAGAGTGGCAGCGCCCCAACCCCCTGATCGGCCCTGCTCTGTGGGTGACAGAGGGCGGTGCCCCAACTCCCCTATTGCCCCTGCTCTGTGCGTGACAGAGGGCAGCGCCCCAACCCCCTGATTGGCCCTGCTCTGTGCGTGACAGGGTACAGAGCCCCAATCCCCCTGATGGGCCCTGCTCTGTGAGTGACAGGGGGCAGCGCCCCAACCCCCTGATTGGCCCTGCTCTGTGCATGACAGGGGGTGGCGCTGCAACCTCCCCATCGACCCTGCCTTGAGTGTGACAGGCGACGGTGCCCCAACCCCCCAATCGGCCCTACCCTGAGCGTGACTGAGGGTGGCATCACAACCTCCCAATCTCCCTGCTCTGTGCATGACGGGGCGGCGCCCCAATTCCCCAATTGGCCCTGCTCTGAGCCCGACCAGGGGCTGCACCTAGGGATTGGGCCTGCTCTCTGCCACCCGGGAGCAGGCCTAAGCCAGCAGGTCGTTATCTCCCGAGGGGTCCCAGACTGCGAGAGGGCACAGGCCAGACTGAGGGACCCCCCTCACCCCCGAGTGCACAAATTTTTGTGCACCGGGCCTCTAGTGTTTATATAAAACTAGGGGCCTGGTGCACGAAATTCGTGCACTGGGTGTGTGTGTGTGTGTGGGGGGGTGTCCCTCAGCCCAGCCTGCCCCCTCTCACATACTGGGAGCCCTCAGGCGTAGACCCCCATCACCCTCTGATCGCCTGATCGGCCCCTTGCCCAGGCCTGACGCCTCCGCCAGAGGTGTCAGGCTTGGACGGGGGACCCCCATCTTCCCCCGATCACTGGCTCTGACCCCCGCCCAGGCCTGAGGCCTCTGGCCCAGGAATCATGCCTGGGCAGGGGACCCCCATCTCCCTCTGATCGCTTGCTCCACCCCCCGCCCAAGCCTGACACCTCTGACCCAGGCTTCAGGCCTGGGCAAGGGGACCATCATATCCCCCTAATCCCCGGCTCCGCCCCCCCAGCTCCCCGCGGTTGCAGGCTCTGCCCCTGCCCAGGCCTAACGCCTCTGGCTGAGGCGTCTGGCTCGGGCAGCGGGGACCCGCAGCTGCAGCAGCCCCGCAATCATGGGCTCTGCTTTAGGCCCAGGCAAGGGACCCCTAGCTCCTGGGACTGCCAGCTTCGACAGTGCCCAGCTCCCATTGCTGGCTCCACCCCTACTTCCTGCTATCACTGGCCAGGGCGGCAAAGGTGCCTGATTCTCCGATCATGGCTGGAGGGCAGGGCAAAGGCGGCCCCAGGGCCACCTTTGCCCTGCCCCCCAGCTCTTAGCTCCCCCCTGGGTTTCCGATCACTGTCAGTGGCAGGGGGCTTCTTCCTGCTTTCCCTTTCGCCTCCCTGCATTGTGCCTACATATGCAAATTAGCCGCCATCTTGTTGGCAGTTAACTGCCAATCTTAGTTGGCAGTTAATTTGCATATAGCCCTGATTAGCCAATGAAAACGGTAGCGCCGTACGCCAATTACCATTTTTCTCTTTTATTAGTGTAGATGTATTGCTGGCCTGTAGAAATAGGACTCTGTGTTGTAGCATTGTCACTGTCACAGTCACGAAACCACTGGATTAGATTCATTTGACAAAGATTTATTTAGTTCCAACTATGTGCAAGTATTATGAAAGTAAAAAATGTATGATTACACATAGCTGGTATTGTTTTAAAGAGTTTATAATATAGGTGTTTTACTGCTGCAACACATACCACCTAAAATAATAGAGTGGCCAAACTCATTCTCCTTGGATGAATAGAAAACATAATTGTTAACTTTTGAATCAGGAGAGAAGGCATAAATCCTACATCACATTTTAGTCAGAGATGACTGGGTTTATTTGGAATGTTCCTGGTACCCAAAGTCTAAAGGTTGAGCCACTGATTGCCACTGTTCTATGCATTTGGACACGTTTTCCCATTCAGTATGTACCCCAGATTCACTCCCTACGTAGCTCAGAAAGAGGGCTCTGCTGTTGGGCGTCTGCATGGTCTCTGAGAGGGTATTTAGCAGAAAGATGAGCGTGCAGGTGGGGGTTAAGCAAAGAACCTGGCTGAGCCACATCTATCACCAACACACCCTCATCTGTGAGTCATTTCACTTAGAATTATATTTTAGTATATGGCAAGGCATAGTGATTTCTTTTGAAATGAATACAAATTGAGTGGCTAAAATCTGATTACTATGCTATGGAGAAAAAAATTGCTAATATTAAGCTTAAGACCAAAGACTGACCATGTCACCTAGATGTTTCCCTTAAAAGGAATGGAGGAGAGAAATAATATTTGAGTGCCTACCATGCTTCAGGTACTATGCTAAGGGATTTACACCTATCATTTCATTTAATCCTTATAAAAACCTTCCAGAGCAGAGATCACTGTCCAATTTCCAAAGATGAAATAACTGTGAATATTGTTGGCAATATTTTTAGTGAGCATCTTCTATGTGGTGCTATATTGTGTGCAGAAGTTTATACAAATACACATTTTCTGCCACCTTGGTATATTAATATGCTCACACAAAAAAATGGATACTGGGCCCAGCACAAAGAATATTAATGTAGTAAATTCCAATGATTCATGTGCAAAGGGTATCTTTTCCCAGTTATAGAATACTAGAGGCCTGATGCACAGGATTCATGCACTGGTGGGGGGCGTGGCCTGCGGGGATTGGCCGCTGTGGGAGTGCCGCTCATCCAGGTCAGCTGAACGTCTGCCCCTTGGTGGTCAGTGCACATCATAGCGACTGCTCGACTGGTCGTTCTGGTCATTCCGCCATTTGGTTGCTGGGCTTTTATTACATAGGATAGTCTTTGGGACATTACAAAGCTTTTGTATAACTAATGCTTTTAAAAAACATAAAGAACCCCAAAGCTCTTCCATTACTAAAAGAATCATGCATCATCTCCACAAAGATATAGCAAAGTCACTTCTCTATTAATTGCCAATAGATAAAGGATTTACCCTAAAACATGTTTAAGGTGAGCATATAGACTGCATAAAGGCTTCATTCTCAACCCAGGGTTGACATTATCACTACCTCTGCTTACCTTGACTTCCTTACAGTGTGGGAAAGGAAAAGGTTTGAGCTTGTCTTCCACATATGCAGCCTTAGCTGTGGGATAGGTTGTTTAAATAAAAACAGTGTGTTTCTTTCCTAGTGGTAGGCTTGGGCATTGGGAGATCGCCCTTCTCTCTGCTCCACCATCCACACAGACACGCAGCCCCGGTCAAGTGTCCCCACCTAGTTCCATGCTGGGTAGAAAAAGAAAGGGAAGACATGAAAAGTGGGAAACAGAAGAGGTGGAAAGAGGAAGGGATAGGAAGAGTGTCTCAGGAAGTGGTGTCCTTCTCCAGAATCCTCTGGAAAGTGAAAGTATGCAGAGCGAGTTTGGCTCCTGGGCTGGCTCTCTCCCAGCTCCAGAAAGCCCTCTGTGGCAAGGAGGGTGCTGATGAGAGAAGGAAGACGCTGCACAGGGGTCAGAGGGGGCCACCCAAGAGCTTTCCAGCCCCTTCTATGCCTCACATAAAACTACTATCCTAGAAATAGGGTAACTTCGTGGAATATATTCAAATGCAAGAAAAAGGTGCACTTTAAGGTGAATAGTGATGTGAGAATTATTTATTATTTTTATTATGCTACAATTATCTACACTAATAAAAGAGAAAAATGGTAATTGGCGTACGACGATACCCTTTCATTGGCTAATCAGGGCTATATGCAAATTAACTGCCAACTAAGATTGGCAGTTAACTGCCAACAAGATGGCGGTTAATTTGCATATGTAGGCACAATGCAGGGAGGCGAAAGGGAAAGCAGGAAGAAGCCCCCTGCCACTGACAGTGATCGGAAACCCAGGGGGGAGCTAAGAGCTGGGGGGCAGGGCAAAGGCGGCCCTGGGGCTTCCTTTGCCCTGCCCCCCAGCCATGATCCGAGAATCAGGCGCCTTTGCTGCCCTGGCCAGTGATAGCAGGAAGTAGGGGTGGAGCCAGCAATGGGAGCTGGACACGGTCGAAGCTGGCAGTCCCGGGAGCTAGGGGTCCCTTGCCTGGGCCTAAAGCGAAGCCCACGATCGGGGGGCCGCTGCAGCTGCGGGTCCCCGCTGCCTGAGCCGGACGCCTCAGCCAGAGGCGTTAGGCCTGGGCAGGGGCGGAGCCTGCAGCCGCGGGGAGCTGGGGGTCCCCTGCCCAGGCCTGACACCTCTGCCGGAGGCCTCAGGCCTGGTCAAGGGGCCGATCCGGTGATTGGTGATTGGAGGGTGATGAGGGTCAACTCCTCTGGCCGAGACATCAGGCCTGGGGCGGGGTGGGCTGAGCCGGGGATTGGGGGGATATGATGGTCCCCTTGCCCAGGCCTGAAGCCTAGGTCAGAGGCGTCAGGCTTGGGCGGGGGGTGGAGCAAGCGATCAGAGGGAGATGGGGGTCCCCTGCCCAGGCATGATTCCTGGGCCAGAGGCCTCAGGCCTGGGAGGGGGCCAGAGCCAGTGATTAGGGGGGAATGGGGGTCCCCTGTCCAAGCCTGACACCTCTGGTGGAGGCGTCAGGCCTGGGCAAGTGGCTGATCAGGTGATCAGAGGGTGATGGGGGTCTACTCCTCTGGCTGAGGCATCAGGCCTGGGCAAGGGGCAGAGCCAGCAATCAGAGGGGTCTGGGGGTCCCCTGCCCAGGCCTGATGCCTGGGCCAGAGGCATCAGGCCTGGGCTGGGGGCAGAACCAGTGATGGGGGGAAATGAGGGTCCCCTGCCCAGGCCTGACGCCTCTGTCAGAGGCGTCAGGCCTGGGCAAGGGGCCAATCCTTCGATTGGAGGGTGATGGGGGTCAATGCCTGAGGGATCCCAGTATGTGAGAGGGGGCAGGCTGGGCTGAGGGACACTCTCCCCCCCCCCACACACACACCCAGTGCACGAATTTCGTGCACCGGGCCCCTAGTTTATTTATAATTATTATCTTCCTCTGACACTGCAATGTTTCATTGCCACTTGAAAATCAAGACCTGACAACACATCACTTTAATTGCTTTGTTAAAGGAAGAAGAAAGGGTGACTGAGGTAGATAGAAATTGTATTGCAAGAATAAGAGCACATGACCATCATCCCTAAAGCAACAACGAAAAATGTCAATAGCGTGGCTCTGAAATTATGGGTGTTTGTCTAATTCTTTCACAATCAGAACCAAAGGTGAAATGCAGGCTCCACAGGTCCTCAATAGACAGTATTGATGGTTACTTCAGTTGAGTCATTTCTGAATAAAATTTACTGCTGGGATTCCAAAGACTCACCCATGCTGAAAACAGCATTCACATTAGCTTTGTGGGCGAGTCACACATGGGAGTGAAAAAGGAAACATTAGCACCAAAAATCTCCAGTCATCCTCTACCACCTTGACACGGGTGAGCTGAAGGCCGTGGAGAATAACGGATGCGCAATCATCTCTTTCTTACACAGACAGCAGAGGGGGCGGAAACCACACTCTTGTATTTTGCTAATGTAAAAGTCCCAGTGGAAACATTAGCACTCAAAGACATTAATGCGGATTTGGGACACTCCCTGAAGGATTTTGATTCCATTAGAAAAAAAAAAAATAAAGACGGTGACAGATATAATCCTGCCTTGATATGTTTAATGCCATTTAAAGAGAAACTGCACCCATTTACCTCAGGCCGGGACACCAAGAGTTCAAAAGTGAAATATCATTTCTCAGTGCAAGAAAAAAGCTTGGAAAATATTATGTGAAAATTAATTTGGCATGCTTCTGTGAAATTTCAGATTTCTGGGATGAGCAAATGGGTACAGTTTTCTTTTAACTGTTTTTGAACACCATGTGTTGAGAAGAAAACAACAGAATGGCAATTGCTCATCCAAAATGCTAACTTGTGGCATGGCACAGTCAAGATGGCCTGCCACAGCCAGAAAGCAGGTGTGTGCTATGCCTCTCACTTCAGTAGCATGCACGCCACATGTCCCTGCATTCGGCAACCTCTTGCATTTGCTTTTGGAACCTTTCTGCGGGGGACAGTAAACATGACTCAACAGAATGTCTAGCCGAGGAGGGACTGGCTCTCCCGCACGCCCCGCTTTCTGGGAGACAATCTCTCTGAGGAAGAAATGAAGAAAAACTGGAATAATGTATCTATTTTGTACTTCTTTGCTAATTCACGTCCTGTGACCTAGCATGAGAGTGACTGGCTTCAGATCATTTTGTGTGAATGAAATTTAGACTCTAATCAGGTTGGAGAGTCATGGTGAAGCTTTTGTGTGGCTGGAGAGGACCTATTGAATCAGCTGTCTCTGGGCTGAGCACACCATTTATTGCAGCTGCTACCGATCATGTGCACCCAACCTAAAAGCTCGGCCCTCAGGTCCACGGATAAGCACAAAAAACAGGATGTACAAAATGATCTGGTGTGCTGGGATGCCAAAGTTCCCTCAACTTGGCGTTATTCATCTGCTATTATTTTATTGCAGGAATTAAATGATTTTTATATAGACACTAGAGGCCCAATGCACAAAATTCATGCAAGACTAGGCCTTCCTTTCCCTGGCTGCCGGCACCGGCTTCCCTCTGGCACCTGGGACCCGGGCTTCCCTCTGGCCAGGAGCAGGCATCTGGGACCCAGGCTTCCCTTGCAGCCCTGGCTTCTATGGAAGGTCATCCAGAAGGATATCTGATCTAATTATCATATTACACTTTTATTATTATAGATAAGTCTCATTCAACTATATAACAATCCTATGAAAAAGAGGAGACAGAAAAATAAATTTCCTTCTGCCCCATAAGAGGACTGATAAAGAGGCCAAAATAAAGCTCATGATCACATTTAAGTCTAAACCAAGTGCCACTTGGAGAGAAATCCCAGGATACCTGTGCTGCAGGGGTTGACCAGGTCTGAAGATAGAGATGTAGATGGAATCAAAATGACTACTTTAACCAAAAAGACATGTGAAATCACTGCTTTATTCTATGGTTTCAATTAATAAATCAGTAACTATTTATTAAAAACCTACTATGTGCAAATACTGTCACCCAAGAGTAGGAAAGAATAAAGCCTATAAATACTAAATTGGATAAAATCCTTAAGGTCAACAGATATAACTGAGTGATGCTCTTTTCTGGGAAGGAATTTATGGAGTTCAAAAAGATAGCTTTTTGCCAAATATGTATATGCAATTGTTAATTTCATTCGTTAAAATTGCGATATTCACTATGCACATTTTAGTTCTAGGTGTTGAAGGGGATGCACACTGTGTATAAATATAATCTCACTTTTATGAAGCTTACTGTGCAGTGGTGGGAGGGACGAGACCCGTATAAATGTATGCTAGTAGAGCAGTGGTTCTCAACCTTGGCTGCACATTAGAATCACCTGGGAATCTTTTTAAAATCCTGATTTCTTGGCCTCATCCTACGGAAATTCTGTTTCTTTGTTACTAATGTTGTGGCCCTACCCCATAACAAAGAAACAGAATTTCCAGAGGATGAGGCCCAGAAATCAGGATTTTAAAAAGATTCCCAGGTGATTCTAATGTGCAACCAAGGTTGAGAACCACTGTAGTAGAGGATGGAAGAATAATCAGTGCCACATGAGACACATAAATATGTGCTTTAACACCTCAGAAGAAGCTAGACCTCCTGCTGTGGAACAACCTTCTGTAGACTTACTAACATGGCTCAGTGCACAAAAGGGAAGAGATCTGGACCAAGCTCTAAGTCCACTAGCCATCAGTGAGCACAGGGTTTAGCTAGGCTGTGAGAGGAGGGATATATACTCTGCACAGGCAACACTTATCACACTGAGTGGTCCTGTTATTCATGTTTACCAAACACATGCATGGGGGAAGGAGGAGTTAATATGGATATGGGCCAGCTCAGTGGGTTTGCATCAGCCTTAGGTAGTAGTAAGGTGATTACTAGTATCTCCTAAGAAGTTGGCCTTATGATGACACCATTTTCTTCCCACACTGTGTGGAAAGTTCTGTCTTTTATCCATTCCAGAGTGATGGGAGGCATGATTCAGGGCTTCATCCTTACAAGTGAGGGAAACACTTTACCCATGTAAAGTGCCCCTGGCACAGGTATTACATATCTTTCAACAGGAAGAAATGAATTCCCCGATAGTCCTTAAGGAGGATGAGTCAGAATCCATGCTCCCTGGAAATAATGACAATGGGCTTGGGGTGCAGCCAATATGCTGGGATTTATCTGAGAAGGCAGGTTTCCGTGCTGTAGGAAGCAGAATGTGGACGTCCTGACGTCTAGTTCTGAGTCTTATCTATAGACTCACTTTCTTTTTCTATGTTTACTTCTCTTGGACACTCTAGCCCTTTACATCATGAATAGTGGGCTTCCGTGGTGTGTGTGTGTGTGTGTGTGTGTGTGTGTGTACGTATGTATGTGTGTGCATGTGTGCCTTTTTAAGGGGGAGGATGGCATTACTGATATGCTTTTGTAAAGGATTCAAGGTTGTCTGGATCCTCAAAGAATGCAATTTAAAAAAAATACTGTTTCTTTGATTCAATGGTGCTTACATTTGGGCCGAGTTTTCTTTTTCCATCCTCAAATACAGTATCCGAGACAATCTGCCCACAATGGAAAGCTTTTAGAGCTTCAAAAGTGTAGGCGAACCAAATCAGAACTAATCTCTGGTGAAAACGGAGACTCAGACACATGGAAAAAGTTTAGAAAAAAAATCTGGGCAGGAGGCAACCCCACAGAAAGATGTCTGACATCTCTCCTAATTCAAGGTTAGCTGGGGTAGGACAGGTGGGGAAGGGGCACAGAGTTCCAGCCCCCATATGCTCCACTGTCTCACCTGTGCCCATGTAACATGTGTCTGTGTTACCAGGAGGTCCTGTTGATTTGGTTAATGAGTCCTATTATTTGACTGCATGAACCCAGAGGAGGCTCAGAAAGGGTGCTAATGTGAAGTGGCCAACATATATTCTCACAAAAAGGATTGTTCAGATCAGTTTTCAGGGTTCATAGCAGTGTTTCCTTTTCTTATATTAAAAGCTATGCATTTTATTGCAAAAAATTGACTCTTAGAAAGGAAGAGCCTTGCAAACCATAGACAAAAAGGGTAGAAGATAATAATGATCACCTTTGAAAGCTTGTTGCATGACCAGCAGTTCCCCTTTATACATGGATTTCTTTACACATTATCTTATTTGGTCCTCATACCAATATGAAAGACTGATAATTTACCCATTTTCTATGTGGGGCCCTAAGGTTCAGAGAGGGTAGGTGAATGTCCTTGGGTCACACAGCTTTACCCATTTTCTATGTGGGGCTAAACTGGGTTTCAGATCCGAGCAGCAGGACACAAAGCCCATGCTCTTCGCCACGCCTTGTGCTTTTCATGGCATGAAACCAGTGTTGGGGGAACTCTGCCCAGCAGCTCTGGTGAGCAGAGTGAATTGCTTTTATCATTTGCCAACATGTCATAGAAAAAAACCAAAACAACCAAAAAATTAAAACTCCTGGCTCTAGCAGATTTCCTATCAACCACCTGAAGTTTGTCTGGATTACATATTATTTAAATATCTGACAATAGTATAAAAAGTCTAACAAGAATAAAACAATTTTCACTTAGGCTAGCTCCTACGTTAGTTAAAAATCTCCTATTCCTACATAACAATGTGTCTGGGGAACTCTTTCACTGCCAGAAACTCCTCTGAAAATGCTGAAAAATCAGAATTTGGGGCCTCTATACTGACGAATGTTCCCAGCTGTGAGTCGGTTTGAACATGAGTAATATGATATTTCCCACTACAATTTGATTTGGTTAAAATGTGTTTGAAGTTCACCCTTTTATTAACTGGAATTACCACCTCCTGTAACGGGAGGGCCCCTGAGAGCAGGCTGCTGGTGCAAGCCGGCCTCCCACCCGCCACCGGTGCATTTCCTGGCAACAAATACTATTAAATTGATAACTCAGAAATAGGTCAAAATGTCTTTTCAATAGTTGCTGATGCTCCCTTAATGCTCCTTCGCCTCCCTTTGATTCTCCTGCTAACATTTTCTCTCACATTGCAGGAGCAACAACTAGTAAAGAGAAATGACTGAAAAATGGAACAGCTGGCCACAGCGGCCGAAGGTGCTCTCAGGAGTTCCCCTAGCTAGCAAATATAAACGTTACACGTCCCTAGGGGCCCCACACCCAGCTCTGCAGGTGAGGTGGGTGACCAGGAAAAAAGCCCTGTCCCATTTGGGTTTCCTCTACAAACAGAGGAAACTCAAAATGACTGATTATTCAAATTTTCAAAGTGCTCAGAGTTCACAGGAGGTAGGAGCCTTGATTTACTGCAAAGTTGCCAGCTTTTAAACTTATATACACGACTTTCACAATGATACCCATTAGGGACTTGGCTATCCAAGACAGTGTCCACGAAAGAATGCTCAGCCTAAGAGAAAGTCTGGTCAGAGTTTATTTGAGCCAAACTGACAATTGCAGGAAGCAAAATCTCAACAAATTGAGAAAATGCTCTGGAGAATGGCAGTTCTACAGCTTTTTATACATTAGAATCAGAGAAGACATTAGGGGGGTTACATGGAATTCATTGGTAGTAGACTAAGAAGGTGCAAGAAAGCAAAGTGGGGAAATCTCTGAGATTAGAAAAAAAGTGAAATGAAGAGACTTCTTTTACATTGGTCGGTGCAGGACAGTTAACACTGAACATTTCAGCACATAGAGATGGAGTTTGGGGAACAAGATAACAATGACGGGTACTGTGGTCTCTGCTCTGGTGGGGGTTGTGCCCTGAGACATCTGGAAAAAGGGTATTACTCTGACTTCCAAAGGTGTGTTACTGTAGATGCAAAAGGACAATAGACAGGCTCACTTAAAGAGTAGCCTTTGTCACGGGAGATGCAGGCCTAGGATGTGACTACCTGTCATGACCTGCTTTCAGTTAGAAATTTTTATGTTCAGACCATCCTATGTGGTTACTTTAGGTCTGAGTTTAAGGCCACCATGCAAGTCTTCCCTGAGCTTGTCAGGTTTAGTATGTGGCCCCTTTTTTGTCCATACTAGAAACTTATTTTTGTATTTTAAAAAATGATACGGTGGCATATTTTTGTGACAAAGACTCTCTGCAATCATCCAGGGTTAGATTATTCACTGTGTGAACCTACATTCCCCCCACCCCTCCCCACTCTGAGGAAGAAAGTTTGCTTTTCTGAGTTCATATTACATATGTGACCAAAACGAAGGGGGTGGGTGGATACAGCTGCATCAGGACAGGACTGACTCTATGCAGACATGTTTGGCTCAGAAGGGGCAGGCACTTACAGTAAGAAAGGAGCATAAGAAGCCCCCTCGCTAATGAGGAACATTTCAATTCCCAACACTTCTGAGATGCAAACATCCCGTAGGGGGGCTAAGCCATTTGTGCCTCGGTGCTCTAATCACTTCAACCCTAAGCCTCTACCTCAGTGTAAAGTTTTAAATTGGAGCAGGGGGAAGGGATTGGGATAATTTTGGAACAGGGGTGGTTGGGAGGGAATCGGATTAACAGGAGGACCCTGGGCTCTGGAGGCAGAGCAGAGGAGGAAGGGAGCGGCCAGGACTGAAAAGGACTCACTCTCCCTTGCAGTTTTTGCCCTAGGCCTTGTTTGGGGCTGGTGACCCACTGTGCATTCCTGGGGAAATGAGTAATGATTTGACCCTTGTGCTGAGTCATGCTGTGTTGTCACCAGACAGGAGGCCTGCACTGACTTAAAAACCTGCAAAGTTCAGCCCACCTGGTTTAGGCAAGGACAGGTTATTCTGATCTACAATCTAAACTCAGGAAGACTACCCAGTGTGGCACCTCTCAATCAGATTCCTTTCTTTCATAGTGGAGGAGGGTCAGATGTGTGGAAGAGGAGGAGAAGGAGAAGGAGGTGGAAGAAGCTAAGCCTTCCTGAGTTCGACTCTCCAAGTCCTCCCAACAATCCTGGAGACATCATTAGCGGTAGGAAGCATTGTGTAGGTCCACCTAACTGGCTTAGGGTGGCCAGTCAGGTTCTTTCTCTAATATGACTCTCCCAGTTCCTGGTTCCTGCAGCGTATTTCCTCCTCCTCCTGGTTACAGGGGATTAACAACTGGCCAATGGGCGAGCCATGCAGAATGTTCTCTTAGAAATGCTGAGGATGTCCAGAGTCATCGGAAGCCAGTCTGACTGGGAGTCAGGAGGCCTGGATTTTCCTGGTTAAGACTGGGTCCTAACAAACTGTCACTGTGACAGGCCCATGAACCTCTGTGGGATCTAAGCTAGACCTTACAGTCTGTCATCACATTCACCAAAGTGGTGGTGGGCTAGTGTGTTTGTACAGTACAGAATATAGCAAGAACTATTCTCATTAGATGTCACATATAGACTAAAGAGAGCAGCTCCCTCCCATTAGTGCCCATTCTGAGTAAGAAGGATGAAAGGATTGATATGAGCTGATGGCAGAAGGAAAACAAAGAGGACATAGAACGGCCAGCAGCAGCAAGGGGGGTGGTGTCTGAGAGGGACAGAAGCCCAGGCCCAGCTTGAGGAGATCAGCTTAGTATTAGAATACACTGTGTATGGTAATGGCTTGGAAGTACTGCTCTGAAATAGCCTGAATGTTAGATGTTCTTTGCTAAAATCTCAATTTAATGGTTGAACCTATTTTAACTATCCAATAAAGGGCAAAGACTTCACCACCACACTATTTCTCCCAAGTTTTAACCTCTAGCAAGAAATACTTGGCTGAGACAACTATAGAGTTTCTAATTACAAATCAAGACCATCTTGATTATAATCATCTCAAGGTGTCTGGAGGAAGAAGAGATGTGTTCTTTTTAACCACACTGAATGGACAGAAATCTTCAGAATTTAACACAGGAATTAGCTCCCAAGGAATCAAAAAAGGGAACCATTTTCGGTAGGAAAACACATGTGGATGATACCTTCAGTGGCCATGCCAGGGAAAGACACATTCTGGGCAGGACCATCTGCATAATTTTTGGGGTTCAGGGCAAAATGAAACTGTAGAGCCCCTTATGAAACAAACAAACAAACAAACAAACAAACAAACAAACAAACACATTAGGAATTTCAAGACAGCAACAGCAGAACATTAAACCAAGCAGAGGCCCCTTCTCAGTGTGGGGTCCTGCGTAACTAACTGCACAGGTCATACCTCCAGGAAGGCAGCCCTCATTCTAGTTATTGTTTTCACCAAGGCAGTCCAGTCCCACAGTTACCAAGACCAAAATTAAGCAAGATGCACCTCCATTCTCAACACTCCCACTTCACTGTCTCCTAGGACCAGGGTGCCCCGGGATGCCGCAGCAGGATTCCGCCACCAGAACTGACAGACTGCAATTGCACCAACTTCTGCTACATTTGCCACAGCCACCAATTCCCGCTTGTGTCACAACCAAAAGATGCCCAGGATATCGATGTCCGGGAATTGAAACATCATTTCTCAAAACACAAATTTCCCTGGAAAACAAAGCAAGCAGACGCCACTGAAAAGCAGCTCAGGTCCCTGCATGGCAGTCCTGTCCCTGCTTTCTGCCTGGCCTTACCTTGAGCAGGTCTTGGGCATGTGCGCACAGGCTCGGAGCACAGGTGAATTACCACAATAACTCTTTTCAGGTTGGGAGAAAACAGAGGAAACAGGAGAAGCTGGTCCTCGCCCAGCAGAAACTCACTCGTTTCACTACAGAACACTTGCTCCCTTTCCTTATCATACTAAGTGGGAGCCTGACTTCACCCTCCATGGAAGCTCAGTTTCTCTCTCATGGGTGCTTGGAATGGAGCAAAGAGAAGCTATTAGAGGGTAACGGCCATGTCTAAAAAATCACACTTATGTCCTCCTCATGTCATTATCATTCCGCTGAGGTCTGTATATAGAAAGCAGAGATCAAATAGCCAAGAGCAACATCAAGAGAATAACAGCAGCACAAAATAGATAAAGCTGACTTCTTTTCCACTGATCTTAGGGCCTTTATATATACTGAGCCCGATTCACGTCGGACAGACCAGAGCCTGGCAGTTATCGAGGATGTTGGGTTAGGCCGAGGCTTCGTCTCTCCTTGCCATGTATCTTTGTCCCATTTTCTAAAATACAAGTGTCTAATGTAAAGAACCAGCTCACTTCTACAGCCGGAATTATATGTTGATACTAGACCCTGATTTAGGATTTTTTTGATATCTCTTGGCAAAACTAACCTTTTATTTTGCTTAATAAGTCTGTACTCCCTTGAGTAAGACACTAGGGTCCATAAGTAGATGGAAATGTGTTTGGATCTCTATAATCATGCCTAGATTTCTAAAAAATATTCTTTCGTATCAAAGAGGTGATATAGCATCAGTCATTATTTACAAGTGTTTTAACAATTAGTAATTAGCAGAGGAGGTTTTAACATTAAAAAAGGAAATGGCCGACCTTCACAACAGATGCATGTGTAAAATCCAGATTCATTTATTTTTAAATCATTCTCCCCTGCTGTAAACAGACAACTCTAATATATACCATTTATATATATGTGCACAATCAGCCTTGGCAATACTGCTGTGAAGGAGATGAGGATAGATAGCTTTCTATTTATTCGACAAACACACTATTACACAGACAGGTTAAGTGATGTGCTCTGTGGGGAAATCCTGCCACATCCGCTCTCCTGTTCTATCTCTGGAACTGGGGAGCCATTCTTGTTTCTGAGTGACCTGGTCTAAATGTTGGGCCAGGCAATATCCTGAGAAAATACTTCTTTCTTTCTCTCTCTCTCTCTTTCTTTCTCTTTCTTTCTTTCTCTCTCCCTCCCTTCCTTCCTCCCTCCCTCCCTTCTTCTCTCTTTCCCTCATACATTCTCTTTCCCTCTCTCTTCCTCTCCTCTAAGATGATAAACTATTGCTAAATGTGGCTGCTCTAAGTTTATACTTGCTCCTCATGTGCTCTGATGGGTTTCAGCTCTTAAGAGAGCATAAGGGAAAAAAAATCACCTCTGGAGTGCAAATGATGCTGGGACAGGGAGTCTGACCTAATGTCACAATGAGAAATGGCATTGGTACGTGTGACGTCTGGGACTCCTCTTTCGGAAGAACTAGTCCATCAGCTCTGAAGTGATAAAGATGCAGCAAAGGCTTCTGGGAAGCAGAACTCACTCATCCAGGCCCTGCTGCCCTCCAGGGGCCACAGAGAGGGCAGGGCTTTCTGCTGCTCCTTCTGTGAACGGCTCCAGCTTGAACTGTTCCCTCCTGGGCCGAGGCTGCGTCCTCCACGTTCTTGACCTCAGATAGTCTTTTTCTATTTTGGTACCTCTTTGCATGTCACTTACAGTGCTGTATCTAATTTTTAAAAAATGGGCCCAACTGTTATTTGGTCAGGGAAAGACTATCTTTTTTTATCTGTCTTATTTATTTTGTTGTTTATTTGTGTGAATTAAAAAAAAAATCCCAGATTCCTTGTCTCTTTTTCATGCTTCTGGTTCATGCTTCCAAATGTTATCTGGTAAATGCTTAGGAAACACAGTTTTATTTTAATAAATCCTGAACAAAGTGTAATTGTGAGAAAATAGAGAGAAACATATAATGAATTTTCAAGTTAAATGTAAGTTACTTTATTCTGAAATATCTGCCATTCTTACTCATTTATGTAACATTGCCAACAAGTTAATTATCCATACTTAATTTTTTAAAGTGAAGGGACAGAATTAAAAGTTTCTTTTCTGACGATAAGAACTGTAACCCTGCAAAATAACAGCCTGAGTACAGTCTGCTTGGTGATACTGGCTTCAGGGATTTCTCATGAAGGAGACTGGACTATCAACACATTGAAGAAAGCTGCTTCAGGCTCTGGCCAGGTGGCTCAGTTGGTTGGAGTGTCCTCTGGTACACCAAAAGGTTGGAAGTTCGATTTCTAGTCAGGGCACAAACCCAGGTTGTGGGCTCCACCCTGATTCGTAACATTTGGGGCAGTTCGGGAAGGTAACTGATAGATGTTTCTCACATCCATGTTTCTCTCTCTCTCTCTCTCTCTTCCCCTTCCTCTCTCTCTCAAATCAATAAAAGCATATCCTCGGGTGAGGATTAAAAAGAAAGAAAGGAAGAAAGAAAGGAAGGATGGGAAGGAGAGAGGAAGGAAGGAAGGAAGGAAGGAAGGAAGGAAGGGAGGGAGGGAGGGAGGGAGGGAGGGAGGGAGGGAGGGAGGGAGGAAGCTGCTTCTGTTTAGGACCCAGACTCCACAAGAAATGTCCTGGTTCATGCCATCAGGTACCCAGTCTGCAGTAGCCACTCAGACATGTAGCGTGTGTTTGGGGACAACACACAGTGGAATAGGAAAGGGTACAGAGCTCTGTCCTACCAGCACATTTATTGTAAGAAACTAGTTATGCTGCAACTGCTTTGCTCTTTAATATTCTAGGCAACACACCGGTGACTATAATTCATAATGAACATATTCAACATTTTTTCCATCAGTTCAATACATTATTCATAAATAGTTGAGATGGAAAAGACAGTAGATTACTGAATTCAAACCTCCTTTCTGCTCCTCCCTTTCCCCCAACTGTTGATACCAGCTCAAAAAAACAAAACCGAAAACAACGACAAATCACACTAAGAAAGCAACAAATTCACAAGTTTTACATGTGAAAAGGAGAGCTCAGAAGAAGCCTGTATTGAGTGGGGGAAACCCAAGGCCCTTCCAGGCCACTGGTGGAGCTCACTGAGGACTGGGATATGGGCAGCTCTTTGCCATGAGGACCAGCCAAGGGAGGGGATGCCAACTTCTCTAGAGAATCATAAATTCCAGGTAAATCCCAAGAGGTAATGCCTGTCCTTGGCCAAGTGCTCACTATCTGTATCTACAACCTGGTGCAGCTCAGGCACTCTTCTCTCCAGTTAGAACCTGAGATACTGTCGATAATGATTAAGAAAAAAAATTATAAATGAATAGAGAGTTAAAACTCCTAGAGAATGCTCCGTGGGATTATCTGCACTATCGAGATAGGAAAACTTTGCAGATGCTACTGTCTCTCTAGAGGAATAAATGCTTGCATTTTAATATTCTCAGCAGCTGGTTCCCGTTGAATGCCATCAGGATGATTCAGCCACCCACCAGGAACACCAGTAACAGCAAGTGCACACACAGAAATCTGCAAAACTTTCTGCTCTTGATGCCAACACCATTACTCTGGCGAAGTCAGAACCCTTTATTGAATTACCAGTTTTATTAAATGTGACCTTGTTCCCCTCACAAATACCAGCTCACTCGCAAATAAATGGAACTTCTGGCTGATTAAGATGCAACATTCTTCCGACTTGAGCACACTCTGCTGTCAGCGTCTCCTTGGCCATGGCCATGTGATCTGCCCCCCTTTTTAATTTTCTCACTATTCACTGTAACCTCGAAAGACCGGCAAGGTCCACATACACACCAAGTCTATTTTGTAGTCCTTCTTGCCAACATCTAAACCCGTGCATTCAACGCTACATCTCTACCCTGACATGCCTCAAGTTATCATTTTCACTTTTCAGAAGTTTCCTATTTCCACTGAATGTGGTTGCATGACAGGAAAAACAGAAAGGTGTAGATGGACTGCTTCGACTACAGACCTCATTAATACAGAATTACCATGCATACTCAAGGCAGATAAAAATTATATACTTGCCCCCTTTTTCAAACAGACTAGATTAGACGCTAAAGGGAAGAAATGCCAAAGATGACAGCTAGCTATCAAAAATGTCTCGTTGCCTCATTTTCTGGTCCCCAAAGTAAAATCTAAGGACATTCAACACAGATTCAGGTGCTCTCAACAGCCATGAAAATATATGGCTGGAGAGGGGATCTATAAATGTAATGAATACACAATTGGCTTATAACAGATGCAACTAAAATTAAATTCAATATCTTGACCTGCTCTCCAAAGTGAAAGTTTCTAGTTCAGGCTACAGACAGAGATATAACAAGCTCATTAATCACATGAGCCAGAACTATAAGCTGACACTTCTGGAGATGCTGCAAAGAATGATCCTAAGTGGTTGGAGGGTCTTTGGGGAACCTGTGAGAGAGGAGAGGGTGGTACTGACAGTTGACAGTGAGCAATACTGCTATCTGTCATGGTGTACATAGGTTGGCACTGGCCACAGCTATCCATTGTTCTAAACTTCCAGGAGAGGATTTTAGGATTTTTGTAGGAAGTAATAGACTTGCATAAAATGATTGAATACATTTTCATTCAGTGCCTAGTTTGTGAAAGTCATTGTGTTTGTTGTTTGAGGAGAAACTGACCTCAATAAGATAAATCTATGACCTCAAGAAGAATATTGTTGGGAAAGAACTAGGGGCGAGGGAATATTAATAACATTAATATGTAGCAATACCAACAATGATACTGAGTGATGACCATGTGCTGGTCATTGTACAAAGCACTTTATATATTCCTTTTTATGGAATCCTTACAGTATCCCAGCAAGGTAGTTATAATTTTCCTATTTACAGATGAGGAAAGTGAGGCCCGGTGAAATTAAAGACATTGCCCAAAATTACATAGACAAGTTCCTCACATTACAAATAAACACACAAATGGCTAATCTCTAAGAATATGATAACAGCCATTAAAAGATAGAGTATTACAGAAATATGGGAGGCAGAATTTGCTCCTATTTGGAAACACTAGGGGAAAAGGAATGGGACGTGTTAATGTACATGGTGTGTGTTTAGGAAATGAGGAGCAGCCCAGGTGATAATGTGTTTGAACTTGTTGAATCAGCACTGTCTGATTAGAACTCATACCTTAAAAAGATAAAACGGTACACTGATCTGTATAGGATGATTTCTAAGAAAAAGTTCTTTCTAAAAGATCGTCTCACTACAATTTCTCAAAAATATTTTTATTTTCTTTAATTTTTTATTTCTTTTCTTTGTTTTGGGGGGTGGGGTAAAGGAAAGAATAGGAATGAGATGCAAGGTTACCTTGGAGGGAGTATGCAGGTTGGGGAGCTCTGCTAGCAGCAGAGGGTGTCCAGGGAGTACGTGATCTGGGTACACTTCCTTTTATATCTCAGAATGCCTATCCTTACCACACATATTTGCTCCTGCCCTATCTAATGTGGGCTCATTGGTACAGAAATAGAAACCCCAAGGGCTTGGTTCCTTTGCTCTGTTCTTCAATTACTTCTGAAATATCATTTACTTTTTATTTTTATAAATCTGTTTTAGGGGTCAGGCTTGTGATATAATAGCTAGAAAACGTAAATTGAAGTACAATTTGTTTTTCATGTCTTGAGAAAGTTTTGCCACTTCAGTTTAAGTTTTCTTATGGCAAAGTGAATGGTTTAAGCCCTAATAGCATTTCTTAACCTGCTAAGCTCCCCGCTCCTTTTGATGAAAATAAAACCTTGTGCTTTTCTATAAATTCTACCACTCTTCCTGTGTAGAAACCCTGGTTCATAGAAACCAACGTATAGCACCACCAGTCAGAATGAATTTGTAGAGCTTTCCTCTCTCTATTTTTTAAGCTTTTCTTTAGATTGTGTTTCCAAATACAAATCATTGTAAAGTATGCAATTCTACATAGTCCTACATCAGATATCCCAATATTTCTTTCTGGCAGGTTTGTTCACCTCCACACACATATTGAGATATCTAAGGCTCCTTCAAGCTTTAAGATGCAATGATTATGATTTCAGGATGCTGACATTTGCTTTGTTGACACTTAAAGCAGAGCTTTTCAACTTCAAACAATAATGTAACAGGTTCCTATAACAATTACTCTTATATGAATCTTTAAGTGATGGGCATAACAGCCCTTTACAATTATTTTCACACTGGACAGTCAAAACTTGTGAGGTTGGCCCAATGATCTCTGCAAAACTGAATTCTATAGCTGATTACATCCTATAGGGACAAGTATTGTGCTATCTATCTACTTTTAAAATTGGTTGGCTCTTCTTTTGGGTATCTGTGAATTTTGCAGTCAGCCATAAACTTTAACATCTCCAGTAACTTTTATCATTAGCCTCCACTCTGTCATGGCTCCTGTGTCTCACCCTTCTGACCTTGCCCACTGAGTTTACTCTTACTGATGCAATCATACATGCTTTTTGTGGTTACATTCGTTACAGTGCTTATTAGAATT
The DNA here is from genome assembly GCF_963259705.1 of Myotis daubentonii. Lineage (NCBI taxonomy): Eukaryota > Metazoa > Chordata > Mammalia > Chiroptera > Vespertilionidae > Myotis > Myotis daubentonii. The sequence goes on along the minus strand of NC_081842.1, from coordinate 66,343,706 downwards.
ATCATCATTCCTACTGTACCTTCGGCCAACCAAATTAAATGTGTTTATGCAATTTGTTGTCATTTTAATTTTTCGGGTAGGATTTCTTCATCCAGAGGATAATTTTATTTTATCTAATCAATAGATAGCCCATTACATACTCTGAAAAAATTGGTAGAACATAGTTCACTGGGGCAAAATCTTAAGTTTAGAGAGGTTTTAGATAAGCCTGGACAGTGGCATTTCACTGACCTTGAATCCACAGTTTCAAAATTTATTAGTGTCAACTTAGTCTTTCAATCTATTGCAGCAATAAACATAAAATATGCATGATTTATATTTATGTGTGTATTGAACTTAATAAATTAGTCAAAAGTCAAGGTATTTTTAAAGAAATGTTCAGGCTGTTCTACATTGACTAATTCTCTTTCAGCTCTAGCTTAAAATATTCTCTTTGCTTGTAGCTTAAACTTTTTTTAAAAAAAGAAAATAGAGTATATAGAGTACATAGACTGTGAATGGCAATGTAGTTCACTATGACAGTCTCTATATTCCCTAGCTTTTGCTATCTGTATGGTCAGGTTATGTATTAACAAATAAACCCACAATAGTTTAAGTCTAGGAATTTTTGTTTGGCTAAACTCTGAAGACATAGCTTAAATAGAGTTGAAAGCTTGGCATCTCAGCAGTGCTTTATATTATAAGGCTTATTATGTCACCTTATAAAATATATGTTCGCTTATTTTCATGTTCAGTCAGAAGTGTAGGATCTCAGGTCTGAGAATGAATTGCAGATCATTCTCTCCTGGTTATTTTTGGCTGCAAGGATATTGATCATTTTATCATTTTCTTGTTTTAAACTGCTTTAAACACAGCACAAATGTTATTCTCATCATGCCAGAAATGGGTTTGGAATTGATTTTGAGTTTCCATCAATTTTACTCTATGCTCTCTGTGAGAAGTTTTTCACTCGGTTAAATTCAAAAGGATAGTTTTGTTTAAAATATGTCAGAATGCAACATTTGGAGATCCTTAGCTGGACAAGAAAATTCACATTTTCTGCTTTAAAAAATTTTTTTAAAAAAATCATTGAATTTATTACCATGGACTTTATTGAAATTAGTGAAGAGTCATCCATACGAATGCAATGTCAAGGGCTTCCTCCCTCTTTTTCTTCATGTAAGTGTTTGACAAAGGCATGTATCTTCTGAGAAGCCGGCCTGATTGGTCCAGGTTGGCACTGTTTCAGTGTTTGGCCTACGGCGGCTGCTTAGGAATAATTTTGTCTCATCCTCTCTATTTTCCTGGACCATATCAGACTCTGACACGTGGTATGCAAAGGAAATCCAAGTCCTTTAAAAATGCTATTTCTTTTCGTACTAAAGCCAAGCCAGTTCTACTTTGGCCAAATGATCTTATCAAGATTTAACAAGAGATAGTCAGTAATATCTCCAATCTGTGAGAAGACACAGAACTAAGGATGATAATTTATTACATACAGTATACATATCTTTTCCCTTCTGAAACCAAGGAGAGACCTAATCAAACATATTCTCTTGGTACTGAGAATAACATAATACTGACACAAATTTCATGGCAGTTATTCCTTCCAATTAATTAAAAAATAAACAAGCACTTCTTTCCATATTAAACCAGACACTGCAGATCTATTTTCACTTATTGCTGAAAATATTTTGGCTTCCTAAAGCACCTTACTAACACAGCTGCTTTGCCTTCCTCTGCACTGTCACAATTCAGAACCCGTAACATTTCAGCCAGGTCTGCAGACTAATTGGATGAAACAATTGTATTGCAGTATTAAGATTCCACTGCAGGATCAAATGAGAGGAGATCTGCACAGTTCAGAGAGCCTGAAAGATTTGCAATGAACACAACCAAACTATTATATGTTCCGTACATTTCTTACATTCCCAGTAATAATCACTTGTATAATACGTGCAAGGATTTAACTTCATACTTAAGAATATCAACAGACAGGGAGAAATTTAGGTTTGTAAACTTCATTTTCCACCGTCTTTACTTCTCGCTGCCCTTCTTTGTGTCTTAGAACAAATGCTTCACTTCTTTTGAAAAATGCCAGGAAATCTCTTCTTCAGCTGCCTTGATTTTACATGTGTAGTTGAACACACCTTAAAGCAGAGAGCCCCACAAACCAGAGTGGGACGATAATTTAAATACAGACTTAGGGGTAAGAGCTCCATCTACTGAATCAGTTAGATCATTGTTTGCACCCTATAGTTATCCCATTCACTACTTTCACCTCTCAGAGGCTTTGGAGAGAACAGAAAAGTTACAGACCAAAACCACTGGGCTTTGAATCTGATACCACTGAATATTTCCCAGATAGCCTGAGCCCCTTTCCTTTGCCCTTCCCAGTTTCCAAAGTTTTCCATGTCTCAATATAAAAGAATAATGGGATGCATTGCTATGTAAACCATCCATGGAAAGAGGTAAAAAGCCACTGGTTACTGAAGGGAAAAGTGACAGAAAGAAAATCACTCCACCTGGCCAGTTGAGCAGCCCAGGTAAGAAGCAAACAGTAGCCAGCCAACTTAGTCCGCCTGCCTTGCATCATTGCTGGGGATGTCTGCAGCCACCCAGGACCAGCGCTCCTGGGCTCTCCCGCGCTGCACAGTGTAGTTGTGGCATTGGGAATCTGCTGTGGCTTCGTAAGATTATGGTTATATGCTTCAACAAGCCAAAAAAGTCACAAACAAAATTCAGAAAAAGAAAAAAAAAAGTAGGAAAACAGCTGATCTTATTGGAGAAGCTCTTGGCCTTTTCCTTCATATGCCACAGTTTTCTTTGGTATTTCCTAATTCTGTGATCAGAAAAATGATCATATCATGTTTATTATTGTTGTATTTTTAGGATTGCTGGTGGTGAGGGTGGTACAGTGAGTAAGAGCAAACAGACAGACCAGAGAGTAGCAAGGTAAAAATTACTTTTCCCACTTGTTTGAAAGCTTTCCAGATTACGAGGTTAGAAAGCTTTTCTTCAGAATACTGAAGACATATAGAGATCACATACAAGAAAAAATGGTCATAGTCGTTCTAGATTGGAAAAGTAAAAGATTTTTTAACACAGTAACAGATGTGGAACAAAGCAAATTGTTCTGAACTTGGATGTTAATACAGCTGCATAATATTCAGGAGTGTATAAACTTATACAAATATTTTATAAGTTAAGCTAAATTATTAGAATATAAATAGCTATTGATAAATATATGCATATATTAAATAATCAGATGGAAGCGACAGCTGGATTTTTAAATTACAGAAAAATAATAATATAGTAAATTAATAAAAATTTGCATTAATGCTAATCAATCCTCTTTTATGCAAAAATAGAATTAATATAAATGAAAAGTGGATTCGTTTCTCTGTGCGCATGTATATATATCTGTACCAAGTATTAATGAATTACTCCGAAAGATGGTATGTTGCATAGAAATAAAAACTGAATTCTTTTAAACTGGGCATTTAAAATATCAGCATTAATTTGGCAGATTTCTTTCCTTTTATAAAAAAATACATTTAATTTTCAGGTTCTGTTTTAAAGCACGAGAAAAACAAATTAGAAAAGCATTGCATATCAATATGTACTTTGTAAAAATATCATTTGCATTATTAGAATATTTAGTTCTTGAAAAATGGCTAATTGGATTTTCTTCAAGTTTTTGCAAGACAAGTTCAGTTCTGAATCAAAAATAACTATGAGAAATTTCACCTAAAAATGAAAATATTCTTGTATAGTTGTAAAGGCCTGAAAAACGATATCTCCACCATAACTATAATAAACAGCTAGTGAACAAATATATTCTGGCAAGAAGCAATAAGAATTGCAAAGCCTGGGAGGGTCATCGCAGACCTGAGAAAGGTAACCAAGTGAGGAAACATCAAATGGAGTTAATGGAGATAAAGCATTCTGAAAAATGGAAAGTGTTAACAATCACTGACAAGAAAAAATATACTTCAACAGTGATGACAACAACAAAACAAAACAACTAGAAATATCTAGCTCCAGAAGCAAAGTCTGACTACTTGTTAAGCAAGAGAGAACCTACTTCTTTGTCATTCCCTTTGGAAGCTTGGTTTATAAAAGAAAAAAAAAAGTTGCACAAAAGATACATGTGTTTCTTTTCTGGTATTATTACGGGCCCACCTAGATTTAGCTTTCGATTCTAGATGAGATCAGGCATGTTCAGACTAGCACATCTTTGCTCTGTAAGCATAGAGCTGCTATCATTTCACTGGCAAATTCTCGTATCCCCAAATTTATGCACAATAGATGCCCTTAAAAATCTGCAAATTTTCTACTTCACTCAAATGCCTCCTTGAATTAATTTTTTTTTAAAAAAGCGTACTCTGTTAGTATTAAGCCGAAAAGTTAAGGCAGGCGACTCCTATAAGGAAGGAAAGTTGATTAGTACTTACCCTAAGAATAAAGTGCAAGCCTTAATGAGGGAATCTACTCTTGCTCTATGATTTTTAGGAGGGAGTCCAGGTCTACACTCAGCTTTCGCCCTTTTCCCTTCTGGAAAACTGAGAAGACTCACTGAAGGTGGCTCTGAGCAAGATCATACAAATCAACAGCCTTACCTGTGGCCATTCAGAAGACTGCACTTTGGTGTGTGTTTAAAACTATGAATAAAGTCAGAGACAGCGCATGCTCAGCAGGCAATTTAAAAATATTTATAACATTGTTGTTTCAAAAACAAATTTCCTCAAACAAAGCAAAACTCACATTTCTGATCCATGCCAAGTTTAACATTCTGAGACAAAGCTGTTTTGGAGTTTTCCGCTGGGGAAAAAAAGGCTTCTAAAATTTTTTGTTGAATAAAAAATAGTTCTCCCTTCCCTTTTGGGTACTCTTAAAGGGGTGGAATAGATTTTCCTCCAAGTATTCAACCAAATTCACCCCCAGTTAAGACAAGGCATTAGAAACTTAAGGTCTGAAAGAAATAAATTTAGAGAAAGTAACAAGGAACTAAAAACTATGGGTTTTAAAGAATGCAATGGTCATCTGAATCTTCAAGGCAGACTTGCTTTTTACTATACAAAAAAAAAAAATCCTGATACAAACAGAATATATTATGTACATATTCTTATGTAGTAATAAGAATAATGTATAGACAAATATTTGCATACCTAGGGAAGTTACGTTTTTCTTTTGCTAATTAAAATCTGAACTCTTCAAAACTGAAAAAGAAATACATCAAAAATATAGGAGAAACCCCATAATAATGTCAGTAGAATTCCTCTGCTTTACATAGCAATCATGAAGAGGAAAGCATACCAACTGGTTAAACCTCATGTTATATAAAATTTAAAAATGATTAAATATGGTTTTTAAAGTGTTAATTGCAGCAGGAATGCCTGGTACCCCTGGCTGGGATTTCTTTTTCCTCCTTGAGTTCCCCTAAGTATTCCATTTTACCATCTATCACCACACCAAACCCTGCACGCCCCACAAATCTCACAGATTTTATTTAAATCTCTCACTTAATTCTTAAGTCTCTGAATGACTTTCAGCCCCTTCTCTACTTTCCAGGGGTGCTCAGCCAGCCTCACCAAAGCTCCCAGACACATCTCTCAGTGTCTCTGATGCTTTCAAGCTCAGCAGAGGGTGTAACAAAAAAAAAAAATCAACGATTAAAAAAAAGTTTATTAAAGTGAAACTAGGAGTGCTGATTTGAAGAAGTTGCTTCTACTTTTATTTCCCTTGCAACTCAGCACAGGTGTTTCCTAACTTATACCACTGTGCATGCTGACGAGGGGGAGGGTTCTATCCAGGTGAGGGAGTGGGCCAGGGGCCAGACCAGCAAGGATTTAGGATTTCCAGCCTCATGTGTTAATGGATGTGTTTAAAAATTGACCCCCCAAAAAGCCTAGAATGAGGTTTCTTTTGGCAAATGATGAAGCCAGTATACTGAAATAATTAAAGCTTTGTCCTCAAATAAAGCATCAGATCAACAGAACAAAAACAAAGATAAAAATTGCACACCCATATGCATACGCGTACACACACTCTTTCACACACAGATACACAAAACTAGCGGGTGAGGGGGAGAAGGAAATTAAATAAAAGAAAACAAACAGAGTCCAAACAGGCCATTCTCCGAAAAGGAATCTAAATAAAAAGTCATATGATATCTGATAGTGCAGGACACGTCGCCAAGAACTGGAGCGGATTGCCTACAGGAAGAAAGGGCCAGTGTATTCCAGCTCAAAGAGCTTTTCTTTCCTCCTCCTCTATTTTTTTTCCCTTTTCTCCTCGACTGTGAATGTGTTACTCTCAGGTCAGATCCACGAGGAATCCCAGAATGACAGCTATCACCTTTCACTGTCCTCCTGGCGGCACAACCAGCTGATAGGAGCTGACTGAGTTGGGATCAAGAGGGGCTGATGCAGGTTTCAGGAGCAGCCTTTTACTACAAACAACCCTCTGCCCTTTCAAAGACACTCCTTGGCCACATCAAAAATAGACACCCACCCCCCCCCCCCCCGCAAAAAAAAGCAAAAGCAACACACACAAAAAAAACAAAAACACATGTATAACAACAGCCCACAGCAACAAAAGAGTTTGGGGGGGGGGGGGAATCAGAAACAAGCTAATGGGGGGGGGGGCGGAAAGCTCTTGCTTTCAATATAAAACTTTTTAAAGACTGAGTTTCTTTTTCCTTATTTTGATGACTTTCTCTTTAAAGATCTTTTCCTCCTTCAGCATTATTAAAAGCATTCGGGATCTCTACAAAAGTATAGAAAAATCTGAAGGCAATACAAAAATTTTCCTGAAGAAAACACACAACTGTAAGAAGTGAGCTACCCTAGAAAATTTTGGATTTGTCAAAAGTTCCCCTAATTCTAATGTCTTTCAGTGAGTTCAAGTGCAAACACTGGCCCCCGAACTCTTATTTTTTTTTCTCTGAAGGTTCATTACTGAGGCAACACATACACAGTACAGTTTCCCCCTAAAAATTCCTAGTTATCAAGTTACTTCAAACGTGAGGTGCTCACACCTCACAGCAAGTAGGGTTTACTAACTAGACATCACACTTGCCCTGATATGAATTACACCCTTAAGAAGCAATTATATAAATGCATTCTAAAAAATATGGGAACATGTATATATCTCTATTTTCTCTATGTTTTCCCTTCCCAAGGACAGAAATATATTTTCAGTGAGTAAAAAAAAAAAAAAAGAGTTTCTGAATCTTGAAATCACTGTAGCTAGTTCCTAAAAACAGTTATCTGTAGCTAGGTACTGCACATCACTTATAAGAAATTTTTGGCCCTTATAAATTTACCCCTTCTTCAGTTTTGTGTCTATTATGTACCTCAAAATGATCTCCAAATGCCAATCAAAATATAAATGCATTAGGAGAACTTTTAGAAAGAAAACCTTTTCGTGGGTGTATAATTCAAAAATATTAGTATAAAGATATAAATGTACAGCAGATAGAAAAGATGGGATTGTTTATTATATTTTGCACATACAGTTCACATGCTGATTATTTTTTCTTTTGTTGGAGCATTAATTTGAAAATGATAAGCACTCTGGAATGTTTGCTACAAACACAAATTCACGGCAAAAATACACATGCGGAGGCAAAAAATCGCTTAGAGAACACAAAGCTCCGTGGCCAGAATCACTGGCAAATCTCAGTTGAACTAAGGGATCACGGATGGGGCAGTCACCACTCCGGGCGTTTTGTCCTTTAGATAATTAGATAGAAACAAAAATAAAATACAAATATCAACTCACTTCATACCTTTCTGAATAACTGACAGGTGACACAAGCGGTACCTTTTAGACATATGAACGCAAAAACTTGTGAGACCGAATGAACTACTGCACCCCATCGGTATTTTGGGAACCCCAAATCCACGATTAACTTTTTGCCCAAGTGGCAAAAGTAGAAGACGTTCTCAACACTAAATGGATCATTCGGTGGACTCTCCTTCTGTCCTCCACGGGATTTGGGGGCCCGGAAAAGGGAAAGAGAGGGTCTGAGGAGATGCATCCTGAACAACTTTCATTGTGAGTAGAAAAATACAGCATAGAGTGAGCGTAGGACACTGGGGTTTAGAAAGATTAAAAGTGGAGAAAAGAGCAACATACCCAACTTAATTAGTCTATTTCCTTTTTATTTTTTATGTATATCTATCTATCTATCTATCTATCTAGCTATATATATATATTGAGGTGATGGGGAGAAAACTGGGTTTCTTTTGAATGTCTTTGTGTCTTTACAGAGTGAATGTTCTGTTCCCATCTCTTTCTTTTTAGGCAAAAAAACTAATAAAAATAGAAAAACATATATCAGACATTAAGCTGACTCCCCCCACCCCCCTTCCCTTTGTAAAGAACTCTTTGTTCTCTAGTGAAAATGCTGAAAAATCCCCGGGCAGCTACTCCCTGAAACAAGTGCAAAACACTTAGAGGCTTTTGGGCTGGCTGGGAGCCAGGAACCCTCCCGCTGTCTGGTTAGAAGAGGAAAAAAAAGGAGAGAGAGGGAGCGGGAGAGAGGGGAAGAGAGATGAGGGGGGGGGGGCAGAGAGAGAGAGAGAGGGGGAGAGAGAGAAAGGGGGGAGAGAGAGAGAGAGAGAGAGAGAGAGAGAGAGAGAGAAATTGGAGCTTCCTTTAATAGACATAGGAAGCAGCTTTTTTTTTTCTTTTTCTTTTTTTCAAAACTGGCGGTCAAGCGTTAAGTAACTCCCGTCTAAATCCACCTGCTAGAAATGAACTTGGGTAACCCCCCAGGGGTGCACAAAGACAGGGAAGACAGGAACCCACTCCATACTCTTTCCCACCTCCGCTATACTGCTTCCATTCTTTCTGTTCCCATACACAAATGCCCACAGATCTCACACCACCCTCCTTGCCCCCCAACAACAAACACAGCAAAATACATGCTCCCTCGGTCTCCTAAAAAAAAAAAAAAAAAAAAAAAAGGCTTTTCCATCTTGGTTGCGACACAGTGATAAGGGGTAGCGAACATCTCATACCTGGTGTGAATGCTAATCAGTCAGGAGTTCTCCTTTTCCCAAGACAGGGAACTGTTTCCTTCCAAATTTATTAGAACCTCCTCCACTGCCTCTTTGAAAAACCTTCTTTGTCACCCTCTCCCAAGTCCCGATACTTCTTTAAAAAAAAAATGGCTTCGGAGCTCCTTCTATTCTTGATATTGATTCTCTCTCTCCCCCCACCCCTCCTCCTCTCTCCTGTCTGTGTCTCTTCTGAGTGGTCTATTGATAAGTCCCTGGAGGCACTGGGTCAGCCTGCCCGTAGGAAACCAGACACAATGCACAAATCTCCGAGTGCCATTCTGCCATCAGCAAGCAGACCACGTTTAGGAGAGAGAGGAGAGAGAGAGAGAGAGAGAGGGAAAAAAAACACACACACAGTAGAGCAAGAGACAGAGAGAGAGAGAGAGAGAGAGAGAGAGAGAGAGAGAGAGAGAGAGAGAGACACCAACCGAGGGAGGGAGAGACGGAGAGAGAGGAGGGGGGAGAGAGGGAGGGAGAGAGAGAGAGAGAGAGAGAGAGAGAGAGAGAGAGAGAGAGAGAGAGAGACACGGAGGGAGAGAGAGTGTGAGAAAAGACTGATTGGAACAGGAGGGAGGGAGAGAGAAAGGGAGAGGGGGAGAGAGCGCGAGAGGGAGAGCGACACTGCCAGTCAGGTTAATCATCCCCACTTTAATTAGCTGTTCGGCTTAGACATAAAACAATTGAATTTGAATGATCTGTCAGCAGGCTCGGCTGAACCAAAGGGGAAAAGCGAATATTACAAAAAGACTGTTGGTGTGTTCTGATAAGCAATACTGCTCGTACTGACAAATCCTCAAAGGGGGAACTATTAAAACTTACAACTAAACAAAAAGTGCAAATACAAATGGCACTAGATAGAGGTCTTTTTAAAAAATGGAGTGAGTGTTCTCCCCTAGTTTTATGAACGGTGGATATTTACGTGCAGGTGCCCACAAATTAGGGTCTGTGTGTAATGTGTGAAAGTTTATTAAGGATGGTCTAGGAGGGCAGCAGACAGATGCTGCAGAGAACAAGACAGGTACAGCCGGATGCTGAGCCTAGATCTTGGAGGGAGATGGATGCTGGAAGAAGCGGCGCCGTGGCAAGAGAGCAGCACAGACAAAGTCAGTGGGCAGAGAGGCAGGCAGATTTTAGGCACGGCATGATCTCCTCTAAAAAGGCAAAAGTTCTGATGCAATAATAGGTGCAAAACAATCCATCCAGTCTCATCTCTCGGGAGCACTCAAAGGTACAGTTAAAATGGATTAATCTTTGTGACAAACAGAGCTGGCAAGGCAGACGATGGCAGGCACTGAAGGCGATTCACAGACCCAGAGGATACCGGAGCCAGGCAAAGCCACAGAGATCCATCTCTCTGACGCCCTAATGTGGCAGATAAGGAAACTGAGGCCCAGAGACTGGGGCTCATAAATCATGAAGGCAATAGTAATGCCAACGACACTGGAACCCTGGCTCCAGCAGCCCACAGGGCAGAGCTTTCCCGAACACCAGCTAACCTGCAGCTCTCTAAAGATTCTGGCCCAACAGGTATGAAAATCACCCTTGTCTTCAGAATAACACGATTCCTCCATCTATACAGCTGGTGCACAAACCTTCAATTTTTAAACATGTCTAAGTAGCAATATTTTTGTCCATTTTGAATTCTAGGAATGCAACTCCTTAATTTCTTCTCAGAGAAAAGCAAAAAAATTATAACCTTGTAGCAAGGTGTAGCTGAGACAGATTTTAGGCATGGCACTCCAGGCTGGCAAAGGCCAGCACATCAATCTACAAAGACCTCGTCTAGCATTTGCAATTCTCTCTGTGAATATGTGCTATATGTCACCATGTAAAGAGATGTGGTGCTCTCATACAACTCATTTTTAAAATATAGGCACACTGTGGGTGAAAGAGATTGAGTTTTTCAGCTTACTGTGTCATTTGAAATCACGACTGAGATGTTCTACCTGAAAGATAAGCTATGGGCGACTTTTCCAATATATTCAATTGAAATGAGCTACTAAAATAGAAAGGGGAAACTGTAGTATCTGCCCACGTACTTGATGGTATCTTTTTTGGGGACACATATGATCATATTCAGGAAGGATTTCCCTCTTGACAACAGATAAATGAAGGTAATTTCTTTAAGGGGAAAAGAGGTGCTTATGAAGAGAACAGTGCCATCAGATGTTACTGGAGAGATTAAGTCTCCCGTCCTAGAACAAGAATCACAGAGTATGGAAAAGCGAAAACTATCTCTCAGTCATGCTTCAGCAATGATGTTGCTACTTAGGGTGAGAGAATAAAACTGAAAAATGTCAGACACCTGGGAGCCCACTCAAAGGCAAGTAATCTGAGCGAAGTCATAGCCAGAGTAATTTAGTTTATTTGCACACCAACCTCTTTAAGCATGGCTCTTGTGGCAGGTCTAAAACACGTGCTCCACAGTCAATCAGTTTGGAGGGAGGAGTGATCAGTGATTTTGACACTGGTGGGTCCTCCTGCAGGTCTCAGAGCACCTGACAGGCAAGAGCCCAGAGCAGAGCAGTGAAGTGCCTGGTAAATGCGTGCGGGGTGAACGGAGGGAACAAGGGAATGCACTTTGGGGTCAAATAGATCATTATAACATTGCCTAAGTCGCAGACACTCTCAGAGACTCAGCTTCCCTATTTGTGAAAGGTGATACAATTGATTGCATAAGGGTGCTTTCAGGATGACATGAGCTAACATATATAAAGTCCATGGCTGGTCATTACATGGTGATTACTATTGAGGAAGGCTTGATATGAGGTTGGAAATCTGCAAACTGAATACTATGGATGTGCTGAGTGTGTTCTATTCAAAGCAGCAGGCACAAGACATGAACACACATAGCAAAGCAGGGATGTCATATACGGAGGACTTCTATTAGAAAGAGTTGGCAATATAAAGGCTAGAATCCCAAAGTTCCAGAATCTAAACTCAAGGATCATCTCAGGGTTGTGTGATCCCTTGTTCCCAGACTTGGGGATATTTCCTGGCTCATAATGATAACAATAATCAACATATTACTGAACACTTGATTTGTGCTAAGCACTTTGCTTAGTACTTTCCACACTGTTATTGTACTTGAGTGTCACAACAACCCTATCAATTAGGTGCTGCAAAGCCCCATTTCGTGCAAAAGAAAATCAAGTCAGAAGGGTTAGGTAACTTGCTTAAAAGCACACAACTAGTAAGTGTGGAGCTGGAGATGAAATCCAGTTAACTAACTTCAAAGCCCTCATCCTCAGCCACAAAGCTGGGCTGACACAGAGTAGGTATTGGTAAATATGAGTTGAATAAATGAGCATATGCATACAACACCAGTGTTTTGATTTCACTAAAAAAGAAGTAAAAATCTGTGCACAATCTCTTGAGAGAACCCTACGCTCAGATTGTACAAGCTGTATCTCTTCTCTAGCTCACTTTGGGTGGCAGCCCTTCCCCAGAACTGGGCTGAGCCATGTCCCTGTGTGGTGTTGAAAATGGATGAGGTGAAGATCACTGACTATGACCACCCAGGGCATTGAAATATCTGAAGGCATTTTCAACACTTTGAGGGTAGTGTTAGCACACGGGTTATTAATTGGCTTAATTCCAGTTCAGATAATTACATCGTGTCTCTTTAATTTTTCCCTGACCATGCCATTCTTCACTTCCTGTCACAAATGTGCTCTTTTGAAAAGCACATGAACGCACACAAACATGTAGTTATATTTAAGGTTTGCATAATCCACAGGGTGTTCTTTTTTCCTAAATGATTAGTGGATAGCAGCCATGTGGTAAATGAATGAATGGGCAAAAGAAGGAATGTCATTGCAAAATAAAGATAACTAGTTGAAGCTAAAATTTTTGCGTGGCTCTGAAATAAGCAGATTTTTAAACCATTTTCTTGGTGATAGGATTCCAGTCATATTTTTTTCCTCATGGGCAGATATTTCAAGAGCTGATAACCTCCTCATGATAAGCTCATTTCCTGATGCTATGTAGTTTTCAGCATAAAAAATAGCAATGAAAAGTTATCTTTTAAAGTAGGAAGTGAGGAGGGTAGGTGCTGAATGGCACAGTATATTGAGCCCGTGGGTCTTAGAACAGTCATTAATCCAGTCATTATTTGGCAGATTTTTTTCCTTGCTAAACATATCACTAGACTAGTCTTCAACTCATAGGGGAAAAGAATAACGGATCCCCATTTAATATGTTTAGGAAAGTTTGTCAGTCACAAACAGACAAAACACTTCTCTTTTTCCCAAAGAATTCTTGCCTTTGAAATAATTGAAAAGACTGTGTCTATATGATACCAAAGAAAATCTCCTGGAAGCATATATTTTAATTATGAACACAAATAGTTAAATGCACCCATGGAAGAGCATGGTTTCTTAGTCATTTTCAGAGTACATCTGTATGAACAAGTCACCAAATACAGGATGCATAGAAAGTCAGGGAATAAAAGGTTAATTTATTTACTATGCATGAGAGTTTCTAGACCTTTGCTTCCTCAGCTTTCAGCTCAAAATTCCATGTATACTCCCCACTTAATAATAAATGCCATAATTCAATGTATGTCATAATTTGATTTACTTTCAGGAACCTTTTCTGGTTTAGCTCTCAAACCTTTCCTTCCTATAAACTTCCTCAAAATTATTCTTCGTGGACCTCTGTAAATCATCATTTAAAATTGGTGTTTGTGGGATAACTCTAATGGTGTAGAGAGATTTGTATCAAACTAGCCTATTTCCTTTTGAGAATCAGTGGTCCAGTTCCAGGCCAAATTAAATTTCAATTAAAAAAGAATCAAATGCCAGTCCTTACCACCTCTTTGACCCCAGTGATAATGACAGCAGTCACTCAGTGATGACTTCTAGTTTGTCAGTCATGTCTTGAGATTGAGATTTTTGGGACAAGGTCTTTGCACTCTGCTTGGCATATTTAATGTATCACCTGGTATCACACCTATCCAAGGTGGTAGATGATATCTCAGAAAAGCTGGAGGCAACAACTGTTAATTCTCTTAGTTCTTTATATGCAATTATAATTTACTCTCTCTAATATGCAAAAGGGGTATACTATTACCCTAAGACTAGTTTCTTTAATAAAATATGTCCTAAAGGGGAGCAGCAGGACTATGAGAGACAAGAGTATGGTTGTGAAAGCATGGAAGCAGGAAATGTGATGTTTAGATTAAAGTAGTATCATTGGGTAGGATATTTAAGAATTAGGTAGCAAAAAGCACTTGTATTGGCAATTTTCATAGCCTCACGACTATTTTAACAGCAAGAAGTCCTTGGGTAGCACATTTCAAATTCAAAATTTAAGTGAATTTTGTATTCACAAGAAAATTGAACAAAATTTATGTTGCACATTAGAGGTAACTTAATCACTTGGTTATAAATTTAAATGTCATCTGGAAACAGCCTGATAGGTCTTATAGAAGCATAGAATCTTAGATCTATAAGATATTCAGGAGATTCTCTGTTTTTGTTTGTTTTGTTTTGTTTTTAGTTTATAGAAAAGAACTAAGTGGCAGAGATATTTTATTGGATAAACTTAAGTTCACACAACTTGGTAGAAGCAAAACTAGTACTGAAAGTGGGTTCTGCTGTTTCCTGCTTCCATGCTTTCACAACCATACTCTTGTCTCTCATAGTCCTGCTGCTCCCCTTTAGGACATATTTTATTAAAGAAACTCTTACATTCTGAGGCTGAGAAAGGGGTACTATATTCCTAGTGTAGTCTGATAAACACACTAAAAGGGGCCATGGTGGGCTGAATAATGACCCCACACAATATATCCGTGTCCTACCCCAGAACCTTACATGGCAAAGGGATCTCGTGAATGTGATTACATTAAGGGCACTGAAATGGGCAGATTATCCTGGATTATCTAGGTAGCCTCTAAATGTAATCACAAGGGTTCTCATGAGAGGCAGGAGGATCAGAGCTAATAGTATGAGATGTGATGACATAAGCAAGAGGTTGGAGTTATTTGAAGAAGGGGTCATGACCCAAAGATTGCAGATGGCTTTCAGAAGCTAGAAAAGGCAAATAAATGAATTATCCCCTAGAACTTCCAGAGGAACCAGCCCTACCAGATTCCCCTACCTTGGTCTGAACATTATCTCACAACACAGCTGAAATGTTTCTTAGCTTTCAAAAAAGCTGACATATGACCCTGTTTGCTCAAACTGAGCTTGTGATACAAGAACTTCTTACCAGTCTTCAGAAAAGTATTGACTTGGATAGGCCAAGAATGGGGCTCTCCCTCTGGCCATTAAGAACTTCCTTTTAGGTTGACATGGAAGTATCTATCTGAAGGTTGTTGGTTAATGGATCAGTTGTCTATAGCTCCATCTAACCATATTTGCCCATGTCCAGTCTTATTATGGCTCTTCATTAGAGGGTTGGCAATCATATCTCCAAGATAATATACAACAGTTTCTTATTAGAAGCAAACTGAAGGGTTTTGCTGTTCAATCTTGAGTGTCAAAGGTCTAAACTCATTCTAAACAATGAGGTATTCTCTTGCTAGTCCCCTCCCACATTTGTTCTGTTCTTTCCCCCAAAAGGTAGGAATAGAGAAAATAAACAGCACGAGGAAGCATCAGGCAAAATAAACTTCCTTCTTGTCTGTCTTGCTTTAACTTATCATTGCCATTAAGTTACTGCATATGATCAGTAGGATAGGGTTCCTAAAAGAATGGTCTTTGGCAGCATCAGCATTGCCTAGAAATTTGTCAGAGGAATACATCCTTGGGCCCTATTACAGACTACTAAAGTAGATATATAAGTACCTATATTTTAAAAGCCTTCTAGGTAATTTTAGAGCCTGGCTGAGGATCACTGTCATAGAGCAAATCTATGAGGTTCGGCAAGGTTACTGAAGTACATGAGTAAGGTCACCTGCTCACCTGGATGTAATTGTGGATCTGTCACCATCTATGTGACATTGGATCATGTTCTTAATCTACTTACCTCTTCATCTACAATATGGGAATGATGGTAACAACAACAACAACAAACCCTCTGTCTATGCAAAAGGCTAAAGTAGGACTTAGTAAAATCATAAATATGAAAATATTTTATAAGTGCAGGACTATTATTATGGAAAAAACATTAATTTGGATTGTGAGTGTCCTGAGACAAAGGTGTTAGGGATATCGCCTTGATATTAACTGAGGCTTTGAAGTAATAACAATAAAAAAGTTAAAAAAAATAAAAAACCTCTCAAGATGTCAGGTCCAATTCTTCAAGCCAAAATGAAGGCTGAAAGTCTGTATACTTTCAAAGGCTATTATATTGAACTAGAGGCCCGGTGCACAAAAATTTGTGCACTGGCGGGGGGTGGGGGGTGTCCCTCAGCCTCACTTGTGCCCTCTCACAGTCTGGGAACCCTCGGGAGATAACGACCTGCTGGCTTAGGCCCACTCCCGGGTGGCAGAGGGCAGGCCCAATCCCTAGGTGCCTGTCCCGCAGCCCCTGGTCAGGCTCAGAGCAGGGCCAATTGAGGAGTTGGGGCGCTGCCCCCTGTCATGCACAGAGCAGGGCGGATCAGGAGGTTGCGATGCCACCCTCAGTCACGCTCAGGGTAGGGGCGATTGGGGGGTTGGGGAGCCGCCCTCTGTCACATTCAAGGCAGGGTCGATGGGGAGGTTGTGGCGCCACCCCCTGTCACACACAGAGCAGGGCAGATCAGGGGGTTGTGGTGCCACCCCTGTCACATACAGAGCCAGCCGATCAGGGGGTTGGGGCACTGCCCCCTGTCACGCACGCACAGAGCAGGGCCCATCAGGGGGGTTGGGGCTCCACACCCTGTCACACACAGAGCAGGGCCCATCAGGGGGGTTGGGGCTCTGTACCCTGTCACACACAGAGCAGGGCTGATCAGGAGCTTGTGATGCCACTCTAAGTCACACTCAGGGTAGGGCCAATTGGGGGGTTGGGGAGCCGCCCTGTCACACTCAAGGCAGGGTCGATGGGGAGGTTGGGGCGCCACCCCATCACCCACAGAGCAGGGCCAATCAGGGTGTTGGGGCACTCCCCCCTGTCACACTCAGGGCAGGGCCGGTGGGGAGGTTGCGGCTCCATCCTGTCACACACAGAGCAGGGCGCATGGGGGGATTGGGGGGTCGCACCCTGTCACCCACAGAGCAAGGCCGATCAGGGGGTTGGGGAGCTCCCCCCTATCAGGCACAGAGCAGGGCTGATCAGGGGGTTGGGGTGCCTTCCCCTGTCATGAACAGAGCAGGGCGGATAGGGAGGTTGTGGCCCCGCCCCCTGTCACACACAGAGCCGCAGGGCGATCAGGGGGTTTGGGCGCTGCCCCCTGTCACGCTGCTCCAGGGGCCAGGAGGCCTCGTGGCTCCGCTGATCCTGGTGCTGGGAGGCATATTACCCTTTTACTATATAGGATAGAGGCCTGGTGCACAGGTGGGGCTGGCTGGTTTGCCCTGAAGGGTGTCCTGGATCAGGGTGGGGGTCCCCACTGGGCTGCCTGGCCAGTCTGGGTGAGGGGCTGAGGGCCGTTTTCAGGCTGGTGGGTGACTGAAGCTCCCAACCGCTCCTTTTTTCCTTTTTTTTTTTTTATTCTTGGATTTACGGCTGTCACTGTAGCTGAGACCTCGGCTGCTGAAAGCAGGTTTCTGGCTTTGTTTACTTTCTGTATTTTAAACTTTGTTGCGACTCCAGCTCTGAGATCCCGGCTGACTGAAAACAGGTTTCCGGGGTTTTGTTTAGCTTCTATATTTGTAACAATGTTTCTTAGCAGCTCAGAGCCCAGCAGCGGCAGGCGGGGAACGTTGGAGTCCTCTGTCACTGAAGCAAGCAAGCCTCCTGTTCGTGTCAGTAGCCTGGCTGCCGGCCGCCATCTTGGCTGGCAGTTAATTTTCATATTGCCCTGATTAGCCAATGGGAAGGGTAGCGGAAGTACGGTTAATTACCATGTTTCTCTTTTATTAGGTATTTCTAGAGGCCCAGTGCATGAAAATTCATGCACTGGAGGGGGGGGGTCCCTCAGCCCTGCCTGCCCCCTCTCACAGTCCAGGAGCCCTCAGGGGTGGGAGGCAACCCAGTGATCAGGGGAAGGCAACACCCCATCACACCTCTGCTGCTGCCTGCCGGCAGTGCAAGCCTTGGGTGGCCCTGGCTACCTGAGTCTCGGGAGGCCCTGGGTGGCTAGGCAACTGCCATCTGAGGCTAGCCTGTTCCTCAGGCCGGCCCTGGGTGGCTGGGGGGCTTAGGGGACTGGGGAACTTGAGGCAGGTGTGTAGAGTGGCCGGGCCTGCCTTGCTACATGCCTGCCTCCCCGGCGGGGCTGAGGGGACTGGGCGCTGCCATCTTGTCACTGTGGGTGCTGCCATCTTTGAGGGTGGGGTAGTCAATTAGCATATTCCCTCTTTATTAGATAGGATGGAGGACTCACTGGCCAATGTTACTGGAACCAAGTTTCTGGAACTAAGTGCTGGTTTCTTGTTTTGAAATTCCACCTTTTTATTGGTCTCTCTACTTTTCCTACTCATCAGGTTGCAAAATTTAGTGACAGCTTTGAATTCTATATTGCCAAGGAGAGCTTTTTTGTGGGATTCAGAAGCACACTTCTTTATCCATTCTCAGAGACACTTGTTTTTAGTAAAGTCCATGATCTCCATCATTTCCATTCCATATTTTTAAATAAGCAGAAAGCTCCAGGAAGCCAACTCAATGGCAACTGATTATATTCACAGATTTTTCAACGGAAAAAAACCAAAACCATATATCCTGGTAGGTCCAGATCAGGACTGAGACCTTTGTAGATATTGAAGTTCTTAGGGGGCTGATTGGAGACACTACCATGATTTTCATGGAAAATCATCAAGATTTTAGCCAATCTCTGAGTAATAAAAATTCACAGTATTTACCAATGGTGCTGTATAATTGGGAAGAAAACATCACATAAAAGAGAGCTAACTATACCTTTTTAGTCTTGCATGAAATCATGGCAGATATGCCTTTTGGCCTGAGGGCCCTTCCATCCTCTGAAGACTAAGAGACCACAGGTGCACATTCTGGAACCCACCTCTGTGCTGCACAGCATGGTTGAAGCAAAGGTTCTGTTTGCCTTGCTGCTTCCTCTGAGCCAGTCACATGTGCAGCAGAAGCGGTTGCACCTTTTAAGAGTTAGGTATCATTAAGCAACTCATCTGTCCTTCTAAACTTTATGATAATATTTGTCTAACCAATCTCATAAGTTGTTGACATCACAAGTTGAAGATCAAAAGTGAGTGATGTATCCAGAGTGCTTTGTAAGCTAAAGATCCCATTTTTTCCCCCGGCATTATCAATGTTATTATTTACACTTCAGCAGAAGAGTAAATGTATGTATAGAAATATTGGGTATGGTAGCCTGCATATTTTTAAATATTTAAGTTGTACATACTTTCATGGTTTTCTCCTGAATTTTTATTAATCTCTTTGTCAGGAATAACTAAAGCGGTAACTGAAGATTAAGTCCCTAAGTGATCTCTGGGTTGGTTCTGATCAGTAAATAGACACTACTGCAGAATTTATTATGGCTGTGCTCTGGCCAACTCTGCTTTAAATGTATTCCCCAAGTAAAGGCAAATTGAAGATTACAAAATTGAAGAAATCATGGCATCCAAGGCTGGTATTGAGGAGTGAAAATATCTTCAAAGGCCATTCCTTGGTTGCTTAACCTCAAACATCTACTTAGAAATGTCTACTAGCTCAACACACATTCCTGAAAGAAGATTTGTAGTAAAGCTATTGGACATTCAACATTTAAAGGGAAAGGAACATGTGTTCTGCCACAGTGCAACTTATTATTGCTTAAATTGCCCAAATTTTGTTTAAACAAATGTATGAGTTGAGTTGACATGAAGATCACATGCACTGTTGCTTTTTAAGTAGCTGTAAGTATATATGGTACCCAATCAGTGAGTCCTTCCAATGGATGGGCAATTAATTGTGTGGTGTATTTTAAAATAAGTCATTAACATAATTGTGCAAAGAACATGTCTGAATATCTTGTACGGTTACTTAAATCTTCCACTGTTATATACAATCCCACGTGTTCTGTCCCATCTGCTCCTTATCTAGACTATATGCTCCCTGAAGATAAACCTGACTTATATTTCTCTGAATTTCCCATTGCCTCCAGTACAGAGGTTTACACATAGCATATGCTTCCAAAATACCTGCTGTTTAATTGGATCCACTTTTTACTGGCATTACTTGGGGACAATTAAAGCACACAAAGTGCCCATAGATAAATGCATCATTATCACTAAGGTGAAGTTGTGGTTCTTAATTTTTTTTTTTAAATTATGCATTGGGCCACTTATTTTTTCCCCCATGCGACACTTAACCCGACTAATTATAGAAGTGAATAGAAAAACATGATTCTCTTTTAAAAACCTCACTTTCCATGCAACATTTTAAGAAATCCAGCTAATATGTCAAGCAGAGCCATTCTGCACACTGATGGTGATGGTGAGGATTTATGTAATACAGCTTTGATGGAAAATATTTTAAATTAAAGCAAGCTCCCCATAAAATTACATAAACATAAATACGCATTCTCCCACAAACACACATTTGCACATCCTTAAATTTAAATTAATGCAAAGAAAAGATATATTCTTTTGTTCTGGTGGAATACAAATGATGAAGGCTAATAAGTGAATAAATAAAGCACTGAGTAACCAAATCAATGTCTGCTCAATTCTGGTCAAGGAGGTGAAGTGAAGTTTCCCTCAGAGTCACAGAATGCAGTGGATAAAAAGGACGTGAATAGCTGGGGGGATTTCCTGAGGCCATTGCAGACCAGCTCACATACTGTTAAGAGGCTCATTTTCATGAGACTTTTGGTTGCATTTGTAACACTTGCTCTGGGTCCCCTAGAGCATTAGTGTAACATCATAGCACTACAAGAACAGGACTGAATGTGAGAAGGGACATTACAAGCTTCTTTTTCTTTCAGATCCAAATATCCAGGAGTTTGGAAATATTTTCAATATCATTTTTTCCTTCTTCCATCAACTGCCTCCCCACCTTTCTATAGGACTATGTGCAATCTGAATTCTTGTACTTATAAAAAATGACCAACTGCAAAACCTGTGGATAGTACCGTTAATTATTTTCAGTGGTAGAATATATTTCATTAATAAAAAAGAAAACCTGGGTCTGACTGGTAAGTTTGTTCTAGATTAAGGATTTAGCCGGTTTGGTATTTGTTCACTATTAGGCTTGGTGCATATTAATTGGCACATATTTTAACATTTCACCACTGCATAAAATTATTAATAATTTAAAATTATTAGCTGATATGGCCACAATTTCTGCTCTCCCACCCCCCCCTCCCCGAAACTGCCACCTGTTCTTGTAAGCTTGGTTCAAAATAAAAAGTGTGGTATTTACTTTGTCAAGAAAACAAAAGTGATGTTCAGAAAAAGAATAGGATCACTAAAAGAATGAGATTCCATCTCAAAATGATTAGGGAGAACAAAAGCTCACTTAATCCTCAAAGCAAATATAAAAGACTAGAGGCCCAGTGCACGGATTCATGCACTGGTGGAGTCCCTTGGCCTGGCCTGCGGGGATTAGTGGATCTCTGCGCTGACACAGCCTGGCCTTACCTGCCAGCTTGCTGGGCTCCAACCCGCTGTCTGCATTGATCCCGCATAGCATGAAGTAGTGCGCAAAGTGGCAGGTGGCCAGGGAGAAGCATCCAGGCCCCGCTGCACCTGCCTCCACTGCTGCTCAGGTGCTCAGGGGGAGTGTCCGCGGGAGAGGCTTGCACCCGTCTGTCAGCTGAGTAGTGCTCCTGCTGTGGGAGTGCACTGACTACCAGGGTGAAGCTCCCGCATTGAGCATCTGCCCCCTGGTGGTGAGTAGCATCATAGCTACCAGTCAGTTGTCATCTGGTCCTCTGGTCACTTAGGCTTTTATATATATAGATAGAGGTCTGGAGCACAAAATTCGTGCGTGTGTATGGTCCCTAGGCCTGGCCTGTGATCAGGGCCATCTTCCCCAGCTGCCCGCAGCCGGTCCCGCCCCCCCCCCCCACCCCTGGGTCCCTGTTCGCCATCAGGTGATCAGTGCCTGACGGCCAGGGGAAGCTACTGGGAGGTTGGCTGTTCCTGCCCACTCGCCAGCCCCACCCCCGCAGCAGGTGGCCATCAAGAGATCGAAGCCTGCCAGCTGGGGAAAGGGACCAAGAGGTGGTCAGTGTGCCTCATAGTGACTGGTCCAGTGGTCGTTCTGCCGTTAGTGTTAATTTGCATATTACTCTTTTATTATATAGGATTATTATATAGGATAGAGGTCTGGTGCATGGGTGGGGGCCAACTGGCCTGCCCTGAAGGAAGCCCCAGATTGGGGTGGGGGTTCCTGCTGGGTGGTGAGGCTGGCCTGGGCGAGGGGCCTGGGTGGTTTTGCAAGCCGGCCACGCCCCTGGCTATGTCAGGGAGGACATCTGGAAGACATCCAGTCTAATTAGCATATTACCCTTTTATTAGTATAGATAAGGCCTTCTGGCTGGTTTTATAGATGAAGAAGTTGAGGCCCAGAGAGGTTGAGTAACTTCCTAAACATGCAGTTTAGAGGTGGCAGGGCTGTCAGGCCCCTGTCTCACAAAGCCTGTTCTCTTTTCTTTTTTTAATTTTTCTTTTTATTAAAACATCGTTAACATATAATATTATGTTAGTTTCAGGTGAACAACATAGCGATTTGACACTTATGTACCTTATGATGTGATCATTGCAAGTCCAGTAACCATCTGTTTCAGTAATAAGTTATTACGATCCTATTGACTCTATTCCCTACGTTGTACATTACATTC
This sequence comes from Myotis daubentonii, assembly GCF_963259705.1. NCBI lineage: Eukaryota > Metazoa > Chordata > Mammalia > Chiroptera > Vespertilionidae > Myotis > Myotis daubentonii. The sequence goes on along the minus strand of NC_081842.1, from coordinate 66,320,819 downwards.
CTGCCTGGAAGTTTGTGTCTCTTATTCCCCTTCATTTTTTTTACTCATTCCCCCATCTCCCTCTCCACTGGCCACTATCAGATTTCTATCTGTATGTTCTTTTCTTTAACATGCTCCAGCCCCAGACACTTCAGGTTTTTGGCTATCCAGGAGTTTCTTTGGAATCTACCATCAAGTTCATATAGTGAAATAACAATTAAAACAATTATAACAATTGTTAAATATATATGTATATGTATTATCTATTAAGTATACACATATATGCTTAATCTAAATATGAAATATATACTATGTTGGCCATATATATAAATACTTAATAGCGAATGCTTATTAGCACTTACAATGTGTCAGATATTCTAAGCACTTTATTATTTATTAATTAGTATTTAGTACTATTTACTTACTCCTCATAATATCTCTATAAGATAGACATTATTATCTTCTAGTTTTACAGCTTATAGGTGGCATAGCCTAAGCTACTTCCTACTACTGACCCCTCTCATGGTCCTTTTCCTGCTTGCTACCCCTTGAGGACATACTTGACCTCTGGCCTATTCTTTTAAAACTTTATTCCTCTTAGGTGATAGTGATGGATCTTACAAGGTCGGGGAACTCGACTATTAATTAGTCAACAATTTACTTGCTAGGGGCAAAGAGACACAATTTAGTGGAAAATCCACATTTGGAAAAGAGAAAGCCCCCCAAAGCCAGATCTCATGTCCTGGAAAGTAGGGGAGACACGTTGGTTAGGTGAACTTTCTGGGTCTTTCAAATCATACCACATGTACAACCATTATTATAGAAACCTCATTTAATTCAACATATATTTATGAGCACCTGCTATGAACAAAGGACTTTGCTAGGAACCAAGCTCTAGAAAATAGTGGAACAGGTAAGTAAGAAGCCGTAAATCTAATGTTTAGAACATGGGAGAAAATAAACACCACACAACTAAAATACAATGCAAAATAAAGTGAATACTGCAAAGGGTTGCTAACAAAACTCTGTCAGTACAGTGGCTGAGGAACATCATTTGTGATGGACACTGAGAAAAGCTACTTGATGAAGGGAGTGTCTGAGATGGACTTTGGAACCTGGGAAAAGTTCCAACAGAATCTGGTGAGATAGGGTTTAGGCAAGGGGGCACAGAATAAAAGCATAGGGATAGAAAAGCACAACATATATCGGGGGTTGGTGTGATTTGCCTCTGGAATACTCAAAGGATAACAGCAGAGTTTGAGACGTTGTGGGTGACACAGCTAGGGGGAAATGTCCAGGTGGCATCTGGAAACCCATGACTCTCTGCAGTAGCAGAGCATGTAGGCCAGGACCAGACACTCACATCTCCAGGAAGGGGATGTGGATGTGTGGCTGAAGCTGCATGGTTCTGCAAAATTGCCCACAGATGGCAAGAATGAAGGAATGGGAGACAGAAAAGTAAATCATGGGCAGATGAAGGGAGGGAGGATGAAGGAGCAAAGATCATTTAGATACCATAACAACAGATGCTGTGGAGCCCAAAGGTGAAGAATGCTCTAGAGCAGGGGTGGGCAACCCCTGGCAAGCGTGCCAAACATGGCATGCCAGTAACTTTTGCTGGCACGCGAAACCCTCTCTTATAATCTTCCATTTACAATTTTTTTCTTAATATCGACTTTTTTATTTTTCAGATAAATTCAGTGTAGGTGCATCTTAGATAAATAAATAATTTTACATAACAAATTATCTTAAAGACCATAGACATGGCTGACTTTGAAATGCAGTTGATTGAATTTCAGAGTAGCTCAATTTAGAAGCAGAAATTTATTGACCTTAGAGTTGACTTGGAAAACATTGAAAAAAAGCGATTAGAGACAGGAGTACCAGAGAGAAGTGTCAAAAACGAACTACTGAGGACTTGGAATGCCATTCCAGAAAATTTTTTCTGTTTAAAAAACTTTGCAACAGCGTTACTCTCCATGTTTTCACCCACATACGCTTGTGAATCTTTGTTCTCAGTGATGGATTTTGTTAAGTCTCGTAATAGAAGTAGCCTGACGGATGAAAGTAGTAGCTTGTGCATATCTCTGAAGGTCACGAAATATAAACCTGATGTAAAATCTCTGTCGTCAGTGATGCAGCAGCAAAAGTCCCACTGATAATATCAAACGGATTCATACAGTTTTCTGTCGGACTATCAGTGTACATGTATACATTAAAAAATAAATGTATTTTTCATTATCATATACTGTGTTTTTGTCGCTCGAATGAATTTTATTATTTCTTCAAGGTTCTTCACATACGTACACCTTAAGCGATATCAAGTAGGCGTAACATGTTCTCAAAAAATTAGGGTTGGCACGCAGAAGAATTTTGAGTCAGAGATTTTGCTGGTTTTGGCACGCACTCACAAAAAGGTTGCCCACCCCTGCTCTAGAGAAGTGGAGATAGATGGTCAACAGTCAAATCAGAAACACTGAAGCTAGTGTTAACAGGAGGAAGAGGCACTAAGAGCTAGAGTCTTCATCACTATACTCATCTCTGAAGAGCTGCCTCTTACTCCTTTCTGCTCTTTCCCCAAACTCATACATGTGCTCAACCACACAAAAACACAAACATTTTTTTCCTGTGGCATTATTAACTTTGAAGCACTCAAATAATATCTGGAAATTTTTTGAGTAAAGTCTGAATTTTATTGTTTGAGTTTTATTTAAAAGACGACTGACTTTTTTTGTGCACAGGTCAATTGTTCCATAACGGAAGTGCAAATATATTCATATTTTATTCAATGAATACTTTGGGGGACTTTCATATCTGTGAGGCATTGTGCTAAGTGCTGGGATCAGGAGAATTTACATAAATGCTTAGCTGGCTTTTACCTGTGAGCTTTGCTACCTATGGTTGGTACAAAGTTGATGCTTTTGTGATGATGAGTTTCATTTCCAGCCCCTAAGAGTTTCTGTGTTCAGATTATTAAGTTACATATTTATGTTTAATTTTTTGTTTCAAGATGCTCTTAAAAAGTTTTGAATATTTAGTGTTAGCAAAAGGACAAACCAACTCCAGGCCATCTCTTGCTCTGCCATGGTGGTTAGTCTAGATTGTAGGCAAGCAATAATACTTTTTCAAGTGTTTAAAACAGCTATAGAAGTCTTATTCTGGATTGTACCTCTAAAGAATAAATGAAATAAATGAAGAAGAAGAATCAGCTTTACATAGAGAATTAAAAAATAGCTTCAGGAAATGTTCCAACTGTTGGGTCAAATGAAATAAGGAAGTCATATGGGAGGGGATCTACAAAAGCTACCCCTGGGCTTTATTTATTAACTTATATTTGTATATGTACATATTTTTCTAATATTGGCCAGAGATCACTTTAGCATTTCACTGTATGTACAAATATTTTTTCTCCTACAAAATAAGATTCTTGCTGTATACATTGCTTTGTAACTTGCATTCTTTCAAGACATATTTTTTAACCCCTTGCATAGTATTCCATTCCATGTATATATCAGCATGCATTTAAGCAAACCCTTATTTTTGGACATTTTGGTTACATTTCAATTTTTGTCATTTTCAGTAGTGCTCTGTTAAGCACTAGGTATGTACTGGTACAGCCTTTGCTATGCTATTATTTATCGGGAAGAAATTTTTAGAAGCTTTAAAACCTAATACCACAAAGAGAAAAAAAGGCAAGAAAATATTTACCACAAGAAAAGAAAGAAAAGTCAATGCTCTAGGAGTCAGGCTGGTAAATGAGTGAAGTAGGTATGGCATGAAATCTGGGGTGATAGAGACGTTGTCAAACTGGAAAGGAAATGGCTTGTCTGAAGGAACAGCCATTACTCAGTTCCAAAAACTCGTGCCATGTAAAAATGTAGGTCTAATACTGCCAGATCTTCACATTTTCATGAGAAGCTGAAAAAAACCTGGATATTTTTTGGTGAGATCTCTCAAGCTCTCAAATTATTTTAAAAATAATCTTTAAATAAAAAACAGACTATGGGCTAGCTAGATGCAGCTCAAAAGCCAATGGTAACCTTCAAATTAAAGAAAGGAAAGCCTGTTATATGGAAATATATTTCTAGGTGATGAGTTAAGCAAATAAAGTTTTGCTTCACATTTTTCCTGTAACAAGGAAATGAGATGTGGAGAAACTGAGCCTTGATATGTGAATCTTGGATGATGGGCCAAAAACTGCTCCCCATTAAATCTCCCATGAAATATCAACTAGAAACTTCTAAAATGTTTCAGACTTCCCAAAGAAACTTGATTTAATTACATATAACTTTAACCCGGTGCTCTTTATGATGGCATCTAACGATAATTTCCCTCCGTTTTCCATCTGAACAAACATTTCCCATTAACATCCACCTGCACTACTTCCTTTTGTAAAGAGGAGGTGGTGTTTGGCTGTGTGCTGGTTCTGATTCATGAGAATCTAGCCCAAGCCCAACATTTCTGTTCTTGACAGATTTTGGTTTTTAAATCTGTAGAACACAATGTTTCCCTGGGCTGAGTTCTAGCATGCCAAGTTTTGGCTGGCCACAGACTTTGACATCTGAGTGAAAAATCTTTCAACAATGGCATTTAAACTGAAGAATCAACAGACCTTTAATTATAACACTGCTTGTAATCCCCCTCCTTTTATCATGATGTTCAAATTGCCTCAAATCACTAACTGCACGGACAGCATGTTATTTCATTTGCCAATGGAAATATCATAATTTGGAAACTTGGTGGCTTGAGTATTAATTTTTGAAAAATCAGTATTACTTTATTCACCATAAATTAAAGGGGCATATGGAACGAAGGTCAAAATCACTGATTCATTAGAAATAAAAAACAAAAACCACTCAGCATACAATTTTTCAACTTACCTAAAATGTTCAAGATTTATTTAGATAAGAGAAATATTTCTACTTGGAAATTAGGCATGAAATATATTGAAATATGGAGTCTCTTTTTTGTGAGCTTTCATTAAGTGCCTCCATATTTCTCCATGAAATGTTGTGATCATTTCTTATGGCTTTTTTTTTTTAAATGACAAACCTTCAGATTACCCTATGGTTTCCTTACATAATAACAAGACACTTCTATTCTGCCAAGTAAATCAGGGATCCTTTCACTATTTCCTTTTTAGAAATCAATGTTGAAAAAGTACTTAGTTTACACCTAACCTATCTATCTGGATATACATATTAGACAAATTAGGGTTAAAACTGTAAATATGGAAGATGTTTACTTCCAGGTTTTATACTAGCTAGGTAAGTTTTTAAATATAGAGCTTGGTCATATGGAAGGCGGGCATTTTTCAGTTCTTTTTATCTTGAAGAGGAACATGGTTCTAGATTTCCAGGAAATGTATTATTTAGACCAAACAGTATGCCAACCTTTTATACACTAATCTTCATAATATGTCTACAAGATGGGTGTCGTTAACCTTGGTTAAATTATGTATCTGAGCCTCAGCTTCCTTATTAACAGCAGATTAACAATAGGGGCTTTGGAGTCTTTCTGTCCAGGGGTTTTAAGTGGTGGAGTTCAGATATAAACCCAGATCTGACTTCAAAGGGTGCTGCTTTCTCTTTGGGGGGAGAAAAATACCTCCCTGAAATGTACACAACTTTTCCCCATGGAATCAACCTTGCTTTCTCAATACAATCTGTTATCAGTGAGGTCTTATGTTTAGCACTACCGCATGACTCAGAAATTCATCTTCCTCCAGAGTAGAAAATTCACATGGTAAGGACAGGTATAGAAGCCATGGGTCTCTGATTGCCTGTAACAGACGTGGTTTCAAATCTTACCTTTACTATCCCCACAAATATGCCATACCTGTAAAATGATGTCCTGTCTTTGTTTCTATCATTATCTACTTTGTGTGTAAACTGCAGCTGAAAAGGTCAGGTCCAGGAAAGAAGTTCTAACTAGCACATAACACTCAAGAATTAGATCCTGCAAGGCAGAACCAGCAGCAGGAAACCAATCAAAGTTGATAGAAGTGGAGGTAAAAAATAATATTAGTAATAGTAATAACATGTATTGAATTCTTAACCAAATGTTGCTGATCCAATTTATATATCATATTTAATCCTCCTAATATGCCCATTACATATGAGGAAACAGAGGCTCAGAGATGATAAATAACTCACATGCTGAGTAAGTGGCATTTGCTTCCAGGGCTTATGCTTCGCTTATTTTACTAAAACCATCTCCCAGAGCAGAGTGACCGAATCTAAACAGGTACATTTAAAGAGCACTTATCAGATTATAAATAGCAGATGGAACCAAAACTCAAGGTTCAGAGTAGGAACAGATTAGGAACTAAGGTATGGGTCCAGCATGGGGGTGGCCAGCAGGGGTCTTGACACACAGGGTTGTCCTGTGACATTCACAGTGTAGTGACACCCAGAGCTGAGAGAGAGGGAGAGAAGAGGGAAGAGAGAGAATTTGTGCGTGCGGGAGGGGTACCTAAAGAAGTTGGGCTGCTTGGCTGATTTCCTGTTATTCTCTTTTAGGAATGTAAATGAAATTTGTGTGTTTCTGAACAGAGGGCAAAGAGGATGTGGCTCAGAGCCCTGCAAATATTTCTTTGCACATGTTACTAACCGAAGGGGGAAAATACCCAGTTGCTTATTAAACTTCTTTTTAAAAACATGAATATCTCCAAGAGGGTTAAACGTCATTTACACCTTGGAGTAAATTACTTTAAAGAGGTTAGCAGACCACTTGACTGAGTGTAATTAAAGTCATAAAGCCCCAGTCTGAGGGAAAGGCAGTGGATAACTATGGAGTTGAAGCGGGAAGGGGGTACATGAGGATGAGAGAAGGATTTCCATGGGGGAGAGGGAGGGTACCAAATATAACTCCGTGAAAACACTGTTAAGAGCTACATCAATGTGAAGTAGTAGCCACATTATTATTACCCATCCTACCTGCAATTATGTCTAGAATTTTGGTAGTAGCTGGTGTGCAGTCAGAATCACAGCCAGTTGCTAATTTCTGACATAAATACTGAGTAGAATGCCCTACGCGTAGCAGCTCCTCAGTAAAGCTTGTTGCGCAAATAAGATGTCAGAAGTAGTTTGGAAGTTGGAAACTTTCAGATTTGCCAAATTCCAATCTGTTTCTCCAATGTAGGTTCATCCTGCCCAACCTGTCAAGTTCAGCAAAGCGTTTCCTCAGTGGAAGGAAGGAAGAAAAAATATAGAAAGTGAGGAAAGAATTGATACCTTAGTCCTCTTCCCACCTGTGTGGCCCAGGACAGCACACCTTAGAATCTGTGGGGCCTTCAGAATGTGTCTCCTATGAACTGGAGGCAATGCTGTAACAGTGGAGCTATATGAAAGTTACATTATGAACTGTATGATGGAAAATTAACACAGGTTATGTTAAAGATGAGCCCATTAATGAGCATTCTCATCAGCCCCCACTGGAATGCCAATAGGCTCTTTCAGTCCACTCTGGATCTGGGCTGGATTTGTGCTGTGGTCGGACTGTTTGTGTCCCCCACACTCACATGTTGGAATCCTAACGCCCAATGTGATAGTGTGAGAAGGTAGGTGGAGCCTTTGGGAAGTGGTTGGGCCATGAGAACAGAGCCCTTATGAGTGGGATTACTGCTCTTATAAAAGAGGCCCCACAGAGATCCCTCACCCCTTCTGTTATGGGAGTCTGGACCTTGGAGAGGGCCCTCATGTGGCCATGCTGGCACCCAGTCTTGGATTTTCAACCTCCAAATTCAATAAATTTCTGTTGTTTATAAGCCAACCTGTCCGTGGTATTTTGTTATAGCAGCCTGGACAGACTAAGGCAGTCTGCACAGGTACTTCTGAAATGCTTAGTATACAATCTGACAGGTACAATCAGAGATAGCACAAGACTCCACGCCTCAGCAAGCACAGCTGGAGCATCAAAATCCATTGCAGGCATAGTGAATCCTGGTTCGGGGCTGGTCCCCGGGTGGGGCTGGAGAGGAACATACTGTATGTGTGCACAGTCTCACCCTCTCTGCTTTTCTTCCCCCTCCATTTCTCTCCCCCCCCCCCGGCAATCTTCCACATTTTATAACATCCCAAGAGCCTTCTAAATTATAATGCTTTCCAAATATACTGAATATCTTACTCCTGGATTAAAGGGGAGAGGGGGAGTTATAGACAAATTTAATTTGACACTAAATTTGTTATTTTGGATATGTTTCCTTATTTTTGAGTTGTGGCAAAAAAACCAAAAAACCCCACATTTTGTCTAAATATTGATAACACTTTAGATTACAGGGGTGGGGAGCCTTTTTTTCTGCCAAGGGCCATTTGGATATTTATAACATCATTCTTGGGCCATACAAAATTATCAACTTAAAAATTAGCCTGCTATATTTGGTTAAACATTTAATTAACTCACCTCTAATGCCTGGACAGGGCCAGATCAAATGTTTCTCAGGCCAGACATTCTCCACCCCTGCTTTAAAATGTGAGAGCTGGAATGTTTAGCCCAGTGGTTACTAACCGAGGCTGCTTATCAGACTCACCTGGGGGGGGGGGGGTGTTAAAAAATGCAGATTCCTGAACCTTGGCCTCCTCCCTCCCTTCCCAAGTGATTCTAATGTAATGTCGGCGCTAGGTGCTTGCAGCCAGTTATGGAGGCCAAGGATCCTGAACCCAGGAGAGATCTGAGTTCTGTGGTCTTGTGCTCTGTGGTTGTGCCTTCGGGGGGTCTAGAAAAGAAAATCACTCTGACATTTCAGGGGTTTATTATCCTAGATGCATACGAACAATGGATAGGGCTCACTGAAGGTAGAGACTGACCTTTGCTGAGGAAGCTATAGGCTTGGACATGATGTCATCACCATGACCTTCCCAGTGAGGAATTTTCATGTTCAAACCATCCTGTGGAGTTACATGTTGTTAGAATTTTTAAGGCCTGTCATTTGGGCCCCCCTCTGAGCTTGTCAGGTTTGGTATGTGGCCCCTTTTGTTGTTCATGAAGGTATATAGTGAAGGGGAAGAGCTGCTGGATACTTTTATCTCTGAGGCCCAGAGTGGTACACTGACTTCCCTATGGTCACACAGGAATATACTATATGTAAAGAAAAGACTGCATATTGTGAAATTGACCTCATTAACTATATTCCAAATTACTTTATTACTTTGGAATATATTTTGTGTATTTGCATGTACAAAGCAATAAACCACTCATCCTCAAGTCACTTTTGTGGCATTCTGAATATGGCTAAGGACAGAAAGAAAGTGAGAAAGACCTGCAAGCAGCCAAAACTAGCATCAAGTAGACCACACCTGAGTCCCCGAAGTCTCTCTGATAAGCTCTGACTCTGGACTCTTTGCCTCCTTGATTTCGAGACAGATATGACTCCAAATCTTCATCTCCAAGCCTGGCCTTCTGGCTGCACTGCAGTCTCCTGTCTCCGAAAGCCCAGCCAGCCTCTCCAAGATGCCCCGTCAGCATCTTCACTCAGTGTGTTCAAAATTACACTCATGCACTCTCCTCCCAAACCTCTTCTGCTCTGCTGCCCCTGCTTCTGTTTATGGCCCCACACAGGCTCAAACCGTACCGATGTCTTTGATGCCTTCCTCTCCCTTGCTCCCCTAATGTAATGAATTTATTCTTATCCGGCCCTGTCTCATCAATCAGCTCCCAGTCCGCTCCCTCTGCCCCGGCCCTAGTGCCTCTTCCCGGACCACTGTGATAGTCTCCTACCTGGTCTGCGTCCTTGGTGTCTTCCCACTCCAATCCATTTTCTCACTGTGGCCAGATTAATCTTTCTGAGGTGCAGCTCTGATGATGTTACTCTCCTACTAAAAACTTTCAATAGCTCCCCATTGTCCACTGAATAAAGTCCACATTCCTCGGCCTGGTAATCAAGTCCTTTCACTTTCTGGTCCCAATCTGCTTTTACCACTTTATTTCCCACCACTCACCTCTATACACTCCATGCTCTAGTTAAATTCACCTACTTCCCAAAAGAGCCTTTACCCTCTGATTCTTCCAGAACATTCAGAAATATTCTTTTTTCAACCTTTGTATGCTCAAGTTCTCCTTGCTTTTCAAGGCCCAAGTCCAGTGTCACCTCTTCTGGTAAAACCCCCTGTCAGCCCCCTCTGAACTCCAATAATACTTTCTCTGAACTACTTTTATAGAGCATATCACCTTCTACTCTGGATTCTAGCAAAGCAGGCATATGTTTCAGCTCTGCTGCGGGATTAAACCTGTTAGGAGGGCAGGATTGGAGTTTTGTTTCTCTATGTTTGTCCCTCCAACCCCCCAATGCTAAGCACACTGCTCACCAGTGTTTGAGTGGGTTAAAGCCTGTATATGCAAACTTAACAATTTGGTTGTTAGTTTTCCTTGTCCAAAGCAGATTAGAAATAATGCATGAGAGAAGGAATGAGAATCTTGAAGGCTGGCACAACAAGAAGTAACTTGATAGCTAAAGAAGATAAAACCTGTAAAAAGAAGATATAAAGACTGAAAATATTAGAGCAGTCTGGTGGTAAAGAAGCAAAGAAGCAAATAATCATATTATAGACTAAAGACAATGGTTACTGACATTATGAACTGTTTGGAAATCACAAAATAATACTCAAATATATAGCATTACTTTTATACTTCCACATTCACATCAGCATCAGTAGAAACTTAACACAATTATTGTTCAAGACAATGACAGTTTAAATTATCATAAGTATATTCTAAGAAAGCTGAATATACATATAAATGTAAGACAATTACATAAAACTTAATAAAATTAATAATTAAGAGGTGGTACATTTCTGTTCTATGGGATGTTCTGTTAAATAAACTGATTTCCATTGTTAAGTCAGATATATAAGTTCTCTCTCTTTTCACATGAGTGCACCTATACATTTTTCTGAATATTAGAAAAATAATTTTTGTATCATTAAAAATAAAATATGCTCATGATATAAAACTTAGGGCTTATAGGAAAGTAGTAAGACCATTTTTTAAAAAAATCTTAGATTTCCAAGATCCAAAGTCTATTATTTAAAAAATAGTTGTGATGAAACAATATGCATAATTATGAAAGCTGCCTTTTCATTAATGTGTGGCACATTTTAATGATTAAAAATTATATTTAGTGGGTATGCCATAATACACTCAACCAGTCCCCTCTAGTTAAACATAGAGCTTATTTTCTGTTTTATAATACGGCTATGTCTAACAAGATTTGCCATAAGCTGATAATTGTTGAAACTTAGTGAGGGTTTACTGTGATGTTCTTTCTACTTTTGTGTATGTTTGAAATGTCTATAATGAAAAGGTAAAAATATAGCGATCTATGATAAACATCTATGTACAATGGTTTCTGCTTATCTGTAATTATTTTCATTGTTCAAGCTTAATACTGGCTGCCTAGTTCAAAGTTTGACTCCATTATTGCCTAGTGATGGAACTGTGGGCAAACTACCTATGCTCCTGAGCTTCACTTCCTTCACCTGAAACTGGCACAGCAGTGGTAAGGTAAATAGCTGTGGTAAGAATTATATAAGACGATGTGCATCAGCCTTCCACAGTACCAAGCATAGTGTTAGTGGGTAGTAAATATTACCTTGAAGAAACAAGATTCTGGTTGCATATTTATAAGTGTTGTGATTATAAAAAATCATGATGTATAAATTGAGAAACATGCCAGAAATAGCACACTGAAGTGTATATCCTCTCTACTTCCTGGTTAGGCTCTTATTCCAAAGGTACTGCCAAAGCTGAAACAATTTAGATGAGTACCGTTAGGGAGCATTTTCTATGTGGCCAATACTGGGCTAATGCTTCCCATGTATTAGCTCATTTAGTCTTTACAAAAGTTCCCTGAAGCAATTCTATTATTGTTATTTTATAGCTAAAACAACTGAGGCTTAAAGGTTAACTAACTTGTCCCAAAGAACACAAGGAACAGGCAGCGCCTGCTGTCAAACACAGGTCCTAGTCCTTGGAACCTCTGGAATTCACCCCCAAGCTACTGGAAATGGCCTTTGGATCTTATGTTCTTTTGCACAGACCTCAGTGTTTCTCATCTTTTTCCTTCAGAGGCCAGATTTGAATTTTGGACAAAATTTTGGACCAATTTTGGAAGTTTAACTGAGCCTCTAATCTAAGCCTATGTTTCTTTCCTTTCACTTTAACAGTATTGTTTCAAAAATTATTTTAGAAAATATTTGTAAAAAATATAAAAAGGGGTACTCCTTAATATAAGCTGCCTTTTAAGAATGCCTATCTCATGGTCCAAAAAGATTAATACTCTTCATGATTTAATTAATTTATTTATTGTTCCCACAGACTCCCCCTCCCATTTGGCAACCATCAGCTTGTCCTTTATATCTATGGTTCTGTTTCTGTTTATTTATTTGCTTTGTCTTTTAGATTCCACATATAAGTGAAATCATCTGGCATTTGTCTTTCTCTGTCTGACTTATTTCACTTAGCATGATATCTTCCAGGTCCATCCATGTTCCATGTTGTTGCAAATGGCACAATTTCATTCTTTTTTATGGCTGACAAGTATTCCATTGTATATATCACATCTTCTTTATCTATTCATCTATTAATGGAAACCTAGGTTGCTTACATATCTTGGTTATTGTAAGTAATGCTGCCTTTCTAATGAACATAGGGGTGTATATGTTTTTCCATCCATCTTGGTTTTAAACAATGGTTTCCCATTGGTTTATCTTATGTCCACTGTAATATAACTAATTATCACAAACACATATATGTACACTCTTCAGAAAACCTATAAACTTGTCTATATTTACAAATTTTATTTTAAATGTGTAAACTGTAAATAGGTGTGCGTATGTGTGTACATGTAAGACTCAGAGAGCGAAAGTCTGAATATAAAAAATGCTGTGAAAGTCTGAAAAAGGTGATTTTCTACAAACATAAAAAATTAAGTCACAGAAGATCAGAACTAAAAAAAAAAGTCAGATGGCAAATTAAGTCTTTTTTTCCTGGGTCTGGGGAGGCTACTCTTGTGCAATATACTGTAGACAAGAAACACCGAAGGGGCTGCTGCAACGCCTCCGCCTCAGATAGCCCATTTATGCATCTGTATTATAAAAAATGTGACAGCTCTTGCAAGCTCACAGTACCCAGCAAAGTGCTACAGTTGTAGCTGGGAATTTGTCTTTCAGGCTGGCTCTACTGGATATATTTTTTTTTTTTGTCTGTTTCTTCCCCGGGGTGGGGCCACAATGGGGTGGTTCGTGGGGTGGGGGTTTGAAGGAGGGAGATTTTGTGAGTTCTATTTTGGATTTTGGTGAATAAGAAAGCAGGGAATTTGCCAGCCTGCTACTCAGATATACTGAAACATGATACAAACTGCCTCGATTTGAAGCACAGAAGGTGCTGAAAAGTTTTTCTGAGGAGGTCTTGAAATATCTAAGCCTGTCTTCAAGGAAGAACTTGTCTCAAAAATCATCCTGTAAACAATAGCTACCATTGTCTATTCTCCCATCCATGGCCCATCTAACTCACTAGCGAGACTATTACACTTTAAAAGTTGCCAGTATGATATTTTAAAAATTTACTTTGTATCCTTTACTCCCAGAATACTGAGAAGAACATGCTTGAAGGATGGCTTTCTTTATAAACTCCTTTCTACATATGTGCACTGGTAGGCATGGGCTACGAATGTTTGAGCAAGTTGTATTTCTACATTTGCACTGTCCAGTCTACTTTCTTATTTTCCTGAATATGCCTGAACACATGTGTCAGTATAAACATGCAACTGCATGGACATGTCTATGTGTGTTTCAAATTCCATATTATCTTGAAAATGGTTCGGCTTTCTAGAAACACAGCCACATGATTTGTTTTGAAAAACACCTCAGCAAATGCATGCAGGTCATATGGCGGCAGCAGACCATTTATTGAAGTGCTGAAGCAAATAGTGAAGTCCAGGACACTATCACAGAGCAGCGCTTTGCTTGTGAGGTCCTCCTGGCTAAGGGCTAAGTAAGGATTGAGTGAGACAATAATAAAGAAAATACCCATAGGCTTTTGAACAGTAACAACCAGCTCAGGGTTAGCAGCATTCCTAGACCTTGATGGTACAATGATGTCCTCGACATCATTAGCTTTCAGACTCTAGGTCACTGCTTAAGTAAGTAGCCTTTATCATTTCCCCTAATTTTTGTTGAAGGTGCCCTTGAAATTGTATATTTATTCCTGACAAAGCATATGAATATTGTGGCATCATTCTAAAACCAACAAATGGTTTTAGCTCCACGAAGAAAAAAAAAATTCCAACAACCTTTCATGCTGAGATTTCTCATGCTAGTTCTCAGCACAGAAGTGATTTTTTTTTTTTAAGTTGCATAAAGCCTAGCAAGGTTTAAGTTTTCTCAGCAAGGAGAAAGTGTTTTTCAGCTGTTAAATTTTTCAGATGCTTTTTTTGAATTTGGATAAAACTCAAAAACATGTTTGTTTTAAAATGTAAACTCTTTTATGTACAGAGGTTTGCATATAGAGAAATGCTAGTACTATATTTAAGGATACTCGCTTTTGAAATAAGGAAGTCAGAGGAATTTAAATATAACAACCTACACACTGTCTCATCAACATCTCATTAACCACTAATATAAGTGCAATGTTTTGAGGGCCACTGGGGCACACGACTGCCGACAAGATCACTTATGAACTGAACTGCTAGTGGACATAATTCTGTGTGTGAGCAGAGGGTGACCAGATCTGCACTGTAGAGCATCCTTGCGGTCAGCTTTCGGAAGACCTTTTACTCCAGTTGCATGCCATTTCTTGGCCCTAAATCTGCTTGATTCCTCAGCTGTTAACTGGGCCAAAGTTGATACAACATATGGTATTTCAAGCACAAAAACTATGAGGAAATGCACCGAGGTCTCTGCAAAGAAGCAGCAATGAGAGGATATCCTCAGAAGGCCTGTCACCTGCCATTTTTAATGGGTCTTGTCGCGCTTCAATTTTTAGCAAATTGTAGACACGTTGAATGGGGAAAATATAATCTTGTTCTACCCACCCCTTCTTTTGTTGTTGTTTTTAAACATCTCTATTTATGATTCACAGTAAGAAATACATTTTACATTGTGATCCACTGACTGTTTATATCATACATGTGTGCATGTGTGTGTGTGGGGGGGGGGGGTGGGGGGAGTGTTCCAGAGACAGAAAGTAACTTATCTATCCAAATTTTAAACCTTCAAATTCTTCATCAGTCTGTTGAGTGTTTTATTATTTGGAAAGTTGAAGATCAAGGTCTATAAATTCAGCACCCTTCAAACTTCTAATCAAGGACTTTCCAAAATTAAAAAATGAACCTGATCATCTAATTTGGTCTTTGAAATGCCAAGAAAACTCATTCTTTCCCTTATTCATTCAGAAATACCCATTTATTCATTCTCTAAACATTTACTGATAGGCTACTATATGCCTTGTAGTACATACCTACAGTACATTTCTAGGAAATTACTTCATAGCTGTTTTAGGATTTATAGGAGGGTTGTCCAGATGGTTCTTGAAAAGAAAAACCTTCCAGAGTAAAGCAATGTACTCACAGGATTTCCCATCTAGCAGCCAAGAGCCCTGGTGACATCTCTTCTGACATTTTATTATGGTTCTAGTATAAAATCATGTCTATTTTTATTTACTTTTCATATTTAACCTTAATTAAAATGTTGAGTGCAATCATGAGATTTTAATGTCAGAATATTACACAATAATTTTCCCATCATCAGGTTTTCCTCATATCTTACCTAACACACAGAGAATATTTACCCAAACTCTCTCAAGCTTTCGATAGGCAGAAATCTGACCATGGCCTACTTTACAGTGATTTATAAAATAAATGAGCTGAAGCATGTGGAGCACTAAGAAGTAGCACAAATAAACAGAGTATAGTAGTGCCACCAGCCCGAGTGTTTGCTCCCTTCTTGATGAGGACAGTGTAGGTATGGTAGGAAGACAGGTCCTAAATACTTATCAAAAGACCTTATTTAGGCCCTAACCGGTTTGTCTCAGTGGATAGAGCGTTGGCCTGTGGAACAAAGGGTCCCAGGTTCGATTCAGGTCAAGGTCATGTACCTGGGTTGCCGGCACATCCCCAGTAGGGGGTTTGCAGGAGGCAGCTGATCGATGTTTCTCACTCTTCGATGTTTCTAACTCTCTATTCCTCTCCTTCCCTCTCTGTAAAAAATCAATAATAATATATATATATATTAAATGATCTTATTTAGGTGGGCAGATCCTTCTATTCTGGAATTGCAAATGAATTAACTTTTTAATTTGGGAATTATGACTTGGCCATTATTAAAACATCATGAGTGGACACTGCTCCATAAACATAATTGTAGGCTACCTTTTTAAAAGACCTTTTTAAATTAAATTCGTTAGGGGGGATATTAGTTAATAAGATTATATGTTTCAAGTGTGTACTTCTACAATACATCATCTGTATATTATATTGTCTACGCAGCACCCAGAGCCTAGGGTAAAGGTATTTGTCTGCCTGAAGTTATTCCATCTTCTAAAGCTTCTTACTCTCTGAGCAAAGGACAAATTGGCGCATGCCATGGGTGCAAGAAAAGAAGCGACCACTGAAGTCACCTAAGTTAGGGTATGACAGGCCTCAAGCACCAGAGGCCAAAGGCACCAGAAACATGGGCAGGCAACTTAAATGTTCCATCTATATTTATAAAGAGGCAATATGCAAATTGTCCAGGACACCGTAATGTCACGACCGCTCAGGAGGAGGCTGTGCGCACAGGTGGGCAGGAGGGGACTGCGTGGAGGTGAGGCAAGCCACGAATGCCGCGGCAGCGTGAGCAGGCCCCGAGCAGAGACAGGGGGCCTGCCAGCTGCCATGGGCCAGCAGTCCTGCCTCTGCACATGAGCGTCAGAGGAAACACCTTTTCTGACCACTCATTGGCTAAGCTCCCAGTATGCCACTTGCAGTTATTCTTGGTAACTTGGGTAATAAGAATCCAAGAGGGTGATCTAGGGTTTTGCTAGCTCACTGCTGGAGGAAAAAACAAAGGTCCACTGCTGGAGGGGCTAAGGAATGTCATATCCTGCCCTAGCCGGTTTGGCTCAGTGGATAGAGCTTCAGCCTGCCAACCGCAGGGTAAGGGTTCTATTCTGATCAAGGGCAGGCTCCTCCCTGGCCGGGGCCTAGGTCAGGGATCATGCAGGAGACAATCAATCAAAGTGTCCCTCCCACATTGATATTTCTCTCTGTCTTTCCCTCTCTCTTCCATGCTCTCTAAAAATCAATGGAAACATATCCTCAGGTGAGGATTAAAAAAATAAAATGTTATAAGAGACATCTTAAAAATGCCTAGACAAAGTTGTCATTTTTTAATGGTGAAGGGACTGGAGTCCGTGTTGATGAAAACACCTTGTTGGCTGCGACAGCCAGCAGTGGCAGCAGCAGCGGGGTGATGGGGGTGGCACCTTCCCCTGATCAGCCCGGTTGCCTCCCACAGAGGAAGGCCAGACTGTGGCTTAGGCCCGCCCCCCAGGGGACATCCCCTGAGGGCTCCCAGACTGTGAGAGGGGGCAGGATGGGCTGAGGGACCCCCCCGCACCAGGCTTCTAGTTTTTAATGTTTGTTCATTGTTTCTATATGGAAAATTACATTTCTCTGGGAGTATACATATAAATATGCATTTGCTAGTGTTTCAGCAACTCTTAGTTACCTAAGTTAGTTTTGATCAACGCTGTCGAATTTTTAAACCCACCAACGTGACAAAGTAAGTTAAAAACACACACAAACAAACCCTCCAGTACACTGTGTGCTCTGCTGTTCCAAGCCTCAGCTTCAAGACAAAAGGAGAGGGAGACTTTGTCATTCAGTAGCTGTTAATAATCAAGAGAAGATCTGCCAGACAAGCTCTTTGAGGGCTCTGTCTGTCTGGACCAGGTATACACTGCTATGCACAAAGGGCTGTGCAAGGGGAGAAAAATGAGTGCTCATGGACAATGATGCAGCTTTCTTAATTAAGATTTTCATTACTGATACATACATTAAGTTCTGCAACTGCAAGAGCCAAAGCACTGTCATGTGCAGGTAGATGTCCCTGATTCCATCTTCAGGCAGTAAAGCTAAAACATATTAAATGTGCACCCAGCAAATGTAGTGGGAGCCAGGAGAGCTCCAGAAATATTATTGTTGGAATTCAGAGAGGCCCCATTAAAAGCAAATTTGTAATGCATCTAATAGGCAGGAGAAAAGCCCACACCGATAGACTTTGTGTGCGTGTGCACGTGTATGTGCGCGTGTTCCTGTGTGGGACTGCTCTGAGGTCCTGAGACCCAAAGGTAACTGTAGCTGACCTAGAAATAATCTCTCCATAAACACATCAGCAGCTCAGGCCTCAAAAGGAACTTTGATCTTTAAGTTTTCCAATGCCCATTGTTGAGAAAGGAAATCAACGGCTGCTTTTGGGTGGCGTTTGGAAGATGGTGAAGGCTCATGTCCACAGCTGGCCCTGACGCTCTCCCTGTGGGTCACTCAGTCTATTTTCCCTGGATGTGAGGCTGGTCCACAAGTCAGTGTGGTCTGCCAAGGGGTGTACTGTTCCCATGAAATAATCTGACTGGCGTGTGGGTAAGTCTTTCTTTTTAGATCAAGTTATTTTTACAAAAAAAAATTTGCTAGGAGACGAGAAGAAACTAAAGCCCTGCACAATCCTAGAAATGGATGAATATCTACAGTGTATGATTTTGACTCCATCTTAACTAAAGCCTAGCTCATCTTTGGATAGCTGGTGCTGTTAATATGAACACAGCTCTCCATTGTTTTCCTGGCTTCTAGCCGCACCCCTTCCAGTTTCAGTCTGCATCCCTCTGGCGGGCTCCCCCAGGGCTCCCGCCTCCTCTTTGAAGAAGCCTCCATCGCTTGGTCATTACTGGAGTGGAGATGAATATTAGACACTGCCTTTCACGAAAGATCATTTTATCCCAACAGTCAATTATTATACATTCATTTCTTACTAGGTAAGAGCATTTATCTGAAATTTAAATGTACCCCTGGCTCCCCCATGTTCTCAGAAAAAATAATCTAGACTCCAACATCAAAATGGCTCAAAAGAAATCCTTCACAGTGTTTTGGCTGTCGTTCTTTGCTTTTTTGGTAAAAGGAGAAATTTCCAAACAATGGTGGCCAGTAAGATTTCTTTTAGATTCCTGCACAGAGACTCAAGTGACTCAAGTCCCTGCAGTGGTTTTCTGGGCGTGAGTGGGCGTTTCTAAAACTCTTTTCCCAGGGCTGTCGGAGAGCTGGGTGGAGGGTGAACATTCTGTGAGGTGTGGCTTCTGTGCCTGTTCTAGGAGAGTGATGCTAGTGACATGGTGATAAGATGAAGAAACTGATTCTTTAGAAGTAGAGGATAGAGAGTGCTTAGGCACTGTCAACAGATACTTCCTAGATATGGGAAAAGTAAACCGTATTAAGATTCTTCCTAACCATCCCTGCCTTTCCACACAGTTATGAAACTGCGTGGAGAGGCATACCTGTCAGTGAAGAACCAATGTAGCGGACATTATGCAAGCGGGTGATGATGGAAAAGAGCAGGGGAAATCCCAGGGAGAGTCCCTATCCTTTTCTTATGCATCCTTGACTGGCTTGTAAGGACCAGAAAGACCCAAGGACATTGTCAAAAAATTCACATGTACCTCTTTCTCAAATTCTGTCGTGAGATACATGTTTCTTTCACCCAAAATACAGGGTAAAATTTAAATTAGAGGTGACAATTATTTACCATGTACCAAAAAGCCTAGAAATTGACAGGAAGGAAATAAAGGTAGAAATCACTTTAGCCTGTCCAAGTGTGAGAGGTAAGGCAGCCCATTTGAAGTAAATATCTGGAAGTGATTTTCTGGGATAAGGTAGATATGCCTGATTTGTCCTCAATGACCCCACCTTGGAGAAATGAGGAATAACAGAGAATACAGAAAGAGTGCTTAAAAGAAGAATTTAATGAAAGAAAGAAATCTTAATTTTATCACTGAACACACATCTTGTACAAGATGCCTTCACAAGTGCCCTAGTGGAGACTTTGAATAAGGAACACGCATAATGCCAATTAGTAGCCCTCAACATTACTCATCATTACCTGTGTCCCCACTTGGCTTCATGTATGGGCTATGGTATGGAGGCAGGTGTTATAATATGTGAAGTTTGCTAAGAGCATCACTAAGAAAGCCAGACATTTGGCACTGATCTGGCTGGGAGGCCTCTAGCAGCCCTGCAGGAGGCCTGGCTGTAACCACACCCCACCTTCTGGGTGCTCCACTGCTCAGGTGGAGAACAAGCCGCTCACTAGCTTGGTTTCTTCCACTCTCCTCAGCTTGTGGTTGGTCTGAAGGCCTTCCATATAATCTGTACCATGTTTTGTCTCTCTTCTCCCTTTCTGGACATGGCCTATGGATTTAAGCACAACCTCAATATACACAGGTTTCCACCACAGGGGGAAAGAGAAGGCCCCAGAGAACATGCTACCCCTTGTCATCTGCAAATGGATGTGCTGAGGGATGCTCCAGTTACCACTCAGACAGCTCGGCACAGCCTCTGCCCCTTTGAAAGATGCTCCTAGCCCCAAACACAGGGGAGACGTCCTGTCACAGTTCATATTGTGGAGGAGGGACTGACGCTGTCAGTGTGGCATTTCTGCCTCCCTAGCATCTTACACTCTCCCTGAAGTTGCTGAAAAAATTCCATTTCATTAAGTGTGTAGTAATCCACATGGGAATGAGAGAGAGGGAGGGGAAGGCAGAGGACATTGATGACATGGCCTCTAGCACTTTATTTATGAGAACATTCAGAAATCTCTATCTACATCTGGTGGAAGAACAGTGTCAATTCTGCCCTGGAGACATGGATCAGGCAAGATTGCCAGTGAGTATTTCTCCCTTCCCAATAATTCACTGATTCTGGAGTCTGATGGCAGACTCAGATGATCCTTTTTACATTTGTGAGGGAATGATTAGCCTGCCCTTTGGGGGATGGTGATGCCAAATGAACATAAATATATATAACCAGGAGAAGTGCTAACCGCCTCCCACCCAGAAACTCTGCATGTGCCCTGAATGCTTTGCTCCCACAGCATTCCCAGGAGGGCACTGAGGTGGGCATTGCTATCAGAGCATAGAGAACGGCGCTTGAGCTGGCTTCGCAGGACTTTAGAGAGCACTGCTTTTGCAGTAAAGAATAAAAGGAAGCCATGAAATACATGTTTAGGCTGCTCATTTGCCCTTTCCAATTTTTTAAAAAAATATATTTTATTGATTTTCTACAGAGAGGAAGGGAGAGGGAGAGAGGGCCAGAAACATCGATGAGAGAGAAACATCGATCAGCTGCCTCCTGCACACCCCCCACTGGGGATGTGCCCGCAACCAAGGTACATGCCCTTGACTGGAATCAAACCCGGGATCCCTCAGTCCGTAGGCCGACGCTCTATCCACTGAGCCAAACTGGTCAGGGCCCTTTCCAAATTTTTATGTTATCACCTTTTTATTGTTGAATTATAACCATTACTAAAATATTAGCAATGTGTCACAAATATATTTCCCAGTTTTTTTTAAAAAAATATTTTCTACCATAGTGATTTTTTTTTACTGTAATAAAATGTAATATGTTTTTATTTACATTTTCAGATTTTTTGTTTTATGCTTGGATAAAGCATCTCATAGCCCAATATGAAAAATACACATACAGGGCAAAAATTACAATGAACAATCATAGAATTCGTGAAGATGCAGAGAAATGGGCAATCTTTTTCTTTGTTGGCGGAGGTGTTCATTGACACAATTTCACTGGAGGACAATTTAAGCAATAGATACATTTAACTTTGGCATTTCCACTAGTAGAAATTTATTCTAAGGAGGTTATTAGGCAAGTGCATTTTATAAGATGCTTATATGTATAAAAATAGTTACTGTAACATCGTTCAGTTAGAAAAAATTCCAAATATCTTAAATACCCACCAGTAAGTAATTGATTCCATAAATTATTCATATACTGGAGTACAATAGAGCTGTCAAAAAGATAATATAGATCTATATTTATTAAACAGAAAATGCCTATTACAATGTTGAGTGAAACAAACAGATTATAAAATAAAACAGCAAGTAGCTTTTCCTTTCATTTTGGAAAGACAAAGACAAAGAGACAGGCAAATATATGTGAAAATATATTTGCTAAGGTGTTAATAAGTGATTATCTTTGGGAGGTGAGATTTTGAATGAATTTTGCCTTCTTTATACATCTGTGTTGTAACAAATTCAAACAAAACTAAATGTACACTTTTTAGAAATAAAAATTAGATCTTTTACTCTGGGGAGAAAAAGATCCTAGATGAACCTTGCAACAATTACTTAAAAATTCAAATATGAGTTCCATGATCATTAGCAACTAGAGGCCCGATGCACAAAAATTCATGCAAGAGTAGGCCTTCCTTCCCCTGGCTGCTGGCACTGGCTTCCCTCTCGCACCCAGGACCCAGGCTTCCTCCGGCCGCCAGCAGGCACCTGAGACCCAGGCTTTCCTTGCAGCCCCAGCTTCATCTGGAAGGTCATCCGGTCTAATTAGCATATTAAGCTTTTATTATTATAGATTAGTAACTCTCACAATAGGGTGACATCATTGCCCGTCCATTTTCTTTATGGATGACATCACCGCCTGCCTCAATTTTCCTCCAACTTTGACAATTCAGGTGATACATTGAAGTTCTCATCTTAAAGGACTTTAAAGCTCAAATTCTGGAAATAACCCAAATATTTATATCTAGGACATTGTTGGGTAAATTTAGGGGGTTTTATATAATAGAAAAGAATTCAGACATTACAGAGTTTGCAATTACACTGGGAAATACTCATTATATAATATTTACTTTAAAAATAGGGTACAACCATATAGGTACAATGTATGCTCAATTACGTCAAAATTCAGAGAAGAGACTTGAGAGCGATCTAAAAAGTTGTTAATGATAGTTGTTTCTGTGTAGTGGGATTATGGATGTTTTCCCCTTACCCTATACTTTCTTAATATTTTACAATAAGTGTGAATTATAGAATCATGAAAAGTAAATATTAAAAAAATACAGCTGCTTTGCTCAACAGCTGCCAAATTTTACCCCAGATGTATCTGCAATTTACTTTTGAGTCTAATGGCCCTAATGTTATTTCCTAGAGGGAATCTATTGGAATGGAATGTACTGACATACAGGAAAGCCTTCATTGCCATCACCTCTTTCCAGGCCACATTTTATAATGCTTAGGATAAATCAGAGTAGGGAATCTCACTTATAGTGGAAATTAGAAATATCCACATTCTTCATGTCTTCTTCACATCTTATCTTACTTTCTTAGAAGCTGGAATTTAATAATATATAGTCCTCTGGAAAGTCTCCAGGTCTGGAGCTGTTTTGGGAGGCCGATGTGTATAGGCCACCATTAGAAATAGAGGCTCATCTATTAATTTTGAATGGGAGTTTCCATGAATAATAAGGACGAGCTGCTATACAAGGTCTTCTAAAGATACTATTATTCTCCCCCCCCCCACTCTTACCTACTCTTCTTCTCTTCAACCCACTTTTAAGTAAATAGCTTTTCTGTATAGTTAGATGGCAATACCACACTTCAAATAGGTTATCTAATTCTTTCTAAATGATCATATTTTAGCAAAATGATGATGAAATTTGAGCTGTCGCTCATATATGTATGATACCTACATATTAGAGGCAATAGTAGATATTTGCCTCCAGAGGCATAAAGTTGATATTTTTTTGTGAAAGCAAGGAAATAACTGGGTGATGCCAGGATGGGAGGAAGAAGCAGCATAAGATAAAAAAAAAGGAATGATATTGGTCACTGTGCCTTTTGGCAAAGGTTTTCTGATTGCCTGTTCCGTTTTTGTTGTTGTTGGTTTTTTAACCAAATGGTAACCTTCAAATATCCTTGACTGAGCTATTTGAGGTCATAGATTGTTCACCTCCGATTGTTCTGTAGCAGACACTGTGTCTGTGCAATGGCTGTGCTCGCCAGAGACTTGGAGACTTGCACTGAGCCAATTTACTGCCCTTTCCTTCTGGCCTCAGCCAGAACCAGAAAAGAAGCTAAAAACCCTAATGTCATTTCACACATACTGGAAGAATCACATCCTAATTTCAACTCAAATACACACCTCTGAGCTTCTACCCTGGTCACTGAATTACTAGAGAAAACCACACAAGGCAACGGATTATCAACATCCACACACCCAGGACTTCCACTCTGCCAGGGAGGATCCTCCTGTGCTTCTCTGGTCAACTTGCTGGCCCTTTTCCCCAACAAGCATTTTAAACCTCTACTTTCCTCAAATCCGGTCTCTATTGATTCTCGGAAGACCTTGTTCCCTAGGAGCCATCTTGCGGGGGAACTTCTCAACCTCACAGCACCAAATCTACACAGGGCTTGCATCTTCCTCTGTCCTTTCTTTGTTCTTGTAATAATAGATCAGGTAACCCTCCTTTTCTCTTTTGTATTCCAGGTCTCCAGCCCTATGAGGAATCTTATACTACCAATCATCCCATCCTTGTCTCTCTTCTGAACACCGAATCTCTCCTCTCTACTGAATTCTCCCCATGAGCATATAAAAACACCAATGTTTCCATTTATCCAAACCTTCTTTTTGACTTCACTCTCCCCTTCCCAAAATATCACACTAGCTCACTTTCCTTCCCTTTGCAATAAAACTAAGAGTTATCCACACTGGCCATTGCTAATTCTTCACCTCTCACTTTTTCTCTATTCCACTGCAAACAAGCAACTGCTTCAATCACTTTCAACCAAACAGCTTTTGCTAAGGTCAACAACAACTTCCAAATTAATATATCAAAAGTATATTTTTCAGTCTGTAACTTACTTGACCTCTCAGTAGCACTTCCCATTACTTCCCGCTCTCTTTAAAACACTCTCTTCTCTTGGGTTCTGGGCCACTATTTTCTGATTTGCCACTACCTCTTTAGCTGTTCCTTCTGAGGGCATTCGCAACCTCGTTTTCCTCTACCAGCTGGGGAAATATTAAGAGTTATTTAAGCCTCAGTTTGGGCCTTCTTCTCAATTTAACCCCGTCCCTAGGAAATATCATCCATGCCAACAGCTTCATTTGCCTTTACTGTTCTTCTGAGTTCCAGTTGTATGCATCCAAATGCCTATTCAATATGCTTTCTTATTTCAAAAGTATTGCACACCGGGTACCCTATAAAACAGATCTTATAATCTTCCCTCCACCTCAATCCTCCATATAATTTTAAAATCATGAAGCCAGTAGTCAGAGTGGCCACTTATTTCTTCTTCATAAGAAAATCCTGTATATTTTACTTCTGACCTGTCAGTTCCATTTATTTACCTCCATTCCCACTGTGACTACCCTAATCCCTCTTTTGTCTAGTCTACTACCATAGCCTTTTTACTTTTACTCCTTCCAAACCATTCACCACAATAAAGGTTGCTTGATCTTTTTTAAACTTCTACTTTCATGATTAGTGAAGTTTAAAGAGATAATACAGTTGGAAGAGATAATACAGAGACCTGGCATACTCTTTACCCAGTTTTGCCCAGTAGTAATAATCTTATGTAACTACAGTACGATATTACATCCAGGAAATTATCAGTGGTACAATCCATTCACTTTATTCGGATTTTACCAGTTTTATATGCACTCACTTGTGTATATGTGTATGTGTGTAAATATCCTTTCATCATAAGGATATTTCTTGCTACCCTTTTATATCCACAGTCAGGTCCATCTTTCCCCCACAGCCTAACTTCTATCAACCACTAATCTGTCCTCCATCTATATAATTTTGTCATTTCAAGAATGCTTTATAAATGGAATAATAAAGTATATAATCTTGAGATTGGCTTTTGTTATTCAGCATAATATCTTTGCGGTTAATCCATGTTGTTGTATGTATCAAGAGTTCATTACTTTTTAGTGCTGAGAAGTATTCCACAGTATGATTGTACCAGTTTATTGAGCTACTCACTTATAGAGGGTAATCTGGGTTGCTTTCAGTTTGGGGCCATTACAAATAAAGCTGCTATGAATACTGGTGTGTAGGTTTTTGTGCATATATTTCCATTTCCCTGAGATAAATACCCAAGAGTAGCCTATCGTTTTAGAATACAAAATTGATTGTACCACAGTCTGTCTTAAGTTTGCTTTCCCACCCCACTGAGGAAAATCCCTAACACAGCCTACAAAGATCTCATTATCAGGCCCCAAGTATCTCTTCAACCTCAACCTGGGCTGCTCTTTATCTCATTCACTCTATCTAGCTGTGTTCAGGGGCTTCACCCACTCTGTTCCTTGTGCCTGGAAACCTCTTCCATCACCTAATCTCACCTCTTGTTTTTTGTCTTCCAATGTTAGCTCAAATGTCACCTCCCCAGTGAAGCTTCTCCTGAACATCCAGATTCACTTTGATTCCCCTCTTACACTTACTCTTAGAGCACCTGGCACTTTTATTTCACAGCAGTAAGCAACATGTCTAATGCTAAGCTCTTCTGTGTGAACATCTGATTAATATTTGTCTCCCATCCCCCCAGATTATAAACTCTAGAAGGGAAGAAATGATGTCTGCATTGCTCACCATTATATCTTCAGCATTTAGTTAGACACCCATTTTCTGTTTAACAAAACTAGGCCAAGGCTTTTAAGACATATGGTCTTGGATTCAAGTTCTATGTCTATTACTCACGAGGCATTCTTGGAAAATTTACTCAAACATGCAAAATCTCCACTTCATCTTCAAAATTAGGATTATCATAGCATCTAATTAATAAGAGTAATTTTAAAGGTTAAATCATATAACCATTAACATTATTTTGTCCAGTGCCTAAAGCAAGACAAGCACTCAAAAGATGTTCTCTCTTCTTCTTCTCATTAATTTAACAAAAGATGAGAGTTTTTGTATTTTTCTCCTAATGAGGTTTTAGTCCACTATCTTCATTTCATGACTCTTCCCTGGGGTTTTGGTCCTGGTAACTTTGAAAAGAAACCCTTAGCTTAAAACTTCGATAATGCTATGGCTACTGGTTCCAACCACAGGTATATCCCCTTAGACAAATAGAGCCTCATTTGGCCTCTTGGCTCTGGCTCTGAGTTTCATTTCACTCAGCACTTCCTCCTCTTGTTCTCCAGCCTGTGGGACATAGAGTTGGTAGGAATGCCTCTTCCCGACTCCTCATTTCCAGAAGAAGTTTTCTAAACACACCTTGTCTCTTGCCTCAATCCTTATAGTTCCCGATGGAGGAAAATCACCCTGTTGGTGAGACAGCATGTCGTCTATGTTTCTGAGTTAGGTGGAACTGATCTATCAAAGTTTATAAGCGCAGAAGTTTAGCCTCTTTCTCCTTCTTTTCCAACTAAAACTAGTTAAAGTTAATGACCTGGAAAAGTATTGCTCTTATGCGGATCTAAATTTTCCTTTGGACAGGTTTTTCCAATATTTAGATAGAAGGGAAGGGAGTCAGCAAGTCTGTTTTACCACTCAAATTAAGCTACATTCTTCAACCTGGGCTTTATAAAAACTTTTAGTTCCCCAGCCATCAGTTCTTCTTTTTTCTTTTAAAATATATTGTTATTGATTTTTAGATAAAGAAAGTTAGAGGGATAGAGAGATAGAAACATCAATTGGCAGCCTCCGGCACGCCACCTACTGGGGATTGATCCCACATACTGGGCATGTGCTAGGTCCAGGAATCGAACCAGCCACCTTTTGGTGCATGGGTCAATTCTCAACCACTGAGCAATACCGGCCGGGCGCCATCAGTTATTTTATCTTATTTTTCAATGGGTTTAGAATTTGAGTGGAGAAGAGCAATACTATTTATTGGATGCCCTCAATAATTCCAACACTTAGGTTTGTACTTTTGCTTGAAATACCTTTCTTTTGCTCTTCATCTTTTTTACATTCTAGCCATTTTCCAAGACCCAGCTCAATCACATTTTACATGAAGCTTTCCAGCCCTCAAGGCTCTCTCATGAATAAATTCTACAGTACTTACTGGACTGTATCATTCCTTTTGGAATTGTCACTTATTGTCTTATACACCTATAGAATACTCAAAGGTATGACTTCTTTTCCTAATTCAATTTTAACTTCCTTAAGAGCAAGCAAGGGCAGTAATCTAGATTCTGTTTTAACCCCCCACTAATCATGATTCTTTGTATATAGTTAGTACTCAATAATATCTTATGGGATGATTATGCTTGAGGCTGGCCCACTGATCAGGCTTTGATTTGAAGGCCCATGTTACAACTGACATGACTTAGCGGCTGGATGGTTCTTGAAGGGGTGGTGGCAGTGACAAATAAAGAAAAGCTTAATAGGAGTGTGCCCCTGATATGTGAATCAATGTAAGTCTGTATACACATATAGATAGTGGAGCTTAATTCTCTCTTATGCCGTGTTTCATCTTAGTAATACACATCACCATTCTCCTTTATGAAAATCATATGGAAGCCATAGTCTTAGGTAGAAAGGCTGAGAGAAATGTAAGCAGAGGGAGGCAATGCTCCTGGCATGGTAAACTGGTCTTCAGAGTGTTTGGATTCTCTGAATTAGCTGACATATTGAAAAAATAGCCCCTACTATTACCACATGAAAAAAAAAATCAGAAGGAAGGGTCTTGAAAATGGTATCTGCGAATGA
The DNA here is from genome assembly GCF_963259705.1 of Myotis daubentonii. Taxonomy (NCBI): domain Eukaryota; kingdom Metazoa; phylum Chordata; class Mammalia; order Chiroptera; family Vespertilionidae; genus Myotis; species Myotis daubentonii. The sequence goes on along the minus strand of NC_081842.1, from coordinate 66,292,137 downwards.
AAGACAGTGAATGTTTTAAAGATCACTGCATTTAATTTATTCAACCTAAATGCATGAAAGTACAGGTGGGGACATTATTTATGCAGGTATATGCAAATCACTTTATAAAATAGGCAAAGCCCTTCTGCTTTTTATAAGTTGCCAAGGTGGTTCCTGGTATTTTAAAAGCTATGCACCTTTCATGTAATTTCCTAAGGGTTGGAATCTCTCTGTTGGAATCACAGTCATTGTCAGAGCAAGTTTATTTTTTTTTCTCTCCTAAGGGACATTTACAAGGCTTTCATAACCATCACAAAAAGAGTGGTTTCCACAGAGATGTGACTGGAAAAATCCCTTGGAAATTGCTGAGGAGCAAGTCACAATGTTCAAAGCAGAGAACATAGGCTTTGAAAACATGAACCCATCTGACCTCCTGAATTTAGTGCAGCGAATTCCTGAGCTCTGAAACATGGGGCCCGGCTGTGCATGCCATATTGGTGCTATAAGACTGGCAGTAGGTTGGCTGTGGCATGGTCTATTTCAAACTCCTTCACAGTGCCCAGTGTTGCATGTTCCCAGATGACATTTGGTTGGCAGAAGCTGGGCCTCCAAAGCTGGCAGTCTGGAATGCGGCCCACTGTGTTTTGACAAACACATAATTGACCATCTGATCACCAGCCTACATTCTGCACTCAGGTCACTGAAAGGACCTGAGCTTTCTGTGGGTCCCCAGTCCTTGTCTTGCTCATCTTCTCAACCCTTTCTCCAGACAGCAACATAGAGAAGACTTAAACATACCCACATATATACTCCCATTTGCAAAAGAGAACGTGGTACATGAAACAAAAGCTGTTGAAAATTTCCTTTAAACTGTCCTGGCAGCCCAAAGTGAACAAGAGAAAAGCACACTTATGGTGAACTCTAATTCAGAAAGCAGGAATGAATATACTGAATTGTTTCAACACCCGGCTGTGCATAAGTTGGAACTCAGCTCAATGGCTTGAAACTTCTGCTTAAAAAAGGCAGCAAAGGGAAAATGATAGAAGATTGGGGCATTGACTGACTTTAGGGGGACATTCTTAAGAAATGGTTTCATTTTCAGATGAAAGATGAGAAAAGCAGGACACTGGGAATGGCTTCTCCATATCTGCCTGCTCCACCCCCAAGTCCACTCGGGGAGAAGGAGTCACACATCCCTGGAGACTAGTAGGCAAACAGCTCAGAGTGAGGTCAGACTTACACTGAGCTCTCTGGTGAAGCTCCCATGAAGATATACTTTGATCTGAAATTTGGCCCCACACAATACATCATTCTTTCCCTTAGAAGGCAAGGACTTTGCATTGGGCCAAGATATGCTGGCATAATGCAGTGCCAATGCCTATATCAACACTACCATATGGGCTCGCCTCTCCACTCCCACCCCCACTGTACAGTTCAGCCCTTGGTCTTCACCTTTGACCTGGTCTCCTTTGTTTTTTAGTCAACTACCTCTGCCATTACCAGAGCGCTCTTTTTCGTTTTTATTATTTATTTATTTTAGAGAGAGGAAGGGAGAGGGAGAGAGAGAAAAAAAAAGAGAGAGAGAGAGAAACATCGATCAGTTGCCTCCTATACACTCCCCAACCAGGGATCAAACTTGCAACCTAGGTAAGTGCCCTGACTGAGAACCAAACCCACCACCTTTCTGTGTACAGAGCCAATATTCCCACCAACTGAGCCACAGCAGTGAGGGCAGAGCATTTTTTTTTTTTTTTCTAAAATACAAATCTGGCCAAGGCCGGTTTGGCTCAGTGGATAGAGCGTCGGCCTGCGGACTGAAAGGTCCCAGGTTCGATTCCAGTCAAGGGCATGTACCTTGGTTGCGGGCACATCCCCAGTGGGAAGTGTGCAGGAGGCGGCTGGTCGATGTTTCTCTCTCATCGATGTTTCTAACTCTCTATCTCTCTCCTTTCCTCTCTGTAAAAACTCAATGGAATGTATTTAAAAAAAATAAAATAAAATACAAATCTGGTTACAATTCTTCACAGGCTCCTGAAGCCTTCAACGTCAAGTCTAGGCTCCTTCCTGTGCACAGCAGACCAGGCAGGCCTTCTGAGATCTGCCTCCTCCCACTTTCAGATTTGTCTCCAGGCTCCTCTTCCCACCACATGTTCCTCCACACTAACCACTGTCCTCTGCAGCTTGCTGCTGTTCGACGCCTCCTGACTTTGCAAATACTTTCACTTTTTTCTTAATTATGATCCTCTTCTGCTTTCCCCTCCTCTACATCCACCTAGGAAACTGCAATTCATTCTTCAGACTTTAAGGGCCAGCTTGAGTACCCCTTCACATGTATGTAGGCATTCCTTTCTCATAACCCTCGCTACATCTTGTATATACCTCCATCTCAGCTTCTACCATACGGTATAACCTTTGTTTACTATTTATCTCCGCTATCATACTCTGAGATTCCTAACAACAGGCAGCACTTTTTATTTATTTTGGAGTTCCAGGTATCAAGCCTAGTGACTAGCTTCCCATAAATGTTTGTTGACTAAAAACTGAATAAAGAGCTGTGCATGATAATTACAAACCAAGCAGTAGAGTCAGCTTCTATAGGCATGTTAGGAGCCTCTTAGCAATCTAATGAAGCTAGAAGATCCCAGAAGTAAGGTACTTTCTGAAGGTTATCACAGGGGGATTGTAAGAGGGAGAGGTAGATGGTGGGACGGAGAATGTCTTGTTAATAGAGAATGTCACTAAAGCAGTGAATTTTCTGCTACTTCAACACTTAGTATTAATAGGTATTATTCAGAGAATGATCAGGGTATGAACTGCATAGAGGCCTAACGTGTAAGAACCGGTTTCCCAAATAGGGCAGGTCTGTGATACCTGCTTTAAGGCAGCAGGGTAGGTTATCGAGGGCTCTGCCTCATTTCTGCTAAATAATGATGAAATGGAAAACTCTAGGGGGAACATCTGGAACCTATTTATCCTATTGAAATCCGTATCACATCCAGATTAGGACTTTGGACTAACTGCAGTGCCAAGAAGAGAAGGTCAAGCAGGCAGAACTTAACCCCTGTCTGAAGGAGGCCATTGCAGAGACCCCAAGAGCTGGAAGCACTGGGGAGATAATGCTCTGATCTATTTCCAGGAACCTTTCCTTTCCCTCTGATGGGCATCTGGGACACCACCTCTGGAGACATCAGCAGTGTCTGTGGGGCACTTGAGGACAACAGGACTGTCACAGGCCCTGCCACCCTTGAGATAAAGGCAGGCCTCAGGATTTGGAACAATCCCTGCGAGCATGAAGATTGGCCCAGGGGTAAGACCAGGTTAGTGGGTACATGAATGATTTATCAGCCCATTACAGGTCATTCTCCAGCCTCATTTCTAGTTAAAAACTAGGATCTCTCTACAAGCTGCTCAGCTGATGGTTGACAGCATAGAATCACTTTCACATTTTCCGATGAGCCAGAGACAGCCTTTCAATTACATTTTTTATCTCCAAGGTCTCCCTCTTGATCTCTAATCCATGACACAGGCCTTCAGTCCCCTGTACTGTTGTGTCTGAGGCTCGCTCTACAGTGCTGACGTCATAATAGCTGAGCCATGCGGGCAGGAGTGCACTGTGCTGACTCATCCCGGTGATGTGAGGATTAATGCCTTGTCTAACACAGAGCTATTATGTGAACTGTTTTTACACAAAGAACTGTAACAAAAATGATTTGCCAGCCAGAGGACTAGAAATAGGCAGTGCGAGGTAGCTGGGGAAGGGATGCAGAGACATAAAGTGGTAACCATCAGCACGTACATTGACACCCTCTGAAGCACTGACAGACCCACTCTGTCAACACCGAGAATAGGAAACAACAAGACTGTCAGGGCAGGGAGGACCCACCCCTGCTGCATAAATGCATTATGCACAGCACCAGTCTTCGGGGAGTTTAATCAATCTCCTTTCTCTGTCAAATAACTGTCAGTTTAGACTTTTGCCTGGGCATCCTTTGGAGGATTCTGCTCCCCTAAATATATTTAACTAGCTTCTAAGAATATTACTGGAATCCACACACAAGCAAAAGAGCCACGGGAACCCCTCTTCTGTGCAAATGATTATAACACCAGAAATACCTGGGAGTGAGGACTCAGTGAGGTAAGATAGGACGTTGTGAATAAGGAACCAGCTGTGCTCACCGAAGAGTGGAAAACAGCTGGAAGAAATCGTTTATTTAAATAAATAAATGATTACTTATCACAGAAGGTGATGCCACTACCTGTAGCATCTCTTGGGTGGGGTCTCATGCAGTGACTTTAATTATTTAGGTTCATTGCCCTAGAATCTCTTTCAAGTAGCTCAAAGTAAAATTTATCCAAAATCATTCAGTGCAGCCTAGTTTGGGCTTCAAATAATAAATATTACTATGGTATCATCTGCAATCAAGTTGTTTTTTTCCCTCCAAATGACCTGCATCTTTTCTACAACAGAATGGCACCTTTTATAAACCTCCTGGTGCATGTAATCCTGGATTTCTCTCTCCATTTCTTTTCCTGAACTTTATAATTTCACATATAATTTTACCTAAATGGTTGAAGTCTTGTCCTTCTCAGTAAAAGGATATTAGAAATTTGGTCAATAAATGAAAGCTCTGATCTAGAAGCTGAAATTAAAAACAATTGAACCACCTGGCCAGTGTGGCTCAGTGGATTGAGCGTTGTCCCACGCACCAGGAGGTCGCAGGTTCAATTCTCAGTCAGGGCACATGCCTGGGGTTTCAGTTTCGATCCCGTGGGGGCTGTGCAGGAGGCAGACAATCAAAGTTTTTCTCTCATCTATGTTTCTATCTCTCTTTCCATCTCCCTTCCTCTCTCTCTAAAATCAATAGAAAACATATTTAAACAACAACAACCACAACAACTTTGAACCTAGGAAGGGGTGTATAACTGAAGAATACATAATTGGCCATTGACCGACAGTGGAGCAACAGCCTAGTTGTTGCGGGTATCTGGCTGAAGAATGTGAGCTACAGTGTTGAGGAGCAGTGACTTTTGCAAACCGCAGCTGTGACAGAGTAAAGAGCAGTCTTTACAGAAGTCTAGTCGCTGGGGCCACTGGTCTTTTCAGGCCCCTCATGGATGGCAACTGCTACCCCCACAACAGCATCGACTCCAAACACAGAACAATCTAATGCATGCTGAAGAAGTGCCGGAAACCACAACGAAGTCAACTAGATAACATGCTAAGAAAGATCCAAATTTCCCACATCTGACACTGTTTTGAAAAATAAAGAAACCACTTCTACTTACATACAGAGAAGGGGCAGGCTGCAGACTGATGGTCAAGGAACTGAAAATCAAAGAAAAAACAAGGAATTAAAAATTAACCCAATGGTACTATGGGGAGAAGAAAAGCAAATCTAAATACTGTATAGACAGGGGTGGTTGCTCCTAAAGGACGAGCTGCAGGAGCCCAAAGAAGGAGTTCCAACTTCATAACATTTTCCAAAGGCGCGACCTTCTGTTCTCCGACCAACACAGTGCTCCCCACCCCAAGAAGTGCCAACCTAATTCTTCAGGACCTTCATTCTGATCTGAATCATATGAGTATTTTGTAGGGTTGTGCTGTGCACTAGAGCAGTCACTAGCCACATTTATTTATTTAAATATATAATTACAATTTAATGAAAACGTAAATGTTTAGTTCCTCTATCACACTAGCGACATATTCAGTGCCCAGAAGATTCTCTGGACAAATTCACCACTTCCATGTGTTGTCAACCTCAATTGAGGACCTGGGTTGGTGCTGGCTGAGGACTTGGTACTGCCTCCTGTACCACGTCTCACCAGCCAAGCAATGTCCCCTCTGAAAAAATTATATTAAGATAATACATCTGTCTCCCAAAACATATCTCTAATGATAACAAATTTAGGTTTGGGGGAGTTGACCTAAACAGTTTCTCATTCCTTATTCCAAATTTAATAATTCCCCTTTTTAATCTTCAACTCACAAGCCAAATAAGCTATAGGGACTGATCTGCTCACCATTGTTTTGATAGCTTCTCTTATAGAAGAATAAGATTGAAGTAACAGAAGATCCATGAGAAATTAATAAACCAAACAAAGATGCTGAGAAAACAAAGTAGGTATCCCCACCTCCATCCCACTCAAATGTATCAAGGACTTAACACTGATTGCATTCTTGTCTCTCTGACACCATGATTTTAACTACTTCACATAAGGCTTCCAGAAATATGCAAAAAAAAAAAACCATATTAAAAGAGATCAAGAAGGGTCTGATTAGACAACTCAGCATAGAATAAGGCTAAAGCAGAAAAATGGCAATTAAAGAGATTTCACTTCTCAGCACATTTTCTGGACAAATGCCGATTGCAGAAGTTCCTCCAAAGAGAGAGTTTCTTCTTCATTTCCAAGGTGAAACCCTGTCCATGCACATGCAAGTGTAAAGGTGATGTTGCGCTCCATGGACAAGAAGGGCTAAGATGAAAATCCAGGCATAACGTATGCGAAGAGAAGTTGGGGTTTACAATGCTTTCAAAGTGTTTCACAAAATTGATGAGCCCAATTAAAATTTTAAGCAAGATAATTAGATTATTTATGATTCATTGAAAGTACATACAAACCTGAAATGAATATCATATATGACTGACTAATCTTCAAAGTCTTCAAAACTCTAAGTTTTATTACATTCTAGTCTCTTCTGCAAGCCAGGATCCTAGACCATTGTAGGCTGCATCTTTTAAAATATTTTTCTTTCCCTCCCTCCATCCTTCCTTTCTCCTTCTTCTCCCTCCATCCCTTCCTTCTTTTTCCGCCCTCTCCCCCAACTTTTTTTGAGCTTGCTTTAAAGAGAAAGACAAAAAATATGATTAGTGGTTATCTATGAAATATGCTTGCTTATCATTTCTCTGTTGCATGTTATAAACTCAATAACTCCCAATAATATAATATGCTATTTTTAAATTGTACTTTGTATTTATGTTCTTATATCTAAGCACATAATAACCCTTTCTAAATTTCAAGGAGCATTTTTTTCATAAAAGTTAATCAATCAAAATTAATTTTTTGATGTGATCAGAAGAGATCAATGTAAATTGTACCCAGATTGACTAATAAATCCAAGGCCTGGAATAAAACAAAACTTTTCTGGATGTCAAATGACACACAGACTGTCCATGACAGGAATCCAAGATGGAAAGAAAAATCAGTGTGTTATGTCACAGTCTAAGACAAATTCAAGGAAAGTGAAATAAAAGATTTTATTGGATATAATTGTTGTCTTTATATATTAAGGAAAACCAATAATACCTATCCCAATTTTAATATTAAAGCTAAATATTTAATCTCAGAGTTCTTATACAATTCATAAATGTTTATAAATGTCAAAAGGCTCCAACTTCTTGATTGAATTGCAATCTGCTAGGCAATTTTGTGACTATATATTAATCTCTATAGGTTTATTTTTGTTCAGTTCAAATTGTGATTTTATTGATATGCATCCTTTCTGCCTAAGTGATATTCACCTTATACGTCTGTAAGTTGTTTTCATCTGGAATGCAAAGAATTATCTATAATAGTTTTGCATAAGATTAAAAACATTTGCATTGAGCATGCTAGGTTCCAAGCATAAATATCTAGCAAAGAATATGTAACTGCAAAGCCCAGAGGAATCAGGACCTTGAAACATGGTGAAAGAGGCAAGAACAGAGAGGGGGTGACTGTGGAAGTCTAATCTTAGTTTTGTGATTTCCAAGTGGAAATTATTATATACTATCAATCTCCAAGGAACTAAAAGTATTATTAATTGTAACTTAAATATCAGTCAATTCTGATTCCAATTTATGTAATGTTCAGGGTAATAGTGATAAAGATCTCAGTGAGAATCCTTTCCTTAGAAACTCCCCCAAAACACCCAGTTTCAAGGAGCTCCCAGACTCCATGAAAGTCATCCAGGAATTCCAGGTTAGTAACCCTAAGTGGAGGAGGAGATAACGCTCTTTCAATTCTACTGCTCATTGTGTCTAGGACAAGCATGTCAAACTCACAGCCTACAATGAATATTTTTGTGGCCCAGCCAATATAACGGTATGTAAGAAAAGTTTCAATAGAAATTTCATAACTTATTTTTTACAATATCTTGTTATACATAACTAGAGGCCCGGTGCACAAAATTCATGCATGGGGGAGGGGGAATCCCTCAGCCTGGCCTGCACCCTCTCCAGTCTGGGACCCCTCGAGGGATATCTGACTGTTGGTTTAGTCAGTCGGACATCCTTCTTGCAATCCGGGACTGCTGGCTCCTAACAGCTCACCTGCTTGCCTGCCTGATTGCCCCTAACCACTCTGCCTGCCTGCCTGATCACCCCTAACCCCTCTGCCTGCCTGCCTGATCGCCCCTAACCCCTCTGCCTGCCTGCCTGATCTCCCCTAACCCTTCTGCCTGCCTGCCTGATCACCCCTAACCACTCTGCCTGCCAGCCTGATCACCCCTCACTGCTCACTTGCCAGCTTGATCACCCCTAACCGCTTCTGCCTCGGCCCCCACCACCATGGCTTTGTCCAGAAGGAAGACTGGACAACCAGAAGATGTCCAGTCTATCCGGTCTAATTAGCAAATTACCTTTTTATTAGTATATATTATTAATAATGAACTACAAAGTTTGCTGATGACTGATTACTATAATCATGTTGCATTCATTTCCCTTACGCGCCTTACATGTAGGCGCACCATTACTCTGCACTAATACTAGCAGCGAGTATTTTAGCAGCCGATTGCCATGTCATTAGTCTTGTACTGACTTGTTTGGTGTGCTCAACAGGAAATATTTTGCTTTTGTAGAACAAGAAAAATAGGTTTCTTTGTGTTACGCTTATTAATTTGTGCAGTTATTCAGTGTCTTAGTTAATGTTCAAGAAAAATAATTAATTTTTATTAAAATGTTCTATTATTTCATGTTAATGATTACTCATTTATTTCAGCCCTTTGTATTCAGCATGTCTCTATCAAAATAAACCTACATTTCTATGAAAATAGAAGCTTTTTTTTTTTTTTTTGCGGCCCACATATACTTAAGCCTTGTTTATTTGGCCTGTGTTAGCCTTTGAGTTTCACATGCTTGTTCTAGGAAGTTTTACCAAGTTGCTATATGCTGAAGCCAGGAGTAACCAAATGTATAGAAATTACCTGGGAGAGTGAGTATGACTAGAGAAACACAGATTAAAGGCCTCCCAGACCTTCCTAATTATATATATATACTTTTTTTTAAGTCCATAGAGCCTTAGGAACACTGAGGTAGAGAAGTAGTGAGCAGAGAAATGATAGTGTTACTATTAATGAGTTCCTCTATGGCTTCTGGCATCCTGCTAAATAAATGCTTCTCAAATTTGATTATGGGCCTATCCAGGGAGGTGGAGTCAAGCAACTGGAGTACAAAAGCCACAAAATAAATAATAAAGACACGGTTGTGTATTTGGTGGGGCAGTTGCCCTTGTGGCTAAGTACATAATTTAAACTCTTATTTGTACATGTATTCATTTATCCAATAACTATTTTTTAATGTTATAGAAGAAATAAAACAGATACTCTTCTTGGCTTCGTGGAATTTCCATTTTAGTGAAATAAACAAGACTATATTGAGGAGTAGAATGCAAATCTGTATGTATTTTTAGGGTGAAACCTGAGACCTGGCTGACAAGTCTCATTTGTGGCACACTGCTTCAGGCAATGTCCCTAGTATCCTGAGTATTAGTTCAGTCACTCTAACTTGAAGATCACCTACTAGAAGAATTTGAAGAGCAGCATTAATTGTCTATCACTTAATCCTAACTACACAAGTATATATCGTTACTTCCAATTGACAAGAGAGAAAAAAAAAAGGAGATTTGAAAAATTGGGAAACTTACCCCAAATCACACAGTTGCTGGGATCTGAATGAGGCTGTACCATTCCAAAGTCTACATATTTTTAACCACTAAATTACACTACCTCTAGGTGGTTCCCACTTTATATTTTCCCTTGAAATCTGGGCTCATTCAGGATTTCGGAGGCTAGTTTAAGCTTCGCCTTTGGAAGAAGACAGGTTTGGCTTGATTTACATTCTAAATATTTCACAGTGGTAAGGGAAAGCTATTATTATACCCATTTTATGGTGCGGAAGCTGAGCCACTTGCCAGCTGAGGTATCTGGCTGGGTTAAAAACAGAATCCCAGTCGTCAGTTTCTCATTCCTCTTGACTAACCCCAAGACTAAGTGCTGGTACTGTCCAAGGGCTTTTCTGCACATGGAATTCACCCCGGCTGATAATGAGTGAGACAGACTTTGCTAAAAAAAATAATAGTGCAATAAAAATATGGAAATAAAAATTGGTTACTTTTAAGCATTGTGAAGAGCAAAGGGAGAGCTTATTCATCACAAATGAATCAGAAAATTAGAATGTGTCACAGCACTGATGACAGAACTGAGGAATTCAGAAGACCTGAAGTTCAACACTTATCATTCCATCTGAAGAGGGTAAATGTAATGACAACAGGACAGAAATGACCTCTTAGGCCTTTAATCTTTCTGATCTTCTTTCTTCAACGACTGTCTCTAGAAGCTAGGTGGGTTTACATCTTTGTTTTTTATGGGCCAAGAGAATATTTTGATATCCTTTTAATGTTGTAGAAGTATTGTGTTAATTAATTATTATGTGGGAGTCATTCCAAATAGCAGGATGAAGATTTTTACCTTATTGATTTTCCTAATCCCTTTCTGGCTCCCAGTGTTTTCTAAGGATGAGGTACTGTGGGGTCTTTAGATTCACATGCCTGTTAGAGTGAGCGCCAGCTTCATAGGTTCCTGTCAATTGATATTCCATCTTCACTCTGGATACATGATTTCCTTTATCTGACAGATTCAATAAATTTTCTGCTTGATTTAATGACATTTCATGCACCCTAGATGTGGAAACTTTTAATTCTCTGTTTCCTACCTGGCAAAGATTTATAAGTTAAAGTCAGATGGAAGGGTTAATCAGATGTGCACAAATAGCAGGTGCAATTGCCAACTAGGTACATTGGGGTCTTCTGCAGACAAGTTTCTTGAAGTATTTTCATTCATTTTTGTCAGTCTTAAGAAGGCTATAAAATGCCAAAAATGGTCATTCATATTTTGGGATCCGCTTTTCAAGACCATCCATTTTTTTAAATCTATCTTGAGAAGAACAATAAGAAAATCACAGTGATGCCTTACCTTTCCTTAATAAGCTATGATAACTCTGAATGAAGTCTACCTTTAAAAACTAAGATGATCAAATCATCCTATATTATAAAGAGATAATATGCAAATTGACTGTCACACCCCACACAAGATGGCCGCCCCATGTCATCACAAGATGGCCACCCCCATGTCATAACAAGATGGCCACCCCCATGTCATCACAAGATGGCCACCCCATGTCATAACAAGATGGCTACCCCCATGTCATCACAAGATGGCCACCCCCATGTCATCACAAGATGACCGCCCCCATGTCATCACAAGATGGCCACCCCAATGTCATCACAAGATGACTACCCCCATGTCATCACAAGATGGCCACCCCCATGTCATCACATGATGGCCACCCCCATGTCATCACAAGATGACCGCCCCCATGTCATCACAAGATGGCCACCCCAATGTCATCACAAGATGACTACCCCCATGTCATCACAAGATGGCCACCCCCATGTCATCACATGATGGCCACCCCCATGTCATCACAAGATGACCGCCCCCATGCCATCACAAGATGGCCACCCCCATGTCATCACAAGATGACTACCCCCATGTCATCACAAGATGACCATCCCCATGTCATCACATGATGGCCACCCCCATGTCATCACAAGATGACCGCCCCTCATACTGTCACAAGATGGCCACCACAAGACGGCCAGCAGGGAAGGGCAGTTGGGGGCAACCGGGCCTGCAGGGGAGGGCAGTTAGGGGCAATCGGTTGGCAGGGGAGCAGTTAGGCATTGATCAGGCTGGCAGGGGAGTGGTTAGGGGCAATCAGGTAGGCAGGCAGGCAAGCGGTTGGGAGCCAGCAGTTCTGGATTGTGAGAGGGATGTCCGACTGCTGGATGTCCCGGAAGTTGGACATCCCCTGAGGGGTCCCAGATTTGAGAGGGTTCAGGCTGGGCTGAGGGACACCCCCCCACCCCAGTGCACTAACTTCATGCACTGGGGTCTCTAAGTGATTAATAAAATTAGAGAATTCAGAAACTAAAGTTCAGTAATTAGGTCTGAGGCTGTTTCTGACCTGAGACATTGTTGAGATACAACTGGCTACTCCATCCTACCACACACAAATCCTCCTGAGCCTTTCTGATTCTTAGAGGTATCGGGTCTGAGGAATTAGAATGAAGTAAAAGCAGTAGTACTGGAAGGGGTGGCAGGGACTGAATTTGTTTATTGCATTTAGGATGATTTTTTATACCTCCTAAAATAGACCAAAGTCTATGGTATGATGATATTCAGGAGCTCGCTATAATCTGATCCCCAACACTAGTAACTTTTCCCTCCATACCTCAAAGTCCTGAAGTTGTAGCTTTATGGATTCCAAATGGATACCAGGACCATTTACCATAGTACACTGATATACTTTAGGGCAGTGGTTCTCAACCTTGACTGCACATTAGAATCACCTGGGAATCTTTTTAAAATCCTGATTTCTGGGCCTCATCCTCCGGAAATTCTGTTTCTTTGTTATGGGGTGGGGCCACAATATTAGTAAAAAAGAAACAGAATTTCCATAGGATGAGGCCCAGAAATCAAGATTTTAAAAAGATTCCCAGGTGATTCTAATGTGCAGCCAAGGTTGAGAACCACTGCTTTAGGGGATACTGAAAAGGTCTGGCATTGCTCTCATGTGGTGCAATCATTTGGAAACACTTGGTCACAATGCTGCTCACAAACCACCATTAATGACATTTGGTACAAAAAAGGTTGTGCCTATTATAGGGCAAACTCATCCAGAGACTCCTTAGTCTGTCACACAGAAATTAGCATGTTAGTGGGACAGAGGGTTTTGGAATAAATATGGGTACAGCAGGAAAAAGAAACATCCAGAAGAGTGTGAAAAGAAGGCTCTCTTTACTCAAATGGTTCATTCAAATGTTTTTTTTTCTTTTTTTAAATACAAAGAGAAAAATCATGACACAGAATTTATAACAAAAAATACGTTAAGCAGGTACTTATACCTAATGGTCTATTAGATACTAAACCTCGAGGACAACATGGGCACAATCTGTGGTTTAAAGATTCATCAATCAATTTCCATAATATAGATTAAAAATGTTACTTTTGTCCTTGTCACCACCAACTATTTGCTTAAGAGCATCCAAGATGTTTCACAATCTGGCCCCAATCCACCTCTCTCATTTTTTCCCCCACTACTGTTTCTTTACATTCTGTGACAGGCTATTTGCTCCTCTCTGAACATACCTAGGGAATCTTGGACACTGAGCCTTTGTTGGTGGTTTACACTTGAATCTCCCAAGCCTAGCATAACCTATACACAGCATGACACTTCGTTTGTTGAATAAATGCTGTCTTTCTATTTTAGGAGACAAAGATGGTATAAAAAACGTTGCTAAATCAGTAAATAAATAGCACCAGAGAGAGGTCAAGGAAAAGTTAATTTTAGTGAGTTTTAGGAGTGGGGGCAAGATGAGTTTGAAGATTAAGAAAACTGATGTTCTTTATTCTTGGGTCTAGCCAATCCTATGAGTCAGTTACTTTTTTGGGGAACAAGTTTCAGCCTCAAGGTTAAATGAACACAAATGCTCTGTCCATCAGCATATAATGAAAAAGCTGTGGCTATTTCCACATCAGCACAGTAACATGAAAACATGCAATGCTGAACTCAGAGGCATCGTATATGACAGAACTTTTAAAAATAGTTCTCTTTGCCACTCTTGTACAGAAAGAGCTATAAAAACAAGAGTAAATGTTTAAAAACTGGACTGGGATAATTTCACTTAGGAAAAAAAAGAGCTGAGGTATATCTTCATAGTTTTCTGACTATAAGAAGAGCTGTTATAAAGAGGATAATTATTGTTATTTTTGTCCTAGAGAAAAATGGTATTAAACTGTCTAGTGAAGAAATAAAATTAAGACTTAAAGATGAACAACCTAAATGTACAAGTGGTAAATAACAAAGTAGATTGCTAAGGGCAGTCAAGAAATTTAAAAATAAGAAAGATCCTCATCTATTTTGGTTGGAATAAAGGCAGCTCTGCCTCCACTCAGGAGGATGAATTCAATAACTTCTTTCATCTTGTTTAGCTCTAAATTATTACAAAATCCCATAAGACATTGACTCTAAAAGTTGTACAGAATCACCAACACAGTTGAATAAAATATATTACAGTTTGAAAAGTATTAGGCAACACAGAGAGTCTGTAAGTTACTAAATTCAAAATAGTATAAAAATGCTTATGTTTCAATTTGGGAATTATGATTCAATTTGCCAAGTGTATATGACACAAATAGAATTGAGGGAAAAAAACACTTCAATCTACTATAGTTTTAATATAATAATTACCTAAAAGTAAAACATTCTAACAATTAATTCTTTCATGTCTGAGAAATTTAGCTGAATATTTCATAAACCTGGTATGAATATGCATATAAGCTCAATCTCCAATTAAAAAAAAAGTTAAAAAAATGACCAGAAAATAATATAAGAACTTACTATCATTATTCCCAGGACTATCTTTGAAGACATCAGTAGAATCAGGAAACGAGTCCTTTCAGTGACCCAAATGGGTCCCATGTGACTAAGAACGTAAATCTCACAATAGACCCAGAAAAAGCTCTAACAGGGGTGGCAAGTTACTGGCTTTCTTGTCTTTACCTTGTAGCTTGGAGCTCGGCTGAAGTGTCCATTGCATACAGCACACAGGATTAGATGAACAGTTCCAATGACCTTGTCTGAACCAAATTCACTTAAAGCAGTTTGCCACATATCTTAAATAGAAGATGAGCCCATTCTCTCTGTGGCCCAGATTTGGACTGGATCACTGAACTATTGCCCAACTCTTATAAGCAAAGCACTAACATGTACCAATCAACAGGCAGCCCATAGCAGAGGCATCAGGAAGGTCAAAATACACACACATAAGAAATTGGCAGTACATTATAGAAGAAAGCTATTTCTAAAGACGGACTTTGGCTGTTAAAGCTTTTAAGTGCTGTTATTCAACCTTTGTTAGGGAAAAAAATCAGTCCGTGTAACTTGTAAAGATCCAGTTAGAAAAAAAGAGATTGAGAGAGAGAAATGCAGTTTTATTTTGCAACCCATTATTTTCATAAGAACACGAATAAAAGAGATAAACTATGCCAATTTCTCCATAGCTGATTTGTTACAGGATATTGTTCTAGTCTTCACTAATGACTGCTTGAGATTGGTTATTACTGTGATCAGGAGTTGGGAGGACAGAGGTCTAAGGCCTTTGAAAAGAAAGATTTTGTTCAGTATCCACAGAAAATAAAGGCAGCATTAAGCTAACTGACAAACTAACTAGGACAATGGCTGGTGCACGTAGCCATTGCTGTGCTGTTTCAAAAGACAGGAATGAATGGAACAGCAAAGGTGTCAAACTAACCAGCAACTTGAATTTTGAAAAGCTATGGTACAATATGCTGATAATGTAGGTTGTTAGAATTCATAAAACTTACTCCTGACTCCCTTCTTATTTCCACATCCATCGGCCATTGAAGAGAAACAAACAGAGGTGACTGAGACTGCCTCTTTGGGTACCCTCTCGGTCACTCTCCACCCTCCTAACCCCAACTTGCTCTCAGTTCTCTGAAAAGTTATTAAACTTAATTGCTTGATACTTCCTCTCATGAGAATTTGCATTTTCTCAACTATCTCTACTCTAAGTTCCAAACTCAGGTGGTGAGGTCTGAGGAGGTATTTGGTGACTGTGTGCGGTGGTGGACTCTGTACTGGACTCTTCCAATTTCTCAGTCAAGGGGGTCACCTGCTTCCTCAGCTCAAGAAGTCAATGTTACTTATAGTTCAACTGCAAAGGAAGACATACATACATCATATATATTTTTTTCTATCAGCAGTTATAATCATTTAGGGACTTTCTATCCATACACTGCCTACTGATGTCAGAGTAATTTAGGCAGGAATGTAAGAAAACATAAATACACTAAAACTTTACTAACAGTTCTCTTTTAGTGATTTCCTCAGGGTTCATCTCCATTGGTTCCTGGCTCTTTGTTAGCCTCCGCTCAAGGAGACTTTTCACACACAATATCTGACTGCCCTAGAAAATCCTGCCTGTGAAATTTCCTTATTAATACCTGCATTCCTGCATTCACTACCTAGGAATTGAGGATGTTGTCTGCTCTCTCCCACTTCATGAAAGGATTAGGTTGTAAACAACCTAGCCCTGGGAATCCTTCAGGGCAAACCATGGCAGAGCTGATCTCAGCAGGCAGGCAACCTGTGGCAGTCTCCGAAGGCAATTATGGAAAGGGGAAGGATTCACCCACACTTTCAGAAAGAAATGATATTGTTTACAAGAGGAGACCTAGAAAATAAGGCACATTAAAAGAAACTGAGCAAAGTCCTCACTTTCTTGTCTCTAAAGGTGGTCCATTTGTGCCCCAGAGTCTGCAGGTTCATAGCTTTCTTTCCATTTTGTAAGTCTGCACATGCATGGTTTCTCCTGCAGGATTTGGTCCAGAGGAAGTGACCCATCCACAACTCTAGAGCTAATTAACTCCATACTGAGCATTTTTTCTCATTTCACACATCCACTCCACGCTTTAAAGGACCCAGCAGTGTATGAGCAGGGGATTTTTTTTTCTTCTCAGTGAGGAAAGCATGGTGATGGGAGGGCTGGGATGTAGCTGCTCTAATTCAAAACTACATGTGACCCTAAAACATTACCAAATAACATTTTATTCCAAGGTGTGGAAATGCTAAAATATATTTGAATTAAACCCTGTTGTTTCTATTTTAAATAAGTAATACATAATAAATACTGAGGTAGAAAAATTAGATCAACATCCAGAGAAAATTCTTTTAAAAAATCCCATTTTGCCCTGGCCAGTTTTTCTCAGTGGATAGAGTATCAGCCTATGGACTGAAGGGTTCCAGGTTCTATTCCAGTCAAGGGTATATGCTTCAGTTCAATCCCCGCCCCAGGCGGGCATGTGTGGAAGGCAACCAGTTGATGTGTATCTTTCATCTCTCTCTCTCTCTCTCTCTCTCTCTCTCTCTCTCTCTCTCTCTCTATCTCTCTCTCTCCCCCCCCTTCCTTCTACCCTCTCTAAAAATCAATGGAAAAATATCTTCGGGTGAGGATTAACAAAAATAAATAAATAAATAAATAAATATCCCATTTTACTGGAAAAATTTTGAAAAGACCCACAGCCTCCTCCTTATCTTTAGCAGTTTGAACAAAAGGTTCCAACGAGAAGAATGACATAACTCATTTTTTTCAATTCTAAGGAATAGGCTTATGATTTTCAAGTTTTTAATTTTCGCCAAAGTGAGTACCTTGAAAACTCTAAGATGATCACTGTTGTCTAACTTTTCTAAAAAGAAAAAAAAAGGGGGAACATGATGGAGGGTGACTTAATGGAATCAGCTTGTCAACGTGATGAAACGGGAAAAGCTTTTACAGAACGTGTCCACATGCTGAAATAAAGAATCTTTAACATCATGTATATAGTGCAGAATGGTTTTTGTCATGACAAAAGAAATTAATATCATTAATTTAGACAGTAGGTGTGAGGTTCTGTTAAAAACCTCCATGAAAGAATCACAGCACTACATCCTGGACAGGCAAGTGGAGCCAGACAATTTCTAGTTCTTTTACAAACTTCCCAAAGAGCTATCAGATTTTAAGTCTGCCATATCTGGTACATGATAAGAAAAATTCTGGGCTATTCCCTCAGCTATACTTATTCATGGTCTCAGAGTTTTAAAGAGTTACACATAAATGGACAAGAAAATGACCTCTCCTTTTCCCATCTTAGTTAGGCCAACTATCAGATCGCTCTCAAAAGCATGAGTGGCAAATTTGCCCATTTTGGTAAGACTTGGTCATAGAGAGTGCAAAGTCTTGTTTGAACTTTTGACCTCATTTTCCTCTGAAAAGTGATTTAAGCTTCTCAAAGGCATGGCTGCCAACTGGGAGTGTCAGATGGGTAAAACTGGCCCCAAAGGCAAAACATAGGGTACAATGAGGCACAGTTTGTTTTTATTTACACTGGTCAGACATTTTATATTTGACATGCAGCCTAATTCCAGTCTTTGGCTGGAACTGGTCATCCTTCAGTAGGGTTGTTCTGATGTCAAAGACTCCTTCCTGCCCATCAGATTTTCCAGGTTCTCTGATGTTTAGGATTCCAAGCTTTATCATGGTCTATGAGGCCAAATCCTCACTACCTCTCTGACCTTATTTCCCATCCTTTTCATGTCAAGATGCTCCAACTGGCAACCTAAGGGAGTGGACAGGAATAGGAATGTGAATGGAAATTAAAAGGAATAAATCAATAAAAATTAGTAATTATGCCCTTGTTAAAATTCAGCTCTCTCATGGAGAGATAATTGTATTTATAACTGAGTTTACCTTGAGGAATTGCTTTAGATAAGGAAGAACATGCAAACCATTGCCCAGATGGAGGCAGGTATTCATCCATTAATTTAACAGATATTTTTTTTAGTTTATTATTAATTACTGTGCTAATTAGACTCCATTCCTGCTCGCAAGGATCTTCCACTCTTATGAATGTTTTAGAGAGTTTTCATGTCTCCATGGTTACTGGGAGGTTATTAGCCCACTTAGGTAAATTATGATAAATATAACAACCTCTCTTCCTATTTCTTATTCAGTCTTTTCAACTGCCCCATGTTATCCAGTAAGCCCTCCTGAGTGATCTGACCCTTTGTATCCTATATTATTAACTTAGCTAATTTTCTCTTAGATAAGAAACCCCTTCACTCCCAACTATCATTCCTCAAACAGTCAAGAAAATATTATAAAAGTCTTCCCAGAACTATTTAAGTATTTATAATGGGTCATAATCTTATGCAAAGTCATCTCATTCTCAGAGAGGAATGAATGGAACACCTGTCCCTGGTCCCTGTGCTCCTTATAAGGAGGTGCCTCCCCATCTATTTTCATCGTTTCCGAACCTAGATAACTTAGGTCAATGTCAGTGAACTTGGTATAAACCCTCCTTAGCTTGCTCAGCTTTTTATTCCTCCTCATATCCTTTTAAACAAAAATGGAAGAATTTAATAATGTACAGAGCAGCAAATATTCTCTCCTTGGTTCTTTTTAGATATTTCCTTCTAACATAAACAGTGTTGGTGGAATTATAAACACCATTGTTCTACCTCCATGTTAAAATTCCTATTACCTTGCATAAACAGAAGTGAATAAATACGTACATGACACCAATCAATCCCTCTTTAAAAAATGCAGGTTTCAGCTTTCTAAACAGTGGAGGAAGAATGAATGAATTCAACATGTAGTTTACCTGCTTATATTTTGAATGTTGATAAAAGTAAAACCAAATTACTGCTTAAGTTCTTTTCAGACTCACAGCAGCCATTAACACTCTCCTTTCAGCATGGGGTTGGGGGGAACTAATGGCACTGGGTCCAAGTCCTCAGGGTCAGTGGGAAAGGGGGGCAGGGGTTAAGGGACTTGCTTGGCAGGCAGGAGATAATGTTAAGCTGGTAGGGCAAGGGATTTTGAATGACTGGGTAGGTAGTAGATATTTCCTGGCAGTGAAAGGAATATTTTTTGTAGAACAAGTGACCAAGAAGAGGTCATCTGGGGGCATAAGAGAGAGAGGAACATCAAAACCAAACATAGATGTGCTCCAAGGGGACTGGGCAAAAGGGAAATCTCTATTTTTCCTTCTCCTCATTGGTTTCCCTTCTTCCCTAGAGTGCTTTCTCTTTCCATCATCACTTCATACTCTTCCCCCTCCATCCTTCAGGTCTTTGCTCTGCCTCTTTATAACAAAGAAGCATTTAGAAACAACTTAGGTGACAGTGAGACCAAAAAAAAAGGAATTTAGAGACAATGTGATAATATATTGCACATTTATATATACAAGAGAATACAACCTATATATGATTAACCATGAACTAGAATTTAGGACTTTTGAGATTTAAAAAATTCATGGTATGTCTAGTCATATTAATCTCCAGACTAGTTGGTTTTTAGCACTGCAGGAAAGAGCTATAAGAGAATCATGAGCAGGAAAAGAAACAAGGGCGGGGGGTGGTGGTGAAATTATGTAAAGATTTATATTTGAAAAGAAAAAGGGACTTCTTCAATTTGTGTATTGAAATGCCCTCCAAATTGTTTTTTGAACTTAGATGTAAACAATATCAAGAGAAGCAGCTTAGAAATTCTCACAGGGTTTAGGAAACTTCTAAACCCTGAGCATTATGTTCATCATAGTCACTAAAGCAAGTAAAGGATAACTACAGCATGGAACCTGGCGGTGAGTAAGAGCAGTGGTTTACTTTGCCAGTCTGACCTACAGAGGTAGGGCCCACAGGAGCGGTGGTCTCCTTATGAAAACCATACAGAGACACCCGTGTTTATGCGAATACATAGTACATGAAGGATTAGCCAATAGTGTCATCTGCAAGGTATATACAAAGTATTTCCTAATTAAACATCAATTTGTTACCCTGTCTTCTTGGGGAAAAATTCAAATTCCAATATAAAGCTTATGGGAATACTTTATTTGGTCATTGGGTGGGTAAGGTTGCTGAGACATATGACAAAAAATTCAATGCCTAAAAGCCAGGAGGAAGCAAGGAGAAGAGTGCCAACTCTGGGGAGTCTAACCGAAAAAATAAAGGATCTTAAAATAAGAGAAATAAAAGAGCATAATTTGAGGGAAATATCAGTACATTTTTGGAATCTGAGGGAAAAACTATAAAGCAGTTGCCTCTTGTCAGTTATCTTCATTGCCCCATGGGAAGTTCCTATTTGTCTACTTTTACATACATGAGGACACTCTTTTCCTAAGAACCAGCCTTCCATGCTAATGGTGGTAATGATGGCAACCTTAAGTTATTGGCAAAGTTGGGAATGAAACCTTGACTTCCAGGCTATGTTCCTGACTCCAGTCTATGACCTTCAAAGTATTCAGTCTGTTTTTGGTGGTTTCTCTGGAACCAATGGCAAAAGGTATGTGTATCAGCAGCAGGCCCTTTCTTGGGATATATATGCCTCCAGAAAACAAGTACTCTATCTTCTCACTATGACTTTTTGATTTTCATTTGTGTTTTCTTTTCTCCTACACTAATAATTTCCAATTTCTTCTCTACCAGTCCAGACCACATTGGTTAACTATAAAGACATCTACCAGCTTCATCGGATCCCTCATCTGTGGTTCTCAACTGTACCTAGCCAATTCTTCAGCCTAGATGAACCCGTTCCTGTGTGTCCTCCTCAGTTCCCAGGATGCTGAGCAAAGCAGGAGAAAAAGGAAAAAACAACAACAACTGTACAGATTGATGCTTCACCAGAGTCCTGGTTTCCAATTTGAGCTGGGGGTTCAGAAGTACTTTACAACTCCTTTATTTGTTCCTATTCAGTTTCCTTTTCATTTCTCAGTTTCCATTTATCACTCCAATTAACTCCTTATAACTCACCTCCTACCCTTCATTAACCTCGCCTCTTTTTTTTAGAGAAGACAGAGGCCATCAAACGGCATTTCCATCACTTCTGTCATAACCCACCCATAACATTTCAAAGACTTTTCTCTGTCACCAATGGCCTCTTCCAGAATCTTATTGTACCAATTACTCCTTCTTTCTTCTGTATTTTCCTACTGCCTGCCAACATGCTTCGGCAGCCATAACCGTAACTAACAAACAAAAGACCATATTTTATGGACCTAATTTTTCCCTCTTTTGTACCACCCTCAAGTTTCCTAAATATATTTATTTCTCAACACAGTAAAATCTGGTTTATCTGTCTAGCTGTTTCTTATTACACTGCTAAGAAAGACCCACAGGCTCCTCCTTATCTTTAGCAGTTTCAAGAGAAGGTTCTAATGAGAAGAATGACATAATCCCAAAATCTCTGAATTGCTAATTCCCAAGGTTTATTCTTTAACCTCCTTGTTTTATTTATTTCTTTTTAAAGTAAGGTTCATTGATGAATATTTTACATACATTAAATTCACCCTTTTTATACCCTTCTACAGTTCAAGAAGTTTTGACTTCTGTGCTGGTTCCTTGATGATTATAAAGTCAAGTCCAAATGCCTTTGATTCAATACAAATCCCTTCAGAATCTCAAGCAGTGTTACCCACACAACTCACTGTCTGGTCACAACCATTTAACAAAGTGTGCTATGTACATTCATGCCTCTTGGACTTTCTTCATGTTTCCTCTATAAATACACACGTTTTCATTTAATATAGCAAATGATATTAATATCATGATGTCAATTTCCAACAGAATCATAAAACTGGATGTTATTTTGAGAAGTTGATTTTTTTCAAAATAGAAGTTAACCTTTAAAATATTGCTACTTGAAGATCTCCATTACTTTAGTGTCATGAGTTGAACTGTGTCTCCCCCCCACCACCAAATTCATTTGTTGGAGTTCTAGCCTTTAGTAACAGAATGTGACCTTATTTGGGAATAGTGTTATTATAAACATGATTAATAAAGACAAAATAATCCTGAAGTAGGGTGGGTCCCTAAGGTATAAGTATATGACTGGTATCCTTATACAAGAGAACAGGGTAATGTTTCTACGAGTCAAAAAACACTAAAGATTCTAGTAAACCATCAGAAGTTAGGAGAGAGGCATGGAACAGATTCCTCTTGGAGCCCTCAGAAAGAATCAAGTCTGTTGATACTTTAATTTGGGTATCTAGCCCCAAGAACTGAGAGCAATAAGTTTGTTGTTAAGATATCCAGTTTTGTGGCACTTTGCTAGGCAGCCCTGTAGTTTAACATACTTAGAAAATAAATCATATTTGAATATACTGAAATACTAATTAGCTTATTCACTCATCAGATACTTATTGGGTACCTACAATGTGCTAGGCACGGTTCTAGGTAGGATATTAAGATGTGTGGCATCTCAAAAACTCAAAATTTACTTGTTGAATGAATTAATAAACACATCATGTTACTGAAGTTTTGGTGTACTAATGAGCAATTTATCAATCAACATAGGATTGATTGAATCCTACCATTTATTTATTTAACCAATATTTAATGAATACCTCCTATGTGTAAAATACCAAAGAGGAAAACATTATTGATAGGCCAAGCTCTTCACCTTCATGAAGCTTAAATTCGAATAGGGGAAACAAACATCAAACAAGAAAACAAGACAAATTGTGTAATTCCACTCTGTGCCCCACTGACAATCATAAGCATTTATTCTCTAAAGCCCTAACTCTTGAACAATGTTCAGGGCATTAGTAATATTTAAAAATATTCCTAAATATCATGTTCTGATAGACTGCTTCCATTCCGACAATCTCTATATAAGCCTGAAATATCCCTAAGATATACGAACTAAAACAGTTCTCTAGATTTTCTGATTTAAGGAGTTTACATGTTACTTCAGCATCTATAAAATAATGATCAACACAATGAAGTCTGAGAGTGGGGGAGGTGTACTGCACAGAGAGGGCACAGGTTGAAAGTATTTGGGTAAACATCCCCAAAAGCTGGGTTTCTCAGTTAGTCAGTTATTGAACATGTGTTTCTTAAGCACTTACGATGTGCCAGCCCCTTGCTGAAGATAGTACAACTGTGGACATAACTGGTATGTCTCTGAGCCCCACTGAGCTCACATTCTAAAGGGAACACCTGAACAGCTACCTTTCCAGTGCATTCCTTAACTACAAATATGGTGAGGCTACAGGATGAGTGCAGCAGAGCACCTGGGTCAGGGGCCTTGGAGGCTTCCTGAGAAAGTGATGCCTGAATACCACTTTGGGGACAAAGTATGGGCATTTGTTAGAGCAGGGATCATGCGGTTCTGTTTTCTGTTCCTCATCTCCTTTCATCCACGTGCACACATTTCAAATACTTGAAAGTGTACTTCAAATATATAAAGAACACCAAAACTAAACATGAGAGAAGGACTCTCCAGAAGAAAGGGGCCAAAAATAGAAGGGGGAAAAACCCTCCTAATCTCACTATTTGTTTTGAAAACACCCCAAATGATTAAAACATATTTTAAACTAAAACATATGAACTAATCACTTGCCAAGTTTCATTTTTAAATCAGAGTCATTTTTGAGGTTCATAAACTGAAAAAAGAGTCCTCAAATATGAACTCGTATTTTTCTTTTCCTGGCCCTCAGTTGGCTTGAAGTATTTGCTGTGAGGTTGTAGGAAGGGAGAGGAATTCATTGGTCAGACATGTGTGGCAGAATGCAAGCTCCGCGAGATCAGGGCATTGTTTGTGCAGAGCTGTACCCCTGATACACAGAGGAGTGCCTGGAAGATAGCAGGGACCCAGTGAATACCTGCGGAGTGACTAACTGCATGAATAGCTTGGGCATTTGAAGGAACACTCCAGCTCGCATTTCATACGCACACCACACTGTGCTTTAGGCACACTGGGCAATGTTTGCCTCATCAGGGGATCTTTGGCAGAGGCTAGAGATGCTGCTAAACTCCTGCAATGACAGGACAGCCCTGCACAGTGAAGATATACCTGGCCCCCAAATCGCAGCAGGCCAATGTTATAAAGCCCTGCTTCAGGCCCTCTGTTTCTATTGGACTGTACCTGGCAGTGTGGCCTCCATACCTTTGGGAGGAAGTTCAGTCCTGGAGCCTTCTGGCTTCATTCGCATTCCCTTCAGGACCCAAGGAACTGTCCCACCTAAACCATGCTCAGAGACAGGCATTTCTGCCTTTTGTCCTTCCTGGGTCTATATGCAGTTGTTGGGGAAAGCACCTGAAAAAGTCCATCTCTACAATGTCAGTGAGTAATTTCTATAGCTTATTGGAATTAGCCTGAGCTTATTTAAGAATATATCCCCATTTCAGTAAAATGAGCTTACTTAGAGACTAGTTATGAATCTGTAAGAAGAAGGAACATCCACCCCTAACTCAACCAGTTTATCCACCTCTGGTCGGGATCTGCACACAAGTCCCGTTTTATTCATGACTAGTGACCCGGTGCACAGATTCATGCACATTGAAAGGAAATTAATTAGAAGGTGGCCGGTGGAGCGGGAATGGGTGAGATGGCCGGACATGCCCTGGAACCAACCTCCCATGGTCTCTCCCTGGTCAGCTGCACCTGGAGTGGTGCTGTGGCTAGAAGGGCATCTGCAGAATGAGTGGAGTCCCTCAGGCAGGTGGGGTCCCTCGGCCTGGCCTGCAGGGATCGGGCTTAAACCGGCTCTCTGACATCCTCTGAGGGGTCCCAGAGTGCAAGAGGGCATTCTGCAAAGTTGCTGTTGTACAGGGTGTGAAACGCAAACACAAGTGTGCAGTAAACCAGATTGGGGGCGACTGTGTCCTAGCAAAAACATAACCCATGGTCGAAGGTGTAATTGTGCGGCCCCATGAGGAATCGGCTCCCTCCTCTCTAGTTTTGGGGTGCATCACTGAGAACTGGCAGCTTCTGCATTGAGTGTCTGCACCCGGGTGGTCAGTGCACATCATAGCAACCGGTCAGACAGTTGGACACTTAGCATATTAACTATATATATATATATATATAGTCAACTTCAAGAATTCCAGCACAACCCACTGTTGTGCCTGCAGAGAGCCTGGGATTATAACCTTGCCCTGCATATGAAAGAGTAGTATCCGATTCTGGTTTCAGTGGGGAGACATCCATGGTGCCAGAGGAGTGTACGTGCCAATTTCCCCAATAATGGTCGCACCTATAGTCTTGGTAATGTGGCATATGACCCATTGCCATAGAGACTGCACACACCAACAGTGAAGCCTTACAATTGATGGGGAAGACACATTTTGTACCTTTTTTTGGGAGGAATACAAACACAAGAAAGAACGGAGACTGTCAATAAAGAGGCACTGCAAAAATGAGTCCTTGATAATCATAGTTCTAGAAATGTGGGGCAGCAGAGATTACAACTACTACTATACAACCAACAAACTTCCCATGCAAAGGTTGCCTCTGTCAGGAAAATTTCAAGTCGAGGAGAAAGAACAGGCAGAAGGTATTCTAAAATAAAAAAGTAAATAAGTGAACCTACCATGATGTAGAGGTGACAAAAGTGGTATAATCTCACTTATATGTGGAATCTGATGAACAAAATAACCTAACAAACAAACTGGAGACAGACTCATGGATACAGAGGACAGACTGACAGCTGTCAGAGGGCAGGGGCTGGGGGCTGGGTCAGAAGGGTGAAGGAATTAAACAAAGGAAAAAAAAAAGACTCATGGACACAGACAACAATATGGTGATTACTAGAGGAAAGGGGGTTGTGGAAAAGTAGACGGTAAAGGGAATGGAAGGAGACTTGACTTGGGGTGGTAAACATACACTATGACATACAGATGATAGTAGAATTGTATACCTGAACCTGTATAATTTTATTAACAAATGCCACACAATAAATTTAATAAAAATAAAATAAATAAATGATTCAAGGCAAGAAATAAATTAATCTAGGAGAAAAATAAAATTGAAAGTTACATTTCTATAGGGTGGCTGACTTACAGGGAGGCTGGCCTTCAAAGAATAACTGAGTGCCTGTTTCCTTCCCCACAAGTAGAGAGAAAAAGAATACAGATAACTTCCCTTTCACTTTTAAACAAGTTTCTCCTTAAACATCCCAATGGTTTGATGTTCTAACAAATGAATATGATGCACACCAGTCAAATAAAACCTGACAAAAACTCTTAGAGGATACATAAATTATGGAACATTGTTCACAATGCCAGCAGGCTCATTCCATAGTTTCTTAAAATAATGAGAACTCAGAGTTCACTGACACTGTGGTCTCAAGTATATACCTTTTCTCTGTGCACAATTTTGAGGTATACAGTTATTACAGAGATAAAAGCATGTCTGCAGTGTAAAGTGTGCAGGTGTTGCGTAGATATTTTAAAATGAAACGAAGGCTGGAGATAGGATGCAGGTTGGTATAGGGCAGTGGAGGGCAAACTCATTAGTCAACAGAGCCAAATATCAACAGTACAACGATTGAAATTTCTTTTGAGAGCCAAATTTTAAACTTAAACTATATAGGTAAGTACATTGTTATTAAATTAATTAGGGTACTCCTAAGGCTTAGGAAGAGCCACACTCAAGGGGCCAGAGTCGCATGTGGCTCGCCAGCCGCAGTTTGCCGACCACGGGTATAGGGGATGAGTGGGGGTGAATCGAAGACAAAACCAATCTACAAAAATGTCACATGAGTGATTATAATTTCCTTGATGTCCAGGTCTCTATTTGGAAATGTATTACACATATATCCACTGCTCATTGGAATCCCCATCTCCCACTTTTAATTACTATCATGTTAATATGTCTCAAATATATTTTTTGAGCCATTAGTTCTCTCCTGACCTCTAGTCCTCTATATCAAACAACCTACTGAACAACACCAATTGGATACCCCAACATGTCTAAAGCTGAATCATTTACTCTTCAAAGTTTCTCTTCCTTCTATGTTCCCTATGTAGTCAAATCGCACCATCATTTGCCCAATGCCCAAGCTCCCCACTTGGGAATCATTTATTGCTTTTCATCACCCCTCAAATAATCACCAGATCTGCAATTCTAATGGAATTTCTTTAATAACCAAAGGAGGTTTTGGCATAAAAACCAATATTTATAGTTAATTGGTTTTTAAACTATTATGTGCCTGTGTCTATCTAAACACACATATATTATTCTATTTATTAATCCAGTAATTTCAGTATAAGAAATACCACTTTTGGGAAGGGTGAGGTTACTAGGTAGAAAATTTGGGATCTCAAACTATTTCACCTGTCAGGGGGCTGGAAGAATGAGAGGGTCTAACCTGGAAAAATCTTCCAGAATGATTCTATCAGAGTCATCAATGAATACACCAAATGTATTTGTAATAACTAGAATAATGAGGGATTCTGAGTCTATATTATACAAAGAGAATTTTACAACTCATGTCCTCTATGTTCAATTTCCTTTTACCCAATTCTTTTCCAGTCATTTTCTGCTGTATAGCATGATAAAGGTAGACACTATTTTGTTTCCCCCATCAGCCAGGTTTCTTGATTCTACTGACCTTTTACTTATTGATGTTTCTCACATTTCTAGGTCTCTCATTCCCACTGCACCACATTAGCTCGGGCCTCCATTATCTGTCACTTGTAATACTGTAACAGTCCATTGTACTAAGTTCTCTTGGATTTCTGAGCCTTTTGCACATGTCACTACTTGTGTCTAAAATACCTTTATTCCCTGATAAACATTTACCAAATGAGAAAGTAATAAATGTTTTAGATGTTGCTGCTTTGGGTTCTGAACAGAAGTAGTAGCCTATCTAATATTCTGGATGAGCCTGCATAAAATGTTTTTGCTTTCAAAATTAATTTTGAAAAATCTGAAAATTTTGCCATGGAGAATCATGGGGCCCATGCCACAATATTAAGTTTTACATTAATAGAAACACCTGCGAACTCAGGGAAAAAACATTCATTCTTTTTCTTAGTTCATCTAGCAAATATTTACCGAACACCCTTTATGAACCAGGCACTGATCTAGACACTGAGGATTTCTTCAAGTATAATACAGGAAAATAAACAACAACTCCAAACCAAAAAACCAAAAACCTGCCATCATGGGGATTTACTAGTATATCCCGGGGTAAAAGGATATAAATATATTAATAATACATTATATCTGAAGGGAAGAGTGCTATTAAGAAGAATGAATCAGAGGAGTTGGTACAATTTTAAACATGGTGGTTATGAAAGGCCTTACTTAGGAGTAAAAAATAAAGTCCTGAAGATGGTGAGCAAACGAGGTTTTATCTTGGGGAAGCATTGCAGGCAGTGAGAGAAGCAAGTGCAAAGGCCCTGAGGTGAAATATATGGTAGTTAAGAAAGCAAGGAGGGTAATGAAACTTGAGAGGAGTGAGCGAGGGCCCATAAGTAACAGGGAAACTGAGAGTGCAGTTTCCTGGACAATTGTAAAGGCTTTGGCTTTTCCTCTGGGTAGATGGGGAGCCATTAGAGAGTTCTGAGCAGAGAAGTGACATGCAGTTACATCACATAATTACAAAGAATCACTCTGGCTGCCATTTTGAGAGTAGACTATAAGTGGTAAGGCCAGAAGCAGGGAAGATAATTAGGAAGCTATTGCAATAATCCAGGCAAGAGATGATAATAATTTGATTCAGGGTAGTAGTAGTGGTAAAAATGAGAAGTGGTTAGACGTGGGTGTACTTTGAAGACAGACCTGGAGAATTTGTTGATAGGTTGGATTTGTGAGAGAAATAAAGGGCCTGGAGATAAATAAAATTTTACTTGAGCAACTCTAAGGATTGGAGTTGCTGTTTGCTGAGGTGGGGAAGACTGTCATTTGTTGGGTAAAATAAATTCCACGTGAGGATGTTAAATTTGTGATAACTATCAGACTTACAGTGAGATATTGAGTAGGTAGTTGAATATGTGAGACTTCAGAGTAAAGGCTTCAATTAGAGATACAAGCTTGAGCCATAAGCTTGTGTGTGATAATTAAGGGAGTGATTAGAAATAAAGAAGAGGATTCAAGGATTGAGCCCTAGGACTCTCTGGTGTTTCCACATCGGGGAAGCGAGACTATGCCAGCAAAGGAGGTCTTTCAGGTAGGGAAAAAATCAGGTGAGTGTGAGAGAATTAAAGCCAAGTGAAGAAAGTGTTTTAATGGAGGAAGAATAAATAGCCATGTGAAATGCTGCTGAGAGATCAGGAAAGATGAAGACTGCAAATTGGCCCATGGATTTTTGACATGGAAGGTCCTGGTGAGCCTAGTGTGAACAGTTTTACTATACTGGTGAGTGCAAAAGATAGAGAAGAATCAAGAGAGGATTAGAAAACAGAATTGGAGAGTGTCTATGGTGATTATAGCCATTTCTTGAGAAGTTTTGGTATAATGGGAATCAAAGAAATGGGACAGTAACTGCTGGAGAGTGTTGGTCAGACCAGAGTATTTTTAGCATGAGAGAAATTACAACATGTTTAGAAAGATTTGGTAAATAGGGAAAAACTGCTAAAGTAAGAGAAAGAGGGAAGCTCTTTCTGGGCCACTGTTTATGAGTATGTGAGAGGGGGTGCAATCTAATGCACAATGAGGGGTGGGCTGAGCCAGGAACATCCCATAGTTATAGGAGAGAAACCAGAGGGTGTGGGCATGGATACAGATGGGAGGGTAGGTGTGCTGGAGAGTTAACGTTTGTGTAAGTTCTTTTTAGATTGTTTCTATTTTCTCAGTGAAGTAGGCAGAAGGTCACAAGTTGAGAGGAAGAATAGGGGAGGACATGCTGGAAGTCTGAAAGAGGGAAAGATCTGAAATATTTTTGTAGAGATATGGGAAAGTGAATGGACAGGGAAGCATGATTTAACTGCAGAGCAGCATTAAGAGCTCCTTTGAGTGATCATAAGTTTAAAGTGAGAGCCATCAGTTTATTTGTGTTTTTCTTCAGCCACATTCAGCAGACATGCAGGCATGTAATAGACAGGGCATTGCATATGATCGCTATAAGTGAGATCCATCAGGAAAGGACAGTGAAGCAAGAGAAGATCATGGGAATTCAGAGTGTATGCAGGGAAATGATTAAAATCATTGTCCATGGACTCTAAGCCAAATATGGAAGTGGGAATGTGAGGATATATGATTAGAATCAATGAATTAGAGATCCTAGTGGGCTTCAGAAATTGTTGTAATACAGGGAACAGAGCGATTGGGCTGTGAAAATAATAGGTGGGGGGTGGAGAGTGTGATACTTGAAATCAAATTTATGGACAGAGGGATTGACGAGAGATAGAGATAGGGATAGGGAAAGAGAGAGAGAGGGGGAGAGAGAGAGAGAGAGAGAGAGAGAGAGAGAGAGAGAGAGAGAGAGAGAGAGAGAGAGAGAGAGAACTCATGGTCATGGATAACAATGTGGTGATCAGAGGGAAGGGTAGGTGGGGGAGGGGGAGGAGGGTAAAGGGAGGATAAATGGTGATGGAAGGAGACTTGATTTGGGGTGGTGAACACACAGTACAGAGTCTGAAACCTGTATCATTCTGTTAACCAGTGTCATCCCAATAAATTCAATAAAAAGGAAAAAGATAAATGAAGTTTATGGAAAAGTTATAATTGTTAGTAATTTTAAAAAAGGTTAAAACAAAACTAAGAACGCAACCTTGGGAGTAAGTAGCTATGGTAGGACAGAAGACAAATCACGAGAGAATCAGGGAATTGAGAGGCAAGGTGTTGGAAGGATTATATATTTAAACAGAGACATGACCAAGAATTGTGATGACCTAGAAATTAAAAAGGGCATTAGTAAGTTAGTGGCTAAAATCTCAAGAAATTGGGGGTGGCCTCCATAGGTTTATAAAGCACATCACTGCCACAAGGTGTGGCTATCAGAACAGTGAACTCTTCTTACTTTACATCTTCCCAGTTTAAGTGGCTGGAATTAGCAAACTTTTTATTTCTCAGATTAGACAGCTATAAGTCATCCGTGATGTCCCTTTGTTCCTTCTATTCAAATGATCTCCAATTCCTAAAAATTTCCACTTTCAAATTTTTACTATGTTGGGCCCTCACCACTCTTGCCAGTCACTCCTTCCTGTCAACTCAGTTGGTTTTTCATGGTACTAATCACTATAAAATTATCTTTTTAATTTATTTGTTTGCTTTTTGTTGGAAAGAGGTTCTATTTTCCCTTGTTGGAATATAAGTCCTTAAGGGGGAAAGCCTTGCCTATTTTGTGCCTAAAACATAATATACTGTCAATTAATATTTCTAGAATGAATTAATGAATGGCCCCATCTCAGTTCCACACACTGGCCTCACTTTACCATTTTATGTGTTTCTCCTCACAATCCTGCTCAAACCATCCGTTTCCCTCAGTTAAAGGGCATTTCACTACTTCCCCAAACCTACTGTTCATTTCTATTCTGATGATTTCATCATATTTCTCCCTTGTTTTTGTCAGTTCCCCTACACACCAATTCTTTAAGGCTTGGCTTGGGTCTCATCCCCTGGATGGCTTTTCCATCATTACTCCGAGGCCTGCTGATTTCTCCCTTCTTGAAAATGCTGCTATGCCTAATTATGTCAGCTGCCTCACACTTTCTGATTGTTTGTGGTGTGCTAATCTTATTATATTTTTTACTTTGAACATAGGTTTGTTTTCAGCTCAGTGATTCTGACTAACATCTGTGGTACACTCCATAACAACTAACATAATGTAGCCATAATGGACACATGGATACATGATCGGTAATGGATGTTCAAAACAAATACCATGGCTTCACTGAATGGTTTCATTAACTTCTATCTTTGTCAATAGTCTGAAAAAGTTGACTTCATTCCCACCATTTATTCTGCTTTAGTATAAATCTGACCATTCTTCCTTCTATTTCATATCATCTTCAGGGCCATGCATGCCCTTTGTCCACCAGACAAAAGTCTACACCCTTGCATTGCTATTTTCATAACTAAATCATTGTCTTTCCCATCATTGTTCCTGGAGACGCTTGGCAATTTTAGTATTTCAGGACATAGCTGCCAAGACAATCGTTTTTCTTGGTTGATATGAATCTTTCTAAAAAAAATCCTTGCAATTATTTTGCATCCAACTTGATGTATTCCCTTGAAATTTATTTTTCCCTGGCTCCATCCTTGACATGGTTCTTCTCCATTTTCTCTATGTTCAGTCCCTGCTTCTTACTTGATTGGCCCTTTGTCTCATTTGAGGGGATCAGTTTTCACACCTTTTTTCAAACCATCCTGTATATTTAGAATAGTTTCTCAAATAATGTAAAATTTATAATATTTATGAATAAATGACACAATGCCAAGATATTCTGTCTCTTCTTTCAAATAACATCTGAAGATACACCTGCACCACTGAGTTCTATATTTAAGATATTGAATAAGTATCATTCATCCATCTGTTTTCATTCTGTCTTGCATTTTTCAGACCTGCTTAAGAGCTGTATTGTGAGGTATTTGGGGCTGGAGACTGCCTGACATATTTCACAAACTGGCCTCTGCTCTGTGATTTCATGTTTCTTTGACAAATAATAAATAATAATAATAGCCTACTGTGCATTTCTACATTCCACTCTTAAGTCCCTGGAAAAAAGAAAACTAATAATTAGGGATTATAATAAAAACAGTAAAAAAAAGTAACCTCTTATCACGTTTCACTACACTACCATAGACTTCTATAGACTATATTCCAATAAATAACTACCTACTTAAGTCATTTGTAAATTGTCCCTTTGCCAACATTATGCATCATATCAAATGCCTATGTGGTTTATAGGACAGGGAAAACAACTAGAATATTACAGCTATGTGGGGAATCGGAGCAAAAGCAGCAAAATAAGAGGTTTGCTCTGCTGGGTGCACAGTTTGTCAGAATTAGTCTCACAAGTAGCACTACTTGACGGAATATTTGCCTACTGTCCAGCATCCCCTCCTTCCCACCCCCCCCCCTTCCCTGCCCATTCCAGATCTCTTTTCTATAATGGAAGACTGGCTTTCTTTCTTTTCTTCTTTTTTAAATTCCAGGTGGGAAGTATACCACTTTGTGTGAAAAATCTGTTTTTCCTGTGAATATAACAAATGTTCTGATTTGAAGCTGCTCGTGAAAACAGCAGTGTCTAATGAAAGAGGAGAGGAATACAGCTTAATAAGAGGAGTGCCTCCACAGTTATCTGCAGATGAGACACAGGACCATAATGTTACCACTGCCTTATTCCTGCAGTGGCCACTAGATGGCAGGTCCAAGAATCTGATTGGAGCCTCAAAGGAGGGCAATTCTTAACTTGGGAAATGGAATGTTTCTTGCACTCAATGAGCATTAGTTTATCCATAAGCCTCTGCTGCTTGCCAACATATTGGGTGGATAAGACATTGTCCACATCACTTCCCAGGACTGTGGTGAGAAGGAAGGCCTTTGATAGCTAGGCTTGTAGAGAGCACTGCCATCACAGACTCACACATCAGTTACCGCTAGACATTTATCAACAGGCATTCTCAGGTCTGGTTTTCATATGTTCAGCTGTATTTCATTACCTAATAGCCTTTGCAACACCATAATCTACAGAGTATAAAAAGTAGTTGTCTAACCTGTCTCTGTAGAAACACATGGAGAAGACTACCAAACAGGATGGGGCAGGGGTATACACAGCTGTATTCTGTACCATTTAACAATACGTATTTACTAGTACACTTGACCCTTGAACCATATGGGTTTGAACAGCATGTGTCCACTTATATGCAGATTTTCCTCCACAAATAAAGTAAGTGTATTTTCTCTTCGTTATGATTTTAATAACATTTTTTCATAGGCTTACTTTACAGTAAGAATACAGCATGTAACACATATAACATGCAAAATATGTGTTAATCACTGTTTACTGGTGAGGCATCCAGTCAATAGTAGGCTATTAGTGCAGCCCGCCCTCCACACCCCCAGATTCCCAACCGCAGGTAAAAATCACCGCTTTAGAGCCACAGTTGGTTGAATCTGTGGATGGGAAAGCCATGGATACAAAGAACAGGCTGCAGTTAAGTTTCTGGGGAGTCAAAGGTTATACTTTTCACTACGTGGAAGGTTAGCATCTCTAACCCACACATTGTTCAAAGGTCAATTGCAATTCCAATTTAGTATTTTACACACAAACACACACACACACACACACACACACACAAACACACACCCAGTCCCTGGGTATCTGTGGAGGATTGGTTCCAGGGCTCCCCTACAGATACCCAAATCCTCGATGCTCAAGTCCCTTATACAAAATGGCGTAGAACAATGTTCACTGTAGGCCCTTCACATCTGCAGCTCTGCAATTGGGAATCCAGGATATAAAAACCACAGACATGGAGGGCTGACTGTATCTATATTTCCAATACCATATACTCATATTAATTATTTTGGAAAGGAGAATGTCTACATATAAGAAACCTATTATTAAATAGAAAATATAATTAAACCTCATGATTGAAGGTGAAGTGAGTAAAACTTACAACAAATTCTTTGATGTACCCAGTGTTACTTCTATTTTCTTGCACTGAGATGGGAGACTGCTAGAAGTGAACCTTATGAAACCATAAAAGAAGTAATTCTTAGGCCAATTATTCTGAAGATAGACTGGATCTCTCCCTTCATAATTTTTTCTTATTTTTTTGTTACTAAATTATCCTTATATAAATGATTTGACTACATGTACACAGAGTACTTTTCTTTATCTTTTAATTAAAGAACTGACCTTATGATTTTTAACAGTAAAGAATCATGAGTTTGGAGATAATTTATCATTCTCACATAAGAAAATATGTTCTAAAGTCAAAATTTATTTTTGTACAAAAGCTGTGACATGCATTTTGATATACATTTTAGTATCATGCCAATTAAAATTTTGTAGCAATAAAAGCAACACAAACTCAATTATACCATACAACACACTCATCACTCACCTTCTGTGTCCCCTTTCTGCTAATATTTAGGTAAAAAAATAACAGCAAACATGTTGATTTCATCTACCCTTGTTCTGCATATTTGGATTGTTAAATGTCCACATGAGACAAAAGAATAGGACATATATAGTAGTCCATAGAATAAAAACAAAATTTTTAAAAATAAGAAATAAACAAAAAATATATTTTGCATCAGCTGACTTCCTTTGGTTTAAGAGTAGAATTTAAAACACAATGACAGAAACAATTTAGGATGAAGCTCCATGGTTATTTCTACATACTTGTGGTGAATAGAATTTAACCTCCCTTCCCCCAAGACTAAAACCTGTACCTCCCTCACAGAAAGAGCATTGGAATGGAAGCTGAGGTCTGGGTTCTGTCCTGGTTTTGATGATGCTTCACTGAGTCCAAGCCAAGGGCATGGTCTCAGCAGGATCCTCTTCCTCATCTCCAAAATGAGGGGTTTTAAGGAGAAAGTCTATGCTTCCTCTCTGCTTTAACATTCAATATCCACTAAATTACTATGTGCTGCAGATATTTTCTCCGAAATACACTAATTGTCTCAGATGAGAGAACAATGTTGTTAAGGAGTTTATATTGAAAGCTAATGCTCTAACCAACACTGTGATCCTACGCATGGAGAGGAAGCTGGAATTGATTCTCCCATCAATCCCATCTCCCACTTTCCTGTTCTGCATCACTCTTCCATGGACTTCCCCACTGTCTATAAGTCTAAATCCTACCCAACAGGCCTTCTCAGACCCATAGGTAGTCACTGGCTAGTTATTAAAAAAAATACCTTTCCTCTTGGGTACAGAGCTAACCTCCATCCCACACTCCCTGAAGATGGCCATAGCCTTGTGACTGAATTCTGGCCAGTGGGATGGGACATGTGACATGTGCCTTTCCAGGCCTAGTCCATGCAAAGTTCCTGTGCAGTGACTGCTCTCTCTCCTGACCCGCTAGCTGATGTCACCTCCAAGGTGAACTTGGAAGTTATGAGCTAATGATGATAGAGCCTCTGCCAACCTGGACCCCTGACCAGTATTTACATGAGCAAAAGATAAACTTCTATAGTATCCAGCTGCTAAGATTGGGAGGTTCATGTATTATAGAAAATAATATTAACTGAGCCAAGAAACCCCTTAAACCAGAGATTGGCTGATCGTCCAGGACTATACGTGTTTTATTCATTTTCTCATTCTCCACAGAACTCTGAATAGGACATACCTAATTTGAAAATGATAAAAGGTGGCAAAGCAGTTTTGATTTTAAAAATCCTAGTTTTTTGTCTTGTTCTATTTAGTAGACAGTAGGGATGATAAGTGTGTATGTGTGTGTGTGTGTGTGTGCGTGTGCACATATGTGCACACGTGAAAGTGTTATTGTGAACAACCATAGCCTTTTAATATATTTTGTGTACTGCCTTCCTAATAATCATGCTCTCAAAATAAAGTGAAAACTCAATATTTTTAAAAATTGAAACAGTACCAAAGGGAGGGATAAGTGAAGAGATAAATTGAGAAATATGAGAACTGAGCGATTTTTAAGAAAATATCTTGAGTTACATGGGACTTCTACTACCACTATCACTTAAAAAATTATAGCTATAAACCACTGTCTCAAAGAGATCACTGCACTTTTGGTACTTTACTCTCCGTGTTAGTACTGACGTCTTATGAACCAGATTCCTTAGACATTTTCTGTTTTATTTTTAGTTGGCCTCACCACAGCCCCTCCCTGAAACACATTACCCTTGGTTTCCTCAATACTGGCTTGATTTTCCCATTCTCTATCTCTCACAATTCTCTCCGATCTTTTCTTTGGCTCCTTTTTCTAGTCAACTCGTTAAGTACTGGAATCTACTTGTAGTCTCCTCTGGTTTTTCCCTCACAAATTCTCCTGGAGTCATCACACCCAGTCTCAGGGCTCCACCCACCATTTCCTCACATATGACTCCCGAATCCCTCTCTCCAGCCCAGAACTTTCTTGAGAGCTTCTGTGTTGTTTATAAGCTCCTGAACATTTTACCAAAATCTGCACAATTTGCAGCCACCTTATGTACAAGTGGTCCTAAATCAAAAGCATTATTTACTTTTGCTTGGCAAACCTCTTCTTCCTCTCTGTGTTCCCTCTCCTCGTGGATGACATCAAGTCAGACACATTAAGATCCCCTAGTCCTTCTCCTCTGTCCCTTATCCAAATTAGCTAATTAAATGTCAAATGCTATGCTTTTACAGCCTGTTTGAAATTTTTAGCCTAACTTTGAGGACTAGAGAACTGAAAGCAGATTCATAGTAGGATTTCTTTTAGCTCAATGTCAGAGACCTACTACCATGACTTTCTTCACACATATCAAAAAGGTAAGAAGTACACAAAGACATATCCTTCCATCATAACTGACTTGCGCAGTAAGCCAGCATGGGACCAGGAGAGCTTTCCTGAGAGTGAGCATTCTCACACCCTGTTTCTGACTATTAGAAGAGCTTTGAAACAAAATTGAATCAAGGGAATGGAAGGATTTTTGCAGAGGTGACAGGACCTTTGCTCATGGCTATTCCTTTGGTAACCTTTTCTTTTTAAGAAAAGTTAAAAAAAAATACCCCTGATGGCTAAACCTACAGAAACTCTGGGTGGGCTTGTGGTTTTCATTCATTCCTAGGTATAATGGTAAAGGTTCACATTTATTTTAATTGGTATAATTTTCATTGGCATTCAAATAATACATCCCCTTCATCTGATCAGTTGCTTTGGTTTCTTGGTCCTAAAACTCATTTTCAATATTTTTCACAATTCTTCAATATTAATAATAACTTTTTATAGCAACTATGGTCCTTTTTCTTTCCCTGGTGATATATTTATCAACTATTACACAAACCTCCTCTTGGCTTCCTCCTTTTGCATCACCAGCTCTAACATCTCAAATTTTCATTTGACATACTGCTTACCTAAATTATTTCATGTGTGTTCCCATCCATGGAAATTCATTTTTTTGTGACATAAATCCCTACCCTATTCTATTTCACAGTAATAAAACTTTATACTGAATTGCCAAAGAGATAGGTAACCAACCACACAGTTTAAATTAAGTGCAAGATACACATGTTTGAATATTCTGCTCTCTGCCTAAGCTGTGTAGAGATAGGTCCTATTTGTGTGTGAGTATTCTGTCTTCTTACTCAAACTGTTGGAGTTAAATCATGTAAGAAGGGTTTTTCACTTAGATTCAAAAGTAACTTCTGCTGTGCCAAAAACAAAAAACATAGTAATGAAATAATACGTGCATTAAAAAAATCTCTTATAAATAACGATTATGGCGAGGTTCAGTCTATGAAAGAAGCAGCTCCGTGACTTGAGTGCATGCCAATGAGATTAAAACTCATTCAGGGCTGGTATTCTCATTGATTGCTGTCCTTCAGTACCTCCAATGGTTCGCAGTCCCTGTCCAGGCTAACCTTTGCTGGTTGTTGTCACCATGGTAAATATCCTGTTTATTGGATTTTATTAGCATTTTAAATTTTGACATTTGGGAAAGCACAATCCTCCTCTTTTTCATCCTGTCATTTTAAAAGTATAAGTGTTCAGGATCTTTCCAATTTTAATTTTCTCTATCTTAGTTTCAGGAGGTTATAATTTTTGAAAGTTACAATTATTTTGCTAGTGTGTGGCCAGAACATATAAATTCCATATAATAAAAATGTAGTCAGAGGCATCATCCATACAATTGAAGCATCAAAGTTTACTTCTGCCACAGTCATTTGGCTTTTTGGTGAAGTGCATTTTGGTCTGAATCACCCATTTAATTATGTTGGCTCTCCACCATTTTTGGTGATATGATAGTTATAATGCTGGGCGTTTGCATAGCACTATGAAGTTTTCAAAGTTTATATGATTCTCAATATACTTTGTGGCATAAGTGATCAGCTATTACACCCATAATAGAGATAAAGAAACAGGAACAGAGGGCACTGCTCTGGAGAGCACTAAGTAAGCAGCAAGGCCAGACCAAACTCCTTGTCCAGTGTTCTTTCCACTACATCACATTATTATTAATATTTACTCACCATTACGTACTTATTATTGCTTTTCAAATACTCAACATCACATCGTCCTTTGCACTGTACTAATACCATTCCTGTCATATTCTGCTTCTGTCTTTCCCAGATCTTACCCACCCTCTCCGCCCCACAGGCCCCTCTAGGCGGTGAGCCACTCCAGGACAATGTTTCATCCATGTTTGTATCTCTAGTCCCTGGTGAGCTCCTGCCACGTGCTTGCGAGTGACTCTGTACTATAAATGTTCATCTTTTCTTAGTTGTAAACTGTCTTCAACCCACAATTTTAAAAGATACGTTCCAAATGGTAGTGTCATCTGAGCAGAAGGCATTTCATACCTGTCACAGGTAGGAGAGTGGAAAAATCAAGAGAGAGAATGGTTTATTTGAGAGTATCTGGTAAGTCAGTAATAGAGATACGGAAAAGAAACAACACAACCCACTCTAGATCTTCATGCTCAGGCTACTTCTGTACCACCACAGTCAAGTGTATGGGACCAAACAGACTGTGGTGTCTGTGCAAGCAGCATGAGGTCATTCCCACATCGCTGTGCAGGCTGCGCTTGTTTAAAATAACTGAGGCAAGCTGGACATTTTGCTCCCTTCTGGTTTATCTATGTTCCTGTGGCCACGTCTCCACTTCTAAACACTAATCACTTCTCTAGGTGAGCTTAAGTACCTAATTATTAAGAGCCCTCCAAATTTCTAGTGCCATCTTCAATACCGTTAGTGCCCTTTCTGTCCCATTTGCCCCCTGTGCTTGGGACTGAATCAGTATCACAAATATTCCTAATGAAGAGTCATGGTACAGGGTTAAATGTACAAATTAAGCAATTCCTTTAGTTTTTATGTTGATTTTTTTATATTTGAATCTCAACCCTTCCTTTGCTTAAAATACATCCCACTATGAAACTAAAAAATACACACAATGCTACTATGACAATTCTAAGAGATATATAGAAACCCAAGCCATTTTCCAGAGGCTCTGTCATCAATAAGCTCTTGCACATAGCATCAGATAACCGAGGCTCCAGAGAATGGTAGAACAGTACATTAGAAGATTTAATATTAATCTCTAGAATCCCAGATTTATTTCCTGTCCAGGTTATATGCTCTTTTGATTATTATGGCAAAAATAATACAAAAATTGATTACAACTATTAATAGAGGCTTAAAATATTAACTTCCATAACTTTAACCCAATATAGATACTTAAATGCAAAAAAAGTAAGTTAATGCAAGGTTAAGATTGAGATTCTAATTGCACAAAAGTCATAAAATGCAAAATGAAGGTTTCTAGTGTCATTCTCTGTCAGTTTTACAACGTTCCTCACATGATTTTCTGCAATATATGTTTAATTCAAATGTGTCTGTGACAAGCTTCTAGGGAAGAATATAAAGGTCAACAGATTAGGATTCAACTTATAGATGTCTGCTTAGAGTTTTATATAATCAATAATACTAGAAAAGCGCAATTATTTTTAAATTTTAATGCCTCATTTGAGTGAATACCATATCTCTATATACGAATTTGTCCACTTCTCCTCTAAGTTCCTTAACCTTTACTTCTTTTTAAATATGTTTTTATTTATTTCAGCTAGAGAGAAAGGAAGAGAGAGATATAGATTAGAGAAACATGGATCAGCTGTCTCCTGCACGCCCCCTAGTGGCGATCAAGCCTACAACCCAGGCATGTGTCCTGACCAGGAATCAAACTGTGACCTCCTGGTTCATAAATTGATGTTCAACCACGGGGCCATACCGGCTGGGCTAAACTTTACTTATTATAAGTTAGCCATCTTCTAGAGAAGGAAAGAGAAGGTACATAAAACAAACGAACAAAACAATCTATGGGCTGTGATAGTATATGTATTCTTTCAACATATAACAAAATATATTCAAGTGGGACTATTATTTACTGGAGTAACAGAATATTTAGGCTCAGGGGTATAACTACTAGAACAAGCAAAGGCTCTAGAGATGAGTAGATAGGGATTTAATCATTTTAATGCTATTTACTAGCCAAGGCAGCTGAGCAAATTTTTTAACCTCTTTGAGTCTTATTATCTCAGTAATAATACCTACTTCTTAGGCTTGTTATGAAGATTACAGTAATATATGTAGCTCAGGCTTTGCAAAGCTCTCTCGGAGTTTATAGCGCTATATCAACTTCTACCATTAAAGCATAATTTAACCATTACTTGACTGTCCAAAGGTATTTCTGAAATACAAAATACTGATCATTTAAATTAATTTTCTTGAAAGGTACACATAGTGTTTTGTCCATAATAGTTTCCTTAGGTTAGGTATGTGTCTGTGGCTTATTACTGAGCACCCATGTATGTTTAATACATGAGACATCGAGGTGTAACAGCTGAAGGCAGGGGAGTGAAGTG
This sequence comes from Myotis daubentonii, assembly GCF_963259705.1. Taxonomy (NCBI): domain Eukaryota; kingdom Metazoa; phylum Chordata; class Mammalia; order Chiroptera; family Vespertilionidae; genus Myotis; species Myotis daubentonii. The sequence continues at coordinate 66,250,031 of NC_081842.1, read as the reverse complement.
AATTTTTGAATATTGTGCTACCATGCCCAATATTTTGTTCACATTTTATGAAACATCTGTAACTAAACAGAGACCATGCTTGAGAAATTCTAGTCCAACATGCAATTTAGAGAGAAAGTTATAAATCATAAATATAAGGGCTTAGAGCTAAAGTGCCACCTCAACCATAACAATAATAAAAACTCCTAAGTGCATTCTGGCAGGAATAAATACAAGCGGCAAAGCTTGTTGCAGACTGTGCAGAGCCCAGGAAGGTAACCAAGTGAGTAAATAGCTAAGGCAGGATTATCCTCATTTGGGAGGAATCCATTCCAGGCAGGAATTAAAGGGAAGAGGGTGAGGGAGGGAGCATGGAGGTGGGGGAAAGGGCTTTTGCATCTGAAAGCAGCTAAGTTACCTTGTGGAATAAAAAGGAAATTTGTTTTTCCCTGTCAACAGTAATCTCATTTGAGGTCTAGCAGAGTGGTACACAAAAGATACACGTGTTCCACCTACTTTCCTTGGTTTGTCTCCTCTGGCAGCGAGGTACACAGGTAGGGTTGAGGTGAATCAGACCCATTCAGAATAACATAACCACATTCCTTTTCAAAGGTATAAATATGATTCTTCAATAGCTTTCTTCAATAGACTGATAACTTAGCATATCCCCAGCCAGGGGATATCCCCAGCACAGTTCTTGGCATATCCCCAGCCAGGGCTTGCTGCTGGGAGTACTACAATGTCATAAATGGGTTAAAATGAAAGGTGGGCAGATCTATACTGAAACCATGACTCACAAATGATAAAAATTACTAAAACCAATATAAACCTCACATATCTACACCACCCAGAAAAACATAAATAACCACTAAATTCCTAGTCCCTATGTTATCAATGGTGAGATGAGCTTTTGAAGAAAGGGGAGTAGTTGGATCAATGAGTACATCACCACTTATCATTTCTAACTTACTATGATGTGGACCAACTTGTCTACTTCTTGATACTTCATTTACTTAACAACAATTAACAAACTGACTACAAAACACTTAGCTACTATAAATTCTATTAGAAAATGGTCTTTCTGCTAGAAAAAAAAACAAGGACCCTATGTGTCTACACCCAAAGACTTATATTCCCAAGTTTTTATTAAATAACATCAGCATATAGTTATAAATATACTAGAGGCCCGGTGCACAAAAATTTGTGCACTCGGGGGGAAGGCGGGGTCCCTCAGCCCAGCCTGTGCCCTCTCGCAGTCTGGGACCCCTCGGGAGATAACAACCTGCTGGCTTAGGCCTGCTTCCGGGTGGCAGAGGGCAGGCCCAATCCCTAGGTGCAGCCCCTGGTCGGGCTCAAAGCAGGGCCGATTGGGGAGTTGGGGTGCCGCCCCTGTCATGCACAGAGCAGGGAAGATCGGGAGGTTGCGATGCCACACTCAGTCACGCTCAGGGTAGGGCTGATTGGGGGGTTGGGGCACCGCCCCCTGTCACACTCAAGGCAGGGTCGATGGGGAGGTTGCAGTGCCACCCCGTCATGCACAGAGCAGGGCCAATCAGGGGTTGGGGCGTTGCCCCCTGTCACTCACAGAGCAGGGCCCATTAGGGGGGTTGGGGCTCCGTACCCTGTCACGCACAGAGCAGGGTCAATCAGGGGGTTGGGGAGCTCCCCCATGTCACGCACAGAGAAGTGCCAATCAGGGGGTTGGGGAGCTCCCCCTGTCACGCACAGAGCAGGGCCAATCAGGGGGTTGGGGAGCTTCCCCCTGTCACTCACAGAGTAGGGCCGATAGGGGAGTTGGGGCACCGCCCCCTGTCACACACAGAGCAGGGAGGATCAGGAGGTTGGGATGCCGCACCCTGTCACACTCAGGGCAGGGCCAATGGGGAGGTTATGGCTCTACCCCATCACACACAGAGCAGGGCCCGTGGGGGGCGGTTGGGGCATCACCCTCTATTACCGACAGAGCAGGGCCGATCATGGGGTTGGGGTGCTGCCACTGTCACACTCAGGGCAGGGCCAATGGGGAGGTTATGGCTCTACCCTGTCACACACAGAGCAGGGCCCGTGGGGGGGGGGGGTTGGGGCGCCACACCCTGTCACACACAGAGCAGGGCCTATCAGGGGGTTGGGGCGCCACACCCTGTCACACACAGAGCCACAGGGCGACCAGGGGTTGGGGAGCTCCCCCGTATCAGGCACAGAGCAGGGCTGATCAGGGGGTTGGGGCGCCTTCCCCTGTTACGAATAGAGCAGGGCCGATAGGGAGGTTGTGGCCCTGCCCCCCGTCACACACAGAGCCGCAGGGTGATCAGGGGGTTTGGGCACTGCCCCCTGTCACGCTGATCCCGGTGCTGGGAGGCATATTACCCTTTTACTATATAGGTTAGAGGCCTGGTGCACGTGTGGAGGCTGGCTGGTTTGCCCTGAAGGGTGTCCTGGATCAGGGTGGGGGTCCCCACTGGGGTGCCTGGCCAGCCTGGGTGAGGGGATGATGGCTGTTTGCAGCTGGTCACACACCCTTCACGGTGGGGGTCCCCACTGGGGTGCCTGGCCAGTCTGGGTTGAGGAAGCTCCCAACCGCTCCTTTTTTTCTTTTTTCTTTTTATTCTGGGCCAGCTTTAGCTCTGGGTCCAGCTCTTAGGCCTCCGCTCCTGAAAGCAGGTATCTGGTTTGTTTCGGTTCTATAATCGAAACAATGTATAACTCCAGCTCTGAGATCCCGGCTTGCTGAAAGCAGGTTTCTGGGGTTTTGTTTAGCTTCTATATTTGTTACAATGTCTCAAACTGCAGGCTCAGAGGCCGGCAGCAGCAGGCGGGGAACTTGGAGTCCTCCATCACTGAAGCAAGCAAGCCTCATGTTAGTTTCAAGCTGCTTGGCTGCCAGCCGCATCTTGGCTGGCAGTTAATTTGCATATCGCCCTGATTAGCCAATGGGAAGGGTAGCGGTCGTACGCTAATTACCATGTTTCTCTTTTATTAGATAGAATAGTTTACACTTTTTAGACCAAGAAAGAAGTTAAGGTCTCAAAGGCCATAAAAGCAAAATTAAAAGTAATGAGTATTTTCTGAGACAGAAAAGACTTTTCTTTATATGAGAATGTAACTCAAAAACTTTTGAAGTTTTTTTCTTTAAAGATTTTCTACAAAAATTTTTTTGAGAGTAAGCATGAAAAATCTCAAGAAATAGGTAAAGGTTAGTTTAAACACTTCCTTCCCTACTCCAGGAAACATCATAAAGCTAATGACAAATAAATTAGAGGCAATTAATTTATTAATTCATTCAGCAACTATTTACTGAGCACCTACTGTGCTCAATTCTATCTGCTATTATCATTAAGGAAAGACTAACAATAGACAGGATTAGTAAATTTGATCATAGAGATAAATGAAGTTAAAAAATACTCATCATTTAAGTTTTCTTTCATTAAAGAATTTTTTAAATAATAGTTTATTTATATCATATAAGTATTTGTTTACAAATTATTTTCTTGCTAAAATGCTGAGAATTGCCAACTAGAGCCATTTTTGAAATAACAAAAACAAACCAATAAAAAACACAATGGTTTAGGAGAAGAAATCTACAAAAAAAAAAGGCATGTAACCTAAGGCCAATAAAAATTATGTGACGTGTTCTTAAATACTAGATTTTCCAATATGTAGGAAAATTCAAAAAATTCATGTCAAAAACTGTGATTCACTCATTCAGTCTGTATTTGCTTAGTTTCTAGAACATGGAAGGCAGTATCACTAGGAGATGATTTTATTTCATCAATAAATTTAGAAGAATTACTACCTATTTGTTGTGATTACCATGAAGAGACCCTGTCAGAAATCTGAATGAAATGGCTCATGAAGTTGAGGCATACATTAAAATACAAGAATTCTGCTCACACTTCTTCCTTCTCCTTGGGATGGATTAGCCATGAGAGTACTTGCACATGAAGGAGGGAAAACCTGCTTTGGCCATTTGTGTTCCAGATTAGGAATATGGACTCTTGTTACTGGGTGCTTCTGGATGCCACAGAAGAATAACTTATGGCCTTTTGTACTGGTATATAACCAAAAGGGCTGCTATATCTTTAAAGTGTTCAGAATAAAAGCCATTTACTCTCTTTTAAGGGTAGTCTGGAAATTGTCCTCAGGACTTTCTATTTCTCACATGAACTACCATTATAGTTTGCAAAGAGCTTTCCTGGGCATTGTGTTGCTCAGTTAGAAGGCAGCAGTGGTGGGGATGAAGAGCACTGGCTTTGGCACCAGAGACACCTAGATGTTCACCACAACCACTTACTAGTTATACACCAGGGTGCAAGCTGCCTCAGCACTTTAGCCACGATTTTCTTATTTGTAAATGGGGGATAATAACTCCTACCTTGCAGTAAGTTAGAGGTTAGCTATAGCACAGTAAAAATGTGAGCATTGAGAACCCACGGCAGGGATACCAAGGGCTTCTCAATGATGTTTCTCTTTTTCAGGGGAGGAAGAGGGTCTTCCCTGTTACTTAAGACTATACTATCCAAGCCTCTAGTTAAAATAGTAAGTTCTTTAAGTCTTAGATCTAAACCATCTCCATAAAATGGTTCTTTAATTCATGGCCATGAGAGGCCTTTCCATATACTCTCAAGAGACAGTCCTTCTTTGGGAGCAAGATTCAGAATTTAATTCAAGTTTTTCTTTAACCCTGAAATTATGTGCCCTGAAGCAAGCTGTGTGCTGCCATCAGGTTTTATTAGGTGGGCTAAATTGGAGTCAGAAGGAAGTTTCCCTAAGTAATAGCTGTCCCCATGGGACCTTCAGAAAGTCAGTTGAGATTTCCTAATGAAGATTCTCAAGATCCATAAGCAGAGGAAAAATCTTGGTGGTCTCTCTCTCTTACTGACTCATTGATAATTCTGAAACTTTGAGCTGGCACAACGAGTAAAACAGCACATTTTGCACAGTGCGGAAGGGTGGGTGTGGATGTTTTTGGAGCCAGGCAGTCTATGGCAGCTGACTGAGTCACACTTGTGCTTTGTTGCCCACTTACATCTTCAGAGAGCAGCCTGGGTGGGGATGCTCATCAGATGTGTTCATTTAAGGACAAACCCATTTGAATATATGACAACATTTGGCAAACTTCCTTTACCGAATGGCAAGGCTGGCCCACTGCCTCTGAGAGTGATTGCTCGTCCAGGAAACAGGTCCTTTGATGTTCTTCCCATGATAGACCACATCCAGTGCCTCCCAACTCAATACGCTATGTAAGCATCCTGGGAGCCTCACCTGGTCAGTGAACACTCCCATGCTTCCAGTCTGGATTAGTGGGTTTTAGATGTGCAGTGAGTCAGTTTACAACTATTTTTTAAATAAATCATGAATGAAGAATCCAAATGTTTCATTGAGATCTAGTGGTCACATGTTTCATCAGAAGTCAGAAAACATTTACTGAAGTTCTAAATGGAGAATTCTGTACCATACTTAAGAAAATGCTCTCTACTGCCTCAAGATGTTTATAATGTTGCTGGGAATGAAGGAGCTACAAAACCTAGACAGGCAAAACTGCTTAACACTTACAGATCAACACAAAGTGAGAACACAGAGGATATAAGGACTTTGGGGTGATAAATAGGATAAAAGAAAGAAGGTAGAAGAAAGTGGCAGATAGAAATTTTCTGAAGTGAGGGAGAAGAGAATCACAGAGTGGAGACAGAGCATGAACTACAGTCTGGCAGTGGGAAGGGGAAGTGAGTGAACTTGGCTGAGGTGGGAAGAGCAGGTCAATCAAGAGCAGAAGGCTCACCACAGGTGCATGGAGCTCTTTGAGGTACAGACTCAGCTGGCTCATAAAGATTGCCAAGCTGCTAGACCAAAACCTTGTTCATTTTACTTTAGGGGAAAAAGAAGTTGATGGGACCTTGGAGTTGTGGGAGGAAAAGAGGCCAAGGGGAATAACTGGTAGTAGAGAAGCTTTACAGCCAGGTGAGAACTTTTGGATTTTAACCTACAGGTAGAAAAGAAACAGTGTAGAATCCTCAGCCAAGGCATGAGATGAGGAAAATGGTGGATGGAAGCAATTATTTCAGGTACTTAAAAGGACTGCTTTATGGAAATAGCCTGAAATGGCCTATTTTCAGGGGTTCAGAGCCATCCTTTCCAAGACCCACTGTGAAATCCTGAAAATAAAGAGATGACAGGAGAAAACGAGAAGATATTGTTTGAGGATAACTGGCAGAATTTAGTGACTAACAGAATCTAAGTAAAGGGCAAAAGAAGAGAATTAAAATGTTCCAGTTCTAGGGCCTGAGGAAAGGATCCTATGGACGGTAAATGGGAGAAAATAAAATGGATGGCTGGAGTGGAGGATGCTTTGGGCAGTGATGGATCATCCAAATGATTAGGAGTATGGTGTGTGTGTGTGTGTGTGTGTGTGTGTGTGTGTGTGTGTGTGTGTGTGTGGTGTAAGGTATAGACATGCAGATTTAGGAGCAATGCCTCTTTTTCCCTAATATTAGATAAGAGCTTACCACATTCATTCAATTACCCAATTCTTTTGCCGGGAGCCGGTCCATGCTTGCTGTTTCAAGGGACCTGGCATATATGGCATACTGTTCTTAATATGTTTGCTCACCTTCTTGGCACTATGTGTTTTAACCAAGGTCTCTGAGAAAGGTTGTTTTCCCCAGGTAGGGATTTTCCCCTGAAGTTAGGGAGGGAATAAAACCCCTCAACTAAGTGCCAGGCGGGTAATTAATCCCTTTAACTACGAACAATCATGCTTAAACTACATAATCTTTTCTCCCTGGAATGGAGATAAGAAACGCCCTAACCTTTGTAATAGAGATTGATAGGATTGAATCAACTGGTATAAATACAGTTGTAACAAGACAGAAACACTCAGAACTTAGAACAGAATCAAGAAGACAGAACCTACAAGGAGCCTAGAGACAGAAGAACTTCGCTGGAGAGAGCATGCCGAAGGATCCTGGAGAGGGACTGGCCTCGGAGCCTAGAGACAGAGCCTAGCGGGAGAACATGGCAAGGGATCCTGGACTGAACCTGACTACAGAGATTGGCAGGAGAACCTGACTGGAACCTGGACACTGAACCTGACTGGAGAGCCTGGACAGAACCTGGCTGGAGATCTGAAGCAGAACCTCTCTGGAGATCCTAACCAGAACTTGGCTGGAGATCCTGGCTAGAGATCCTGGCTAGGCTGCTGATCAACTGAACGCTGCCTCTGAGTCTTTCCCTCTTCGCCGACTCCGTCCACACCTTTGGGGACCCCTGGACCTGCTGGGGTTGGACCCCGGCATATGGCGCGTGATGGATCATCCAAATGATTAGGAGTATGGTGTGTGTGTGTGTGTGTGTGTGTGTGTGTGTGTGTGTGTGTGGTGTAAGGTATAGACATGCAGATTTAGGAGCAATGCCTCTTTTTCCCTAATATTAGATAAGAGCTTACCACATTCATTCAATTACCCAATTCTTTATTAAGCACGTATGTATTAAGTTTACAATAAAACTATGTGTAAGGCTTACAATAAGGAGACAGAAAGTTCTATCACTGAGAAAGGAGGCATGCGGCCCGCCAGCCGCAAGTTTGACATGCTTGGTTTAAACCTTATTGCAACATTACTTAAAGGGTGCATTTCATTTTTTGTATTAATTTTCTATTGTTTGCAATTCTCAGACCACTGACATAGCAGTGCTTTTATTAGTGATGGATGTGCCATCTCTACACAATTTATAATCAAGTAATTTCTCTTAGTGTACTTGGATAGCATCTATTTTTCTCAAATAGCATTTACGCATTTAAATGAAGCACTGAATAAGATAGCTTTGGGTTACAGCAGGCTTCAGTTTCCACTATGATCAGTCCTGATGGAAAACCATGTGGTTGTCTGGAAGGGATACATGTCTATGTACAGTCTCTGTGCTTCACTCAGATTCTGGCCTTATGGCCATGGTATTGGAACTACCACCAATTATACTGTGGATCCTGCTTGCTTGGGGATGAGAGGAGAAAGGGACATTCACACTTATTTTTCACAAAGCACTGCAGGAATCCAATGGCTGTGGCCTCTGTTCACCATCAATTGAGATATGATGGACACCTGTGGGAGTCGACCTGCAGGCCTGATTTCTTACATCAACTCTCTTCTCTCATGCAACTGAGTCTAAGGAACTGAAGAGGCTTGGGAGATCAGGTAGGCTCAGAATTGAGTCCACTATAACTGCACCATAAGGAAATCAAGTTTTAAAAATGTGGCTGAATTATTTCTTAAACATTAATATAGGGTGAGGCAAAAGTAGGTTTACAGTTGTTTGTATGGGAAATAATACAATAATTAATAAATAATAACATAATAATAAATTCTGTGTTCCCTGTACTCACACTGTAAACCTACTTCTGTCCCTCCCTGTATAAAGCAAAAGGAGTACAAAAAATGGGAGAAGAAATCTCCATGATTATTAAGACCTAAAAACCTACTTTGAAGAAAACTGGTCATGGTAAAGAAAATAAGTTCTTTGAAGTGGTTAAATAAAAAAGTACCCAAAGAAACAAATAAACATATGAAAGTCTCTTAATATACCCAAGGTATTACTATATTTATTTCTGACTTTTGGTAACTGAGAAGATATGAAGGATGACAATCTATAACTATCCTATATAATAAAGAGCTAATATGCAAATGGTCATCATGCCCTCATGTCATCACGACCTCACGCGGTAACTGCTCAGACACTCAACACTGGGGAGAGAGGAATGGGGACCAGCCGGGCATGAATGTGCTCGCAAGATAGGAATAGGGATCAGCCAGGCATAAATGAGCTCCCAAGAAAGGAAAGGGGACCAGCCAGGCACAAATGAGCACTCAAAAGAGGAATGGGGACCAGCCAGGCTGCGGCCCAGGAGAGGGACAAGCTGCCCGCCCTGTGGTCCCGGGTGCCTGAGGCTACTGCCCGGGTGAAGCCGCATGCTCACGGTCCCCTGCGGCTGGGGCCGGCCCTGGTGAAGCAGGCCAGGGTCCTGGGTGCCTGCGGCCGGCCAGAGGGAGGGAAGCCCAGCTCCCAGGTGCCTATCACCAGCAGGAGAGAATCCTAGGTCCTGGGTGTGGGGTGAGGTGGTTAGGGGCAATTAGGCCAGCAGGGGAGCACTTAGGGGTGATCAGGCAGGTAGAAGTGGATAGGGGTGATCAGGCAGGAAGACAGGTGAGCAATTAGGAGCCAATGGTCCCGGATTGTGAGAGGCAGTCGGACATCCCCCGAGCGGTCCCAGATTGGAGAGGGTGCAGGCTGGGCTGAGGGCCCCTCCTCCCCCCCATGCATGAATTTCGTGCACAGAGACTCTTGTTCTTTAAATGGCAGATGCTCCTCTTATTCATGGAAACAAAACACTTTTATAAAATGTAACTAAATATTTGTCCAATCAAAAGGCATTTTGTGTTCATTTTTAGATAGTCTCATCCACCAGTCCTGATAACTAAAAATGAGACCTTTTCTTAAGTAGGTTACCTTGTGTGTGTGTTAAATACTTGAAGATGGATTCAGTGTTAAATTTGTAGTGCATGACCTAGTACAGTGGGACCATTATATACAACAATTCTTCTCAGTCCTATTTCTACTTCCTTTAGTAAAAATTTATCAAATTAATGGAAAAATCCTGTTAAATGTTCAGCGTATATTCTCACTTAACTTTTTTCAGCATGGTACTATTACTGGTATCACAATGGTTCATTATGTCTTATATAGTACAATCCCATCTCTACTATAGCAGCATTTTCTTTTTGTAAACAGAAATTTGGCTTTTGCAGAGCCATTTCCACCAAACTATAAAAATGCTAATGATGCCCAATTTAGGACATAAACAATTTACTATTGTCCTCCTTTGAGCTTTCCTCTGTTTTCATTTCTCTACTCATCATCCTAAGATACTCTTTCCTAGAAAGCTGTGGGCATGGTTCATTTCATAACAAGTTACAAGTTGACTTTTTCTTTTAAACTTATGTTGATATTATTTTTTGGTAAACTTACAAAGTGTACTGTGTACCTGGCATTTTCCTTGCATGACTGACTGACCCCAACCACTCCATTTCTACTATTTTGCTTTTATTATTGTGCTTCCTCAATTTTCCTTCTATAAAATATTCTTCCTACTTCTATATAACTCTATCTTTTTTATTATTTTTCCTTCACTTATCATATTTAATCCTATTTTTCCTATGAAATGAACATATTTCCTGTGTACATCTTGGTTCAGTGGTTAGTGGTATTTTCATCACTTATTCCATAGTTGGGTTGATGACTGCATAGAGCATATACATTTATCAAACTGATTCACATTCACTATGAATAGACTGAAGTTTAAATTGCAAGTGGATTTGTCTTTAGCAATCTGTAAGCATGAAAATGAACAGCCTGCCATTCTTCAACACCATCTCCTCTTCACTTATGGAGGAAGCCTTGGAAATAATAGGTGTGCTGATTAGCTTTCTACTTTGTTTTCCTTTTGGTTGTCTTTAAGAACATTCATTCAATGTTTAGAAAGAAAATTATAATTGTAATTTCTTATTTTCTAGTCCCATTTTTATTTCCTTATTATTTTCCAGTTGTACATTGGTTCTCTTTTTAAAAAGTTGTATTTTGTGAGTTATATTTTGAACACACAGAGTCTAAGACAGTGATGGCGAACCTATGACATACGTGTCAGAGGTGACACGCGAACTAATTTTTTTGGTTGATTTTTCTTTGTTAAATGGCATTTAAATATATAAAATAAATATCAAAAATATGTCTTTGTTTTACTATGGTTGCAAATATCAAAAAATTTCTATATGTGACACAGCACCAGAGTTAAGTTAGGGTTTTTCAAAATGCTGACAAGCCGAGCTCAAAAGTTTCGCCATCACTGGTCTAAGATAATTTTTTTTTTTAAAGAGAATCTGTAGTAGAAAATGCTTAAGTATCGGAAACAAGGGGAATTTGTAGACTCACAAGGATTAAAAATTATTTTTCTTGTCTTTCTAATTTTGAATATCAGAGATGCTTATTTTTTAAATTGTCTTTCCTTCTCTAAGTAGTATGGAATATGCTCAAAAAAATTCTGTTTACAATGAAAGATTCAATTTGAGTTATAATACTAGTATTTATTGAGAATCTACTATGTCTAAGACATTATACCGAGAGAACTTTTTTCACTTAAAGAATTTACACCTAGCAGAAGGATCAGACAAATTGCAGATGATAATGCAAATTAAACACTAAATTTCATAAAAGCACCACCAAAAAGTTTGTTTGGGTGGGAGGTCTATAGGAGAAATAATGACTTTTGCTGCATGAGAGGTAAAAAGAAGTAGGCAAGAAGGGCTTCATAAAAGTAATGGTATTGAAGATGGGCCTCAAGGATAAATAACATTTGAAAGATGAAAATAAAGATAAAGGTATATACAAGGACCAAGTAAAGAAAACAGTTTCCAAACACCCTAAATTAATAGGGAAAATGGTTGAAGTCAAAAGTTTTTACTCTGACATAGATTTCTAAACAGTATAGTGATGGTTCACTCCATGGTTCTGAGGTTTAGGAGCTCCCACATAAATGTCTTTGCTGCAGATGTGGTCACTGGCTGCTATACCAGGCAATTTGATCCATGTTTCTTTTTGACACACACACACGCACACACACACACACACACACACACACTTGTATTCGGTAGAGTAAGATGAACCTAAACACAGAGGCTAGGTTTTCCAATATTGTTTCTCGATTTGCTTTTTCATAACCAAGGTGGGAGCTTAGAAGTTTAATGCACGTGAAGACTGCATCTATCACTTTGTGTTACATTTTTGCCCTCAGAATTACAATTTTAAACATTACTTTGCATAAACACACAAAATATGTCCAAGCTGGAGTACTGATGTTGGATCACTCCTAGAAGTGTCCTCAACATAGCTTCAAACATTTATCCTCCTCTCTATAAATCTAGGTTTATTTCATGAAATAGTTATATGGTGTTTTGTCAAGAAAGCAACTGGAAGTAATATCTCATGTTTAATTGGGCATTGTGACTAGAGAAGCAATTTGGTCCAAGACTTTACTATAAGATTGCCAAAGCAACTGGAAATTAGTGACATATGTAAGACTTTAAGAACTTCACCATTTTGTATTCTCTCTCTCTCTCTCTCTCTCTCTCTCTCTCTCTCTCTCTCTCCACACACACACACACTGAGTGGCCAGATTATGACCACCTGATGTTTGTAGGCAAATTAGCTATAATTTCGCGATGAAGTTGCTAGAGGGTCAGACAATTATAAATTTCTGAATAGCACAACATACCTAAGTATCGTTGCTGAGGCCTGGTGCATGAAATTCATGCACTGGGTGTGGGGTTCCCCACCCTGGCCGGTGCCCTCTCACAGTGCGAGATCCCTGTGATTGATCACCCCAAAGAGGTGGGCCCCACCCACCCATCCAGGGCTCCTTGATAGATTGCCCCAAAGAGGTAGGCTGGAGCCACGGGACCCGCCTTCACGTGCGCAGAGCCGCAGGACCCCTGGCCTTGCCGTGTGGGGCCGCGGGACCCGCCTCTGTGCCACACACGCAGCGTGAAGCCCCCACCCACCCATGCACACACACAGCCCTCCCACCCGCACGTGCCTGCTGTGCATGCAGCCTCCTGGTGATCGCTCCTTACGGCGTGAGGGTGTCACGGTGTGAGGGCATGATGACCACATAGGCTTTTATTAATATGAAATATATATGTATATATATGTATATGCGTGGTACATAAAGTATTAATCAACACTTCATGAGCACAGTGGCTCAATTTATAACAATATCTGTCATGTATATTAAGTTAATTAGTAGGAAAATATGTAATAAATTAAAGTATAATCTAGCTTCCATTTTCCTAAACACTCAGTCTCTTCTTACCATCCTTCTTTGGTCCTTAGCAAATCAGTGAAAAGTCAGGATTTTTATTATATGTGTATTTATGAAAAGTATACTGAGCTTCCCTTTTCTATTGCTATTAGAGATGGGTTACAGCTTTTCTAACCCAACCTTAGTATTAGGCTGGTCAAATATATTAAAATGAACATCATAAATTCATAGTATAATCATGTACATTCCTTCTTCTTATAGTTTGAACATGTGCTGTTCAGTACTGAAATGACTCAAATATAATCAGAATTTATTCCTGGGGAACAAAATCTATACTTCTATATAATCCCATCAGCAATTAACTTTGCCCTAATGGAATTAACACAATGTACAAGTACAGGAATGGGTAGACATTAAGAGGAAGGGAGAATGAAACTCATTCACTCCCTTGCTAGGTTCTGCAAAACAGCTTCCTTATTCCCACAGTGGAACATTTCTCTTCCTTATTTCTAGCATGGCTAAAGTCAGTAATCCTAAAAATCATCTACATAGAGGTTTGCATTTTTCCGCCCCAAACATAAAGATGAGCTTGTGATAAAAAGATGATGTCTCCTACTCAATTGCAGTATCAGATAGAAAATTTACTAAGCAACATTTTGAAGAAGTACTCACAACTTCATGCTATCCCTCTACCTGTGTCTGCTTCACAGATTTGAGGCTGGGGGGCGGGCACAGCTAGTTTTTCCCTGTTGGTTAGATAGCCTTTCCAGATCAGGTCATCGTTCTCATTACTCTGCTGCTTCCTCTCTCGCTAGAGTGTCTTTCTAAAGGCAACGGAGGACCTCTTCAGTGAGATATTGAAGGCAGGGGATGCTTGGAATGATTAAAAGAAACAAAGCTTTCCCATAGCACTTGTCCTTTCCTCTGTAAGGAGATGAGGTAATATATAATCTCCTTTCTGTATTACTATCATAAGGGCCATTTGTGGGAGGAAGAGATGGATTTCTGGGAGTGAAATGCCACTGCATGGCCAGGGCTATTTTCAGAAGGGCTTCTCTTCAATGTCCTCAGTTCAGAACTGGTCTCTTTCCTCAGAGCAGTACTTTGGAAAACACCAAGAATCCCCACCTTCCAGGCAAAAAGGAAAGTCATTTCCTTGCTGTTGAAATATATAATGAAGAAAAAAAGGAGATGAAAAAAAGAGATTCTGCTAATAAAGATGATGCAAGTGAATAACTGTCAAATCTTTCTGCTATTTTTCATGTGGTTTTTGTGTGACACTTCTGATTTTTCCCTCTGCAATTTCTACAAAAACACAACTCACCTGTGTAATCTGGACAGGCAGTTAGTTTGCTTATATATAAATTAAATAGCCTCAAGGGCCAATAGACCTTTGATTCTTGTTAATACCCCAATAACTTCTTCAAGCAGGAACAGAACCTTACCGCAGGACATGGATTCACACTTGCCAAAGAAATCACTGCACGTGTAAATTAGAAAGTAATCATCACTTCCTCCCTGAATACAGGGGCAGCTTTGCCTAAGAGTTCATGTTGAAATATATATTTTTATGAAATAGTTCTCACTGTAGTCAGCATCAATTTAGGAGAATGAAACACTGATTCTCAGCTTCAGCACACCAGAAAACCCAAGAGAAGGAAGCACTGAGAAGAACTGACAAAGGCCTGGACCTTGCTTACACTTTGAGAAGCTAATTGTATTTGTAAATTCCTGGTTAAAAACCTGAAAGTTGTCACTGGCAGGCTATTTCTGGGTGTCTTCATCATATATATTTCCCCTAACATCTCTCAAAGAACTGAAGGACTTCCAGAGACAAAAATGAACTTGACAATCATGCTGCAACTAAAACAGATCCTGATTCTTTTCGTCACTTTTTAATTCACTGCAGATGGTGCAAATGGATGTTTACTGGCTGACAGGTAATGAGTCTTGTTGTAGATAATAGTGATCGACGGAATCTCATGCCTGTTGACAGCCCAGCATCTGAGCAACTGTATATGGCTACCACCCATTGCTATGCAGCACATACAATATTGTGACAGGATGCAAAGTCAAGTCCACTTACCCCAATAGAAATGATGATTGGTACACCTGAAGCCCACTAGCTCACATGTACCCTGATTGCATTCTCACTGTCCACCTGGGCAGACAGTCTAAGATGTGATCTAATGTCTACTGCTCTAAAAGGAAAATGTAATCTGTTTAAACATCCAAACACTCCTCTTCCCAGGTACAGCCATTCATCACAACTGTCAGTGCTTCTGTGGAAGAGTAATGACCCTCAGGCATGAGATAATGCTCCATAGGGGCCTTATGAATGCCACTGCCAAGCACAGAAATTGATCAGTTTTCAGTGGGGCTGGTATGCGCATTGTGAAAGACCTGCACTTACTCACTAAATTACAAGTGGCTGTTTACTCCTTATACAATAAAGCCTGGGTTAGGGAACCACAGGCCCTGCTGACTTTAATTGTCCCAAACATGTGAGCACTAGATTTGGACCCATCAGTGAGATAGATTTAAACAGCTTGAAACTGAAAGTTGGATCAGAGTCATTAAAAAATACACTGGGAGATAACACAGGCATTGTTGCCTTCTACTCCTTTTTATTTTCTTTTTTAAATCCTCTCTATCAATGGAAGGTAACAACATCCCACCATCCAATATAAATACAATAAAAAAACAACAACACAGAATAAGCATGCCAGTGAAAAGTTAACTGTTTGTTTCCTTCCTGTGGGCTTCCCTTCATCTCTGAATTTGTTCATGCATTGTTTCTACAAAGTAGGATAAAGATGAACAATAGTTCATGGTATGAACTCATGATTTTCAAAACATCTTCCAACAGGTCTATTTCTTCATCTAACCTACACTGACCTTTTCCTTTAAATCCTCCCTTCTCTCCCAATCTCACCTACATTTACTATCATATGTTCTTCAGAAATAGGAGAACTTGCACTCTATAGACTATTCATTTCTTGGTAAATGCCCTCTCACTATAAAAGTTAACCCAAAATATATCGCATTTGAAACCTGGATAGTCTCTTGTGATTTCTCATTCGATTCTATCTCCCTTAGTTCTACTAGTAATGCTATGTCTTCAGGGCTTTTAGATTCTAGAAAAGGTATATTATTTCCTAATGTACCTTTGATTTTAAGTTTCTGTCCAAGCTTTTGTGTCAGTAACCCTGATAACATTAAACACTAATGACTACAGTTTATTTTTTAGTAAGTAAGTTTTGAAAGTTCTGTTACTTTATTAGATTATAATATTTTTTTAAGCACTGATAGTTGTAATGTAGAGTAGATATAGCCAAAACTGAAAGGAAAATAAAGAATACCTTTCAGGATGCAGCATCCAGGTAAAGTCACTAAACACAAGTTGCCCTTGAACCTGAATGAGTTGAATGGCTCAACATAAATGAAGGGAAACCAAATATTTTACTCACATTGACTCATTTTATGTTAATAAAATTTACTAAGTATGAATTTGTGAAATCATTATAGTTAGGAGAGCTCTTTCTACTTGGAAGTTCTCTTTTCCCTTGGCAGTTCAGAGTTATGCCCAACTTAACTATTCTTTTGGTCTTCACAATATTATGATTATTAATATTTCTAGTAATGGGACTCACACTTTCCTGGGAAGAGAAACTTATAATTAGAGAGATCTTAATATAATTAATGAAATTGGGATTTAATCTCATTTTTACCTGAATATGTTGGATAGAACCATGTTATTAGCCTAAAATGTACCTAACTATGACATTTATTAATGCTATTATTTTGGGAAAAAATTTTAATTTAAGTCCTAGAAGGTTTAAATGAGATAACACTGGGTTTGTTGAACCATATGAAATTGTCATTTCTGTAGGTAAAAATGGTTAAATATCGGTAAAGTGAAATGTTCAACCTTTGGTAAGTATTCAAATGTTAACTGCTATCATTGTTAGAGAAATTATTCTCACTCCACAACCCTCTCTTCCTGTTAACATTTCTACCCATGTAGAATGTACTGCTGGAAGTGGTGCTGGGGTGGGGTTGAATGTGTCCACAATTTAAATTTATAATACATAGGCTTTCTTAATTCTTAACATTTCAGCTACTTCCAAATGATACCACAGAGAAAGCCTGAAGAATGGCCTTAGAAAATTAAACTTACAGAGGCTCATTTTTCTTATACCTTGATGAACTTCTAACAGAAAAACTTCTAAATGGATATCAAACTCATGGAGCAGGTTCATGAGGACTGTACTGGTTTCCTTTTGCTTCTATAACAAAGTGCCACAAATTAATAGCTTAAACAACAGAAATTTATTATAGTTGTTAAGGTCAGTAGTTCTTAAATGATGGTGTCAGCCAGGCTGCTTAGAAAGAAAGCAAACTCTAGGGGAGAATTCTTCTCCTTGTCTTCTCCAGTAGAGGCTGCCAGCATTCCTTGGCTCATGGCCCCTTCCTCCATCTTCAAAGGCAGCAATGTAGCATCTTTGAATATCTCTCTCTCTCACTCTCGCTCTCACTCTGATTCTGCTTCTATTGTCACATTTCCTTCTCTGACCCTCCTATCTCTTTCTTTTCCTTAAAAGGATTCTTGTGGTTATGTTGGGCTTACCCAAATAATCCAGGATAATTTTCCTACTTCAAGATCCTTAATTTACATCTGCAAAGTCCCTTTTACCATTTAAGGCAACACACTCACAGGTGCTGAGAATTAGGACATAGACATCTTGGGGGTAGAGGGGTCATTATTCTGTTTATCATAAGAACCAAAATATTCCAAGTACACAAATTTCAAATAGCAAGCAAGGTTTTGTCTTGTTTCTTTAAAGCTCATGTCATGGTGAGCTACATAGAAAGTTTTACATGTACCTTCATATAATTTTTAAAGATACAGTACCTGACAACTCTCCAGCCTCACTTTTTGGCACATGTATATGGAAACCATCATCTTAGTTTTGGTTTATGGAGTCTTATTTTACCTCTTCCCCTAGTTTCAGTTAATCCTACTTATATCCCTACTTGTCCTTTTTGCAGAATTCATACTGCTATCCCTAGCCAAATAATTATTGATATGGTAAGTTCTTCCAGCTATACCTTCTACTAACTCTAGGAATAAAAGATACATGTTTCTTTAGCCAAGATCCAACCAGGTCAGAGCTCCAACACTTCTCACCACACCTTGCTTGGGCCCCTTCCTCAGGCGCTATGTGCATCCTGTCTCAATAAGCTAACCAGCATTTACAGGTGTTAATACAAATGACTATCCCATGAAAATTGTCCACCCTCACCTCCTTGCTTCGATAAACGTAACTGTCTTTCCTTTTCTCTCCCCTAAAATGTCTGCTTCCCTGACCTACAACTCCCTGTTCCCGATCTCCAGTGGACAACGGTCCTTAAACATTTAAGCTTCATCAGCACGTGCCTATCACGGCAGCATAGCATCCTTGTCCTGCTGGAAACTATTCAGCATCCAGAGGACCATCTTTATGCTGATAACACTAAAATATAAAATAATGCCAACAGCTGGTGCTACAAATGGCTTTTAAAAACGATGTTCATTCACTAAAATTCCTCTTGCTACTTTTGACATGAAACACGCAGTCTCTAATTATTCTGATCAAGACGGTGAAATACAAAAACAAACTTTAATTGTGTTTAACAGATATTTAATCAGGACTCACTGAACTACAGATTAAAGCTGAAATTCATAAACCATAATTACCCGATTGTCGCAATCTTTTGGTCCACATTCTCCTTCCGTCTGGGCGTCTGGCACCTTGCCCCGATTTTCTTTTACTGTCTTCTCAGCTTCGTTACTGTTCATGTTTTCCAGCAGAGATTTAGCACAGATTACAAAATATCTGTTCTTGGCAACTTTCTTCATTAGCTTTTTCTCCCCCAACCCCCTTGCAAAGAAGTTTACTCTTTTTTTTTTTCCTACCAGAGTAGCTGGAATAGACATATATTTAGGGTGCTTTGGTGACACAAACTAATTATATAGTTACCAGGAGATGATACGGTAGTGATAACTAGTTACTGTAGTTATCACATAGGTATCATGCAGTTTCTCCTGCATGCCATGCGGTGTATCCCAGTCACCATGTAATTACTTCATGTCACTGCTGCACTATTTTATGGGAAATGCTCATCTCACCCTAACAAAACATTTCCCGCCATATTTGGGGGGAAAAATGGAAGTGGAAGTCTTAGTTTTCATTTCCAGTCCTGCTCATTCCCAGTAAGATGTTGTCATGTGAATTTAAGAGGAACACCTGTCCTCTCCTGAAAATGCGCTTTTACACGGAGCAACTCTGCTTTCTTTCACTTCATTCCACCCAGGTGAGTGAAGTAATTACCAACAATACATACATCTTCTCTTTTGTTGTTTAAAAAAGCAAAGAAACAAACAAACAAAAAACACCAAAGAGAAAACAAACCAACCAATCCAACTCCACCCTATTTACTTAAGATTCGTTTTGTCTAGCACTTCCTCCCCCCACTCTTCCCTTTCAAATCTCAGTCACATTTGTTTTTTCCTAGAATTATGGTGTAAATCATTCTTAACAAGCTCGCTTGAAACTTGTCTTGCTCAGTAGAAATGCATAACGGCCCCTGTAATGGAAACGCAGGACGGGAAGCCTGAACCTCTTTCTATTTTTTTGGGCCACTCTTCAGAATGGCCCGCGGTGTTTCCCTGGCAGTGCTGTAACTAACCCCTGTGTCACACAGCTAGGATCACATCACAGACCACAGCAGGAGGATAAAGAGAAGGCACTGGCAGAAGAAGAGGTGGGTGGTTCCTTTGTTCCCTCCAGTTGGGCAGACAACCCTATGAAGCAAGGACTGTAGTTACTACTTATTTATCTCAAGCTGATGGCTTGAAGTCTGACCTCACTGAGACCTCTAGATATGACATCTCCCCTGAGAGTTCTAGTTTAAAACAGCACAGATGAAAGCTCATTCCAATTCTGCTTTTATTAGTCACCTCCCTATCTGATAGCTGCCCCTTCAATTGTACACTTAACTCATCATGTTGGGGTAAAAAATCACCCTCAGAGTTAGAAGGGCTGCTAAAATTGCTATCCCATCCTAGAGTATTGTTCTTCAATCACACAGTCTCCTAAATACAGTTGACAGCCTTTGAGATGCAAAATGCATCACTTTAATGTAGTAGAGGTCCCCTTCACTGCATTGCCAAGTCAATTTAGCAGAATCTACTTGGAATAATCTGTCCCAAGACCTGAGGATGTGCAGTGATTTTAAGCATTTTAAGCTAACGATAATGGTTAGTGCTGAGAACAGATGTACCTGGCTGTGATGTGATCTATTCCAGTAGGCTTTTATGAGCTGTTCATTCCCATTGACTTAGCATTTTATGTCTGTGCTTTTACCTGGTGTGATGGTAGCATAGGGGTGTCATGTGTGTATTTTCCTGATGTGTGATGGCTGCACAGGGGGCTCTGTGTATTTTCTCAGTGCAATGGCTACACAGGGTGTTGTGTGTGTGTGTTTGCCTGGAGTTACAGCTGCACGTGTTATTGTGTGACTCTTTCCCCCATTTGGTGCCTGCTTGCAGGGTCCTGTGTGTATATTTTTCCTAGTGTGATGGTTGCACTCGTTGCTCTGCTAATGATGGACATTTCTAGCAATTATCTATCTTCAGGGTCCTGGGGAAAGAAATGCAGTAAAATCAATAAACAGTGCTAGACAGGCCCTTGTAAACACGAAATGACACTCCTGCATAAATGCCTTTTCCTACCATACATGTTAAAATCCAAGGGCTGTTGGCACTGGAATAACATTTCTATAGTCTCTCCATCTTGTTCCTATACTGCAATCATTTGGGGGAGTTTGAGATTACCGCTGGTTGGAGGGCTTTGACACATGGATCTATATAATTATACTTCTCACTACATTGTCCTGCACATCACCTCTTATTCTCCATCCTGACTTGCTCTGGCATAATAGCTCATCTTCTAAAAGTGAATACGCCTTTCATTTATTCCTGCAGTCTCACCAAGCCCTCCCCACAGGCCCCCATACATCACACACACACACAGCCCCTCCCTTGCCTCTCTAGTTCTGTATCCCTCCTGTGTGGGCCAAATGGAACCGACAAAGGAAAGAACCAATGGGGTTAAAGTCTTTTGAAACCCCTGGAATACAGATGAGCTGGGAGGCATCTGGAAACAAAACCAGACACTTGAAATCAAAGAGACAAGTAAATTACTATCCTAATCTAGGAAGAATAACTAAAGGTGTCAGTGGGGTTCCATTGATAGCACTTGGCCCTGGGCCAGAATGCCAAGGGTTCAAACTCCACACCAGCATTGGGCTCAGGCCCAAGATTTGCCACCACAGGGCTCAGCAGCCTGTGTGTGCGTGTGCAGCAGTGTTAAAGGTGTCAGCCTTCTGCAGAGAGGTTAAGTCCAAGTCCTTCTGCCTGTTTGTCATTATACCCCAGAGGGGTGCGGAGATCGCCCCAGCTCTTCTCCAGTGCCTCTCTCCATAGTGCAGGCTGGGGAGGAGCTGGGCGCAGCAGCAGTATTTGCTAATATCAGTGTTTTGTAGAATTAGTGAAATGCCCCCGCTCTGATGAGGCTGCTTGGAGAATTAAAGCTTGTACAAGAAAACCCACTTGCCCCTTCTTCCCCCACCAAAAGCCTGATGTCTGTCCTAGAGATGCTCCTGTCGTTGCAGACAGCTAAGTTTGGAATCCTGAAAGCACGTGTCTCTATGAAAGGAAATGTTTTCATTGGAACAGCTTACATGTCTGGTACACTTGCCTAAAAACTATTGCATAGCATTTTAGAGCTAAAATTGCTATAAAATGCTTAATACAGTAAGAATAATTATGAGATTTTGCACGCACAGCTGGTATACAACTAAAGTCTCAGCAACAGATCCAATGAAGCATGGGAAACCATTTATAAAAATTCCTGGTATGCCAGTTTAAGTCACCATCAACAGACCATCAGCACTGCCTCCACTCTTGAGGATTTACCTACCAAATGTTTTATTTATTGTTTCATGGATGTCACTTATACTGGTTTCAAGGAATTCTTGTCATTACTTGATAGTAGCAGTGTTAATTGTAACAGGACAAAAATGACCTGAACATAAGGCTTCTCCATTGAATGGAAGAATCACAAATATAGAAATAGTGAATCAAAAGACCAAATTATTAAGTCTACCTAAAGTACTCTTCCCCCCATTTTATTTCTTTTATTTTTCCTATTCCTTCACCTCTTCATTTCTCCCCTATCCTTCTCTTTTTTATTTTAAAAAATCTTTATTGTTGGATGTATTACACATGTCCCCCTTCCTCCCCCATTGATCCCTTCTAGCCCTCCTTCCCAGCACACCCCCACCCCAAGCCTTCACCACCCTATTGTCTGTGTCCATGGGTTATGCATGTATGCATACAAGTTCTTTGGTTGATCTCTTCCCTCCCACTCACCATCCCCCACCTTCCCTCTGAGATTCCACCGTCTGTTCCATGCTTCTATGTCTCCCTTCTCCTTCTCAAAGACTCAAATCCTTGGGTTATTTCCTTGGTACTCTGGACACCCCTTTCCTCCCTTCCCATCTCCTGCTACAGCCAAGCTGGCCTTGCCTCTCCCTGAGTAACACACAAGGGCAGAAGTCTTCTAACAGTTTCTCCTCACGCAAATGATAACAGTTCTCTCTTTTCTATTCCTTTTAGCTCTACCTAATAATCACTTGAAAAGGAGCTAAAGTAATTTTGATGAACTGTTAATAGTTAGTAACATTTTAATATAGATTATTTATTGGTAAAAAAATGAATTTAAGAGTCAATAAAATAATCCCTTTATTGTGGCCTTTTAGGCTCTATGGAAAATGCCATAATGGGTGAGAGGATTCTAATCAGAGCCATGGCTGGATCTTCCATTGGATTGTCTTGGTCAAAGGAAGAGAAGTCACTGTGGGCATATGGGGCCCCCAAGGGGACAGTGAGGACATAAAGGCAACATTTACAATACCAAACTAATTGGACAAGACCCGGAAACCAAAGTTTGGGTATCAATAAACTTTGCCACCAAGTGTTTGAGCAAGGCATTCAGTTCCTTCAACTGAGAAATGAGGCCCTTCGATTAGAAAATCTCTATGGTCCCTCATGTCATGGCTCTGACTGAAGGTTAATTGGGTCTTCTGGTTCAGCAGCTTCCTCCAGTTAAGAATTAGAGGTTCTGAATAAAGGTGGCTATTATTCCACATAGGGCCTCCTAAGTAATGGGGTAGTGATGCCCATAAGTAAGTCTCAAACTCTCTGCCTGCTACCTGCACATACTACCTTGAACTGGCTTCTTGATATTCTATAAATATTTTCTCAGTATTTTGTTTCTGATCGTTTACTTAATTCAACAAACATCGAATGAGCAGCTAGTTATTGAAGATAGGGCTGAACAGGATACTATCTCTGTTTCCTAAGAAGCACAAATGAATCTACTCTTTTAATTGATTCTACCTTCCTTCACTTCTATCCAGAAACACATACGTTTCTAAAACTATAAAATTAGTATAGAAAAATAGAAGGAATTAGATTTAAGTAATCTGCACCCAATCCAAAATACTGTTTATTTTCCACAAAAGAATCTATAATAATAAAAGTGTAATATGCTAATTAGACTGGACAGCCAGATGTCCTTCCAGACAACCTTTTGGACAAAGCTGGGGCTGTGGGGGCTGAGGCCCTTGCACGAATTTTGTGCATGGAGCCTCTAGATTGATAATTTATATTAGAAATTATAGTAATTCAAATATGTACTTTAACAGTATGAAGGGAATTTCTCAACATGTATTTTGAGGTCACTGATTTACATTAAGGACAACAATTTGGGTGGCAAGAAGATTATAAAGGTAAAACAGCCCTTTTGTTGAAATCCCATAAAATTATATGACTCCTGTATATAGCCTGTGGGAAAGTGAAAAGACAGAATGTTTTTTGTTTAGTCTTATTCTCTATGACAGCCGTGGGCAAACTATGGCCCGCAGGCCGGATCCGGCCCATTTGAAATGAATAAAACTATTGAAAAAAAAGACCGTACCCTTTTATGTAATGATGTTTACTTTGAATTTATATTAGTTCACACAAACACTCCATCCATGCTTTTGTTCCGCCCCTCCGGTCCAATTTAAGAACCCATTGTAGCCCTAGAGTCAAAAAGTTTGCCCACCCCTGCTCTATGAGGATTTTGAGTTCTTATCCCTCCAAATTTTCTTCCTGCATTAATAATAACTGCCATTTATTAAGTACATATTAAACTCCAGGCACTTCAAGTACATTGTTGCATATTAAGAACATAACTCTGCAATGGAGATATTATTACCTTCACTTTACAGATGTGAAAACTGAGGACCACTTGTCAATTATTACAGATAATACAGACATTGTGGAGACTTGGGATATAAGCTCAGGTCCATGTTTGTCTCCGTAACATTTCTTGGTTTTGACAAATATAACTGTTTAAAAAATAAGCAATCTTGCTTGAATGCTTTGTTAGCAAACAAAGGAAACACCCTTTCATAATCTTTGTTTACATTCATTCCTAGCCTTACACATAGTACAATGAAAACAGGAGATAGTTAAGATTTTTCTCAATGGATCTGACAGTCCTTTAATATTTATTTCAACGGAGATGAAAAATTACTTTGGGGCTCTCAAAATAAAAGAATGTGCTATTTACTATTTGAATAAGCATTTGCTATTAATTAATCAGACATGGATAAGGTGTGTTATTACAACTATATTTGTAAGATATGATTTACGTTGTTCTACTGCATATTACTCTGTGCTGTTTTTCATTTTCTTGCACTGTGAAACTTTTTGTTTTGTTTTTATGAATTTAGTCACAGTTGGTTGTGTTTTGAACTTTGTAAAAATGTAATAATAAGAAAATTAAAAAAAGAAAAAGAAAATATTTTCAAAATGATGTCAAAATCAAATCTGCCCCTCACTAATTTGATTTGTAGGAAATGGAGAACAAAGTATTGCAAGCAGAATGCTTTTAAATACATCCTAATTGCTTCAATGTGCAAATGCATTGACTAAATTGAAGCATGCATTTAACACTTTGCACTTCGATTGTGCTTATTCATCTAAGTTCTATAGATAGCAATTCCATGGAAAAAGAGAAGAACTTCACTATAGAGCCAGTCATTCCACAGTTACTATTGTTCTAAAGTTCAAGCTTACTTCACAAAGCTAGCTCACTTTCAGAGGAATGCAGAAGACCATTAGTCAAAATAATACAAAATAACAGATAATTTATTATTGTTACTCAAGTTTCACCAATTAACCTAGTCTTCCCTATTCTTCTTGTCTGCTTTCAGTGGGATAGGGCAATGGGGTGGGTGCAGCCAAGCCATATATATTGACAGGGCGATTCCTGGGGATGGATGCTGGGAGACTGGAGGTGATCTGGAATCAAGCCTGGGATGGAGCCAGGATTTCCAGGGTTACTAAGAATTTGTCTGGGACAAGCTACACCAGAATCACATGATGAGCATGGGAAAAGGGCATATATTTCAGGGTCTCACCTAAGAGCAAATAAACTGAATGAGTGTGTCTTGAGGTGAAACCCAAACATCACATTTTAAATGAGCTTCCCAAGTAACTCATTGCTATGGAAGCCTGAAAAGCACTGGTTTGCGCACTTAAGCTCTCTAATTCTATATCCATGGAGAACCCTGCTGATATACATGTACCCTCTGTCCTAGTTGTCAAGATGGGTGTGCAAGTACAAGCAGTTTTCCTGGGAGGCATTAATTCTAGTAATGACAGCCCCAGGGCCTAGCCAGGCATAAGATGCTTAATATGTGAGATCTCATCCAATCCCCACAGCAAGGACTACGAGGTAAGTATTATTGCTATTCCCATCTTTCAGATGAGGAAATTGAGACTCAAAGAGATTTAGTAATTTGTTATGGGTGTCACATTAATCATTGCAAGAGCTCTTAAGAACTACATTGCTTTACTCATAGCCTTGCAGGAAAATCTGTTCTTGAAAGATGTTTACTCCCAAAGATGTTCATGATTTGGTGATAGCATCCTTGTAAAAGAACTTGCCTAAATGCTAGTAGAATTGGTTATATAATACATAGGGTGTGGGCATTTGTATCCCAGTAACTTTTCCCTTAGATTATTTTTATAGTTACTAAAATGATCTAAATTAAACTGCTAATCTTTCATTAGGTCATCCAGCAATCATGCACTTTGCCAGAACCTGAGGTAACAAAGACAAACAGGACATAGCCTCTGCCTTGACTGGACTTTAAGTTCTGAAAAAGAGATGAGCTTGTGCACAAATGGTTCTGGGTTCACTTATAATCAGGGAGTCAGGAGAGAGCAGAACTGGAGTGGGAGTGGCTCATTCCCCTGGCAGAAGAAGAAAAAGAGGGTGCGGTCTGGAAATTTTTAGTTACTCCAGCACTTTGCCATTGGCTAGTGTAAGGAATTTAGACTTAAAAAATAACTTTTTTTTACTTACACAGTTTTGTTAGAAAAGAGGCAGACTAAATTGATTGTATAGTTGGAGCTGATAAGACTTTATCTAGTTCATTCTTTCTGGCATTCCAAATGGGGTTCCTTTTTGGCTAAATTCTGGGTACAGAGCCAAGTTTAGTTGTTATGTTTATTCACTCTTACAAAAAGCAGTCGAGATTCAATTCTCAAGATTGGTGCCTGATAAATTTTATCAGTAGTGGTTCGTTCCACCCAATAAAGGTGAGTCTACAGTGACATTGGCTGTGTTCTTTACTTCATTTTTCATATTTCAATTACTCATAATTCTATTATTAGATTATGAACTTTTTAAACAATGAGAAATTTAGAAGTCAAAAAACAATTGGAAACATAAAGTGTGATCTAGATTTCTTCCCTTGTGATAATCTCATATACATGTAAATGTGGTTTTGTCACAAGGGCATGCTCACCTCTGCCCGAATGGCGCCCGGCCATGCAGGACTACACACTTGGACTTTAATCTGGCCTCAATGCTGAACCACAATCGGCTGTAACATGGAATGGAAACTCTGGACATTGGCCCTATTTCTGGCTCTGCTGAAACCCCAGAGGCACCTTTTCCAGAACCCCAGAAATGGAACTATGCAATAAAGCCTCTTCCACATTCCATCCTCCCATAGGGGCTTCTGAAGATGCTTCTTTCAGCAACCCCCACCTCAAGAACCTGGCTCCCCAAAATGATGGGGAATTTCATCCAGTGATAACAGTTTGAGCATATTAAAGTCAGAAATGACTGACAGACTAAGGAAAATGAGGCTAGTGCAGACTGATAACCTAAGGTAAATGTACAGGAATCCAAAAGGAAAAAAAAAAATATCACAGTCACTATGGTATGATTCCTAAAATCTCCATCTTAGACATTTCGGAAGCTTAGTAAATAGGAAAAGCAAAACACTTAAATCCCTTTAAGACATAACAAATAGTAGACATGAATTCATAAGGTGAATTATATCAAATTTGGAATTAATTAGATTATTTGCTATTTGTTCAAATTTTTATTTTCTTTATTCAGAGTATTTTTTAGAACATTAAAAAATTTTAAGAAAAAATAAATAAATGTCAATTGTACCATACAGAGGTAACTATTGTTCATATTTTAATATGCTTCCTTTAATTATAAGCAAATACTTTCATTTTTCTAATTTGGGATCATGTTAGGTATACAAGTTTCTTTTGGATCAGATATTTTTTAGTTACATTATTTCATGAGCATTTCCTAGTTAAAATTTCTTCAAAATTTATTTAATAACTATATAATTAATAATTATTATAAGCAACAATATATATGGATGCTCCATAGATTGTTTAATAATTTTCCTGATGAAATACTTAAGATTGTTGTTCTCTTCTTTCACTTTTATAAATGACAGTCTGACAAATATCTTAGTATATAAATCTTTGTCTGAGTTTTATTTCCTGCAGATAGATTTCTAGAAATAAAATTACTGGGCCGAAGGATACATTTTTAAAAAAAGGTCTTGATACTATAATACCATATTACTTTACAGAATTTTATGTCAAAATATATCCCCATTATCCCTATTATATGAATGCCAGTTATTTACATTTATTTTTCCTCATTCATGATTTTTAATAATCTTTTCAGATGTTCCATTTGTTCAAATGGAACATCTCAGTATCTTCACATCATTTGCTTCCACTTCATCTCTGATGCTATCATATACTCTGGACTCTTCTTACCTCATTCTGAACCATAGCATCATGCCTGCCTGGTCTC
Organism: Myotis daubentonii; assembly: GCF_963259705.1. Classification (NCBI taxonomy): domain Eukaryota; kingdom Metazoa; phylum Chordata; class Mammalia; order Chiroptera; family Vespertilionidae; genus Myotis; species Myotis daubentonii. Next base: position 66,221,891 of record NC_081842.1, on the reverse strand, counting down.
TAGTCCAGATTTCTTCCATTCTGATCCATTCTGTATACTGCTCTCTAACAGCACTTTTGAAAATACTGCTTTTATCATGTCAGTTCTGCAAGAACCAACAGTAGCTCCAAGTTATTTTTATATTGTCTAAACTGCCTTATTCAGGGAAAAATTAATCCCATTTTTGGATATTTCCTTATGAATTCTGTTGAATAGCTTAGGTTATTGATATATGAAACCTATATGCAAGTAAGTTTATACAGGTTGGTATATCTATCTATCTATCTATCTATCTATCTATCTATCTATCTATCTATCTCCTATCTAATAAAAGAGAAACATGGTAATTAGCGTACGACCGCTACCCTTCCCATTGGCTAATCAGGGCAATATGCAAATTAATTGCCAGCCAAGATGGCGGCCCGCAGCCAGGCAGCTTAAAGCGAACATGAGGCTTGCTTGCTTCAGTGACGGAGGACTCCAACGTTCCCAGCCTGCCGCTGCAGGCCTCTGAGCTGCAACTCTAAGCAACTATGTTACAAATATAGAAGCTAAACAAAACCCCAGAAACCTGCTTTAGTCCATCGGGCTTCAGCCAGCAGGATCGCAACATTGTTTCAAATACAGAAGGTAAACAAAGGCCAGAAACCTGCTTTCAGCAGCGGAGGCCTAAGAGCTGGAGCCAAGCCTCAAAGCTAAAGCTGGCCCAGAATAAAAAAAAAAGGAAAAAAGTAGCGGTTGGGAGCTTCAGTCACCCACCAGCCGGAAAACAGCCCTCAGCCCCTCACCCAGACTGGCCAGGCACCCCAGTGGGGACCCCCACCCTGAAGGGTGTGTGACCAGCTGCAAACAGCCATCATCCCCTCACCCAGGCTGGCCAGGCACCCAAGCGGGACACCACCCTGATCCAGGACACCCTTCAGGGCAAACCAGCCAGCCCCAACCTGTGCACCAGGCCTCTATCCTATATAGTAAAAGGGTAATATGCCTCCCAGCACCGGGATCAGCGGAGCCGCGAGGCCTCCCGGCACCGGGATCAGTGTGACAGGGGGCAGCACCCAAACTCCCTGATCGCCCTGCGGCTCTGTGTGTGACAGGGGGCAGAGCCACAACCTCCCTATCGGCCCTGCTCTGTTCATGACAGGGGAAGGTGCCCCAACCCCCTCATCAGCCTTACTCTGTGCCTGATAGGGGGAGCTCCCCAACCCCATGATCGCCCTGCGGCTCTGTGTGTGACAGGGTGTGGTGCCCCAACCCCCTGATCGGCCCTGCTCTGTGTGTGACAGGGGGCAGCGCCCCAACCCCCTGATCAGCCCTGCTCTGTGTGTGACGGGGTAGAGCCATAACCTCCCCATCGGCCCTGCCCTGAGTGTGAGAGTGGCGGCGCCCCAACCCCCTGATCCGACCTGCTCTGTGGGTGACAGTTGAAGGTGCCCCAACTCCCCTATCGGCCCTACTCTGTGAGTGACGGGGGGGAGCTCCTCAACCCCCTGATTGGCCCTGCTCTGTGCATGACAGGGGGGAGCTCCCCAACCCCCTGATCGGCCCTGCTCTGTGCATGACAGGGTACGGAGCCCCAACCCTCCTGATGGGCCCTGCTCTGTGCGTGACAGGGGGCAGCACCCCAACCCGATTGGCCCTGTTCTGTGTGTGACAGGGGGTGGAGCTGCAACCTCCCCATCGACCCTGCCTTGAGTGTTGACAGGGGGCGATGCCCCAACCCCCCAATCAGCCCTACCCTGAGCGTGACTGAGGGTGGCATCGCAACCTCCCAATCCGCCCTGCTCTGTGCATGACAGGGGGCGGCGCCCCAACTCCCCAATCGGCCCTGCTCTGAGCCCGACCAGGGGCTGCACCTAGGGGTTGGGCCTGCCCTCTGCCACCAGGGAATAGGCCTAAGCCAGCAGGTCGTTATCTCCCGAGGGGTCCCATACTGCGAAGAGGGCACAGGCCTGGCTGAGGGACCCCCCTGCCCCCCACCACCCCCAAGTGCACAAATTTTTGTGCACCGGGCCTCTCGTGTGTGTGTGTGTGTGTGTGTATATATATCTACACTAATAAAAGAGAAAAATGGTAATTGGCGTACGAGCTACCATTTTCATTGGCTAATCAGGGCTTTATGCAAATTAACTGCCAACTAAGATTGGCAGTTAACTGCCAACAAGATGGCGGTTAATTTGCATATGTAGGCACAATGCAGGGAGGCGAAAGGGAAAGCAGGAAGAAGCCCCCTGCCACTGACAGTGATCGGAAACCCAGGGGGGAGCTAAGAGCTGGGGGGCAGGGCAAAGGCGGCCCTGGGGCCGCCTTTGCCCTGACCCCCAGCCATGATCAGAGAATCAGGCGCCTTTTCCGACCTGGCCAGTGATAGCAGGAAGTAGGGGTGGATCCAGCGATGGGAGCTGGGCACGGTCGAAGCTGCTAGTCCCAGGAGCTAGGGGTCCCTTGCCTGGGCCTAAAGCAAAGCCCACGATTGCGGGGCCGCTGCAGCTGTGGGTCCCCGCTGCCCGGGCCGGATGCCTCAGCCAGAGGCGTCCTGCAGGGGCAGGGGCGGAGCCCGCGCGATTGCCGCGCCCCCCGCTGCCACTGCAGGTCCCCGCTGCCCGGGCCGGACGCCTAGGCCAGAGGCGTCAGGCCTGGGCAAGGGGCCGATCCTGCGATTGGAGGGTGATGGGGGTCAACACCTGAGGGCTCCCAGTATGTGAGAGGGGGCAGGCTGGGCTGAGGGACACTCCCCCCCCGCCCCACACACACACCCAGTGCACGAATTTCGTGCACCGGGCCCCTAGTATATATATATGTATATATGAGGGAGAGAGCAAGAATGCGCAACACTAGACATACACACTGGAAGGGGCTTTACAGATCATCAAACCTAACTGTTTATATTTAAAATGAAGAAACTGATTCAGAGTTCAAGAATTACTCAAGGTCATAGAGCTAGCTAAATGACAGAACTGGGACTAGAAGTCAAGTTTCCTGATTCCAAGTTGAGTGCCTTTTAAACAGAGAATAATAAAAATCATTTTTTACAATTTCAAGAATAGAAACAGCTAGGGAGACAGTGTAATTTTTAATCTGTTCTTACATATAAAAGATTGTTAAAATCATGCCAAATAGAAGAATCTAGTGTTTTTATAAACACAAATAATTTGCACTTCTTATAAATCGATCAATGTCATTAAAATTTTGATAAAATTTGCACGTTAGCAAATTACCTAGTTTGTATTGTCTTACTTTTCCTTATTAGTCTACATTGTTTTATTAGTCAGATTTACTATAATAGAAGCATCAAAATTTTTATTCTAGAATCTTGCTGATCATCATTAAGTTTCTTGGTAACAGCTAGTAATATTCAATGAAAAATCAAATTTTCTTAGCAACTTCTATAAAGAATTTCCTTTGAATATAATTGGGAATTTTAAGAACTATCCTTAAAAAATAAAACAATAAAACTACTTTAAAATGCCTCTATTTAAATATTTAACAACATGAACTATTCTGGAAGAACATGGGCTATTAGCAATTGAATATGATACAACTATTGCTATTTAATCACTACTTCATATTTAAGAAGCACACAGTATTTGTCAAATGAAAACTTAACAATAGTCACTGATGTGAGAATGGGAGTTGCCAAACATATTTATTATCTGTAGGGGCAGGGTATGGCAGAAGGGAAAAATGTGGAAATAACTATGAATGGGACTAACTAGAATTGGGGTTTATTGTTTATAAAGAGTTGGTTCATAAAAAATGTGTTTGTCTAACAAAAGTATTGACATCAAGAGTATTTATTAAATCATATGCCTATTCAATCATTTACAAAATCTAAGGTTTAAATGAATAGGTGGGTCACCCAGCAGTAGAGGAAGACTCTAAAGAGATCTCAGCTGTGCTTTTTTTCTCTGTGTACATGTGTGTACATGCAAAGCAGGTCCATTCATTCATACATAACAAATATTTACTGAGCACCTACTTTGTGCTAGAAGCTCTCTACTACCAAAATAAATGATGTAGCTCTTTTTGATTATACTCTCCACAGCTATATCATAAAAATGGATAACAACTTATACATGAGAGAATATATTCTAACAAATCTAGAGGCCTGGTGCACAGATTTAAGCACTGATGAGGTCCCTCGGCCTGGCCTGTGCCTTTTTGCAATTCAGGACCCCTTGGGGGATGTTGGAGAGCTGGTTTTCGGCCCAATCCCTGCAGGCCAGGCTGAGGGACTCCACCAGTGCACAAATCCATGCACCGGGCCTCCAGTATGCATATAAGATCTTTGGTTAATCTCTTCCCGCCCTCCCCCCTTCCTTCTGAGATTCATCAGTTTGTTCCATGTTTCCATGCCTGTGCATTGACTGTCTGCCCCCTGGTGGTCAGTGCACATCATAGCTACCAGTCGAATGGGTGATCAGTCACTTAGGCTTTTATATATATACTAGAGACCTGGTGCATGAAATTCATGCACGGGGGGGGGGGCGTGTGTGTCCCTCAGCCCAGCCTGCACTCTCTCCAATCTGGGACATCCCTCTCACAATCCAGGACTGCTGGCTCCAAACCGCTCTCCTGCCTGCCTGCCTGATTGCCCCTAACCGCTTCTGCCTGCCAGCCTGATTGCCCCCTAACCACTCCCTTGCCAGCCTGATCGACACCTAACTGCTCTCCCCTGCCAGCCTGGTTGCCCCCAACTGCCCTCCCCTCCAGGCCTGGTTGCCCCTAACTTCCCTCCCCTACCAGCCTGACTGATGCCTAACTGCTCTCCCCTGCCAGCCTGGTCGCCCCCAACTGCCCTCCCCTGCAGGCCTGGGTCCCCAACTGTCCTCCTCTGCTGGCCTGATCATCCCCAACTGCCCTCCCTTGCCAACCTGGTTGCCTGTAACTGCCCTATTCTGCCGGCCATCTTGTGGTGGTCATCTTTGACCACATGTGGGCGGCCATCTTGTGTGTTGTAGTGATGGTCAATTTGCATATCACTCTTTTATTAGATAGGATAGATATGGGAAATTTTTGAGGGAAGGAATGAAGAAGGAGCAGCCTAAATTTCTAATTTCATATAGCATATCATTTCATAAATGATAATAATTACAGGAAATAGGCCTACATGTGTTTTTTTTTAATAAAAGCAATCATTACTAGAAGAAAAATTATGCTTTAAAACTGCCAAAGTACTAGATTGATAACAAATAAAGCATTCATATGTTAAGAGAGACAGAAAGAGATAGAGAGAACCAACGATGCATAAAAACACAGAAGATATTAAGTGAAATTTCTGAGATAGAACCAGATATTTTTTTACAATAGATATTAATTTAATTAATGTATTAGAAATAAACACCATACCACAGGTTTAATAAAACCTCCACAAAATCTAAACATAGGATAGTACTTTAAGATCACTGATTTTAATAGTGGAAAAAACTGAGTTCAAATCTTACTTTTGCCATTTACTAGTTATAACCTTTTTCCTAAGGTGGAATTATTTAGCCTATTTGCCTCAATTTCCCAGTTTATAAAATGGGAATAAAAATTACTGATTATAGAGAGGATTGAATAAAATAAAATTCAGTGCTTAGCACAACTATATATTCAATAATAAGTATTATATAAAGTATTTGTTTTAAAATAATGTATCTAAATATTAGAGATGTAAAATACCAAGAGCATTGTCCAAGATATATTATTAACTGAAAATGTTGATACAATACAAAACAAAAAAACCAAAGAGGCAGATTGAGATTTTTTAAAATTATTTTTTAACTGATTTCAGAGAGGAAAGGAGAGAGACAGATAGAAACATCAATGATGAGAGAGAATCATTGACCGTCATGCCCCTCAACTGGGGATCGAGCCTGCAACCAGAATTGAATCCAGGACCCTTCAGTCCACAGGCCTACGCTCTATCCACTGAGCAAAACCAGCGAGGGCCAGATGGAGATTCTTAAAGAAGGTAATCATTGCCCTGGCTGGTGTTTTTCAGTGGTTAGAGTGTTAGTCCATGCACTGAAGGGCCTCAAGTTTGATTCCCAGTCAAGGGCACATACCTGGGTTTCAGGATCCTTCTCCATCCAGCCTTGGCCCAGGGCCCAGATATGAGCAAGGGGCAACCAATTAATGTATCTCTGTCCCATTTCTCTCTCTCTCTCTCTCTCTCTCTCTCTCTCTCTCTCTCTCTCTCTCTCTCCCTTTCACTCTCCCATTCTCCCTCCCTCCCACCTTCCTTCCCTTGCACTCTTTAAAAATCAATGGAAAAATTACCTTGGGTGAAGATTAACAAAAAATAAAAATAAATAAAAAAAGGTGATCATTTCTGTAAAACAACCAAAAGCAGCAAAGGGTGCTGAAGACATAAACTGCTGAAATCTGGATCCAGAAGCATACAGAGGTGGCTGAGAGTTTAGCTCTTTGGAGTAAGCAATGTGGCAAAAAAGGCTCCATGTGAAATGGTGGACCTTAGCCTGGCTCACTACTTCAGCAAGAGGCTGTAAAAAATGTGTCCAACTCTGCCTGGGGCAATAGCTTATATAGAGCTGCAGGTACTGAAAGGTTGGAGGATACAACCACAGCTTCATGGATCTTCTTAAAGAGGAAGACGCTGAAAGCTACCATTCTAAGATTTGGATTGCGATTAGGAACCCAATTTCCAAACTGGCTTCTTATGCCTTCCTACTGTTTCTGTAAGTTTCTAGTATTTTTGCAATACATTCTTTTCTGTTTAAATTGCCAGTTGAGTTTCCATTATTTACAACTAAAGTATCTTAATAGATATAACTTCTCTGAGAATAAAAATACCTATCCCAAACAAAATTAATGAATGGATACTTGTAATAATATATGTAAAGGACTTAGCATCATTCCTGGAATGTAGTAATCATGCAATAAATGTTATAGCTACTATTAGCAAGGGTCTTAAAGATTTCAATGGTTTAATTCTGAGAGGAAACCTATGTCTTTAATTTCCAAGTTTTAGAGTACAACTTGCTGTCACTTGAGTGTATCTCTTATAGAATTAATAATTTGGCAACTGATTAGATGTGCTGCTATCATAAGTGTAAGTCTTTGAGAAAGGTTCTGACATTAAGAGAAACAAAGTAGTAAAGAAACCCAGTTTTGAGGAGAAAATGGGGTTGGTTTTAAATATGTCAACTATTTGACAGAACTTCAACACTGTTAATTAAAAATGAAATGCAGTGGTTTGGAGCATGGTTGATAGAGTTTAATATGATAATTTGGGACACAAAAAAGGATTAACATGGAAACTAAAATAAGGAAACAGGGTAATTCTTGTAAGGTTGGAGAGAAAAGTCCACATCCAAAGAGATTCATTCATTATAAACAGAAGCCAATTATGGCAGATTTAAACAAAGAAATAATTTATGGGAGGACTAATGAAGTAATTCATTAGTAGAAATAGTATCACTTCAGCTATCTAGAGTAGAAACTATTCAACTATCTTATCCAGTCATTGCTACTAGAATAAATACATTTAACCACCTTTTCCCAATCCTGGGTCTTTCACTCAAGTTTCAAGGCCCAGGAATAGGAGTTCAATAGATTTGGCTTGAGTCGCCCACCTACCCCTCACTAACAGAGGACAGGCACCAAAATTTACAGTCCCACTAAGACTGAACACATTGGAGAATGGCAAACACAACTAACTGCACAAAAGGCAAATGAGAAGCTATTAGTAAGGAGACATATATGTTGATCATTAGAAAAGACCCTATGAGTGTACATTAAAGGAGTCTCCAATTTAGGCAGAGGGACATAATAGTCTAATACGAGGGATGCCAAGGGAGAACAGTTTCAAAGGGTCAAATGTTGCTTAAAAGAAAAGAATAGTACGTCAGAGGACATACGGATGGACAATATACATGAAAGGATCCTCAACATCACTAATCCACAGAGAAATACAAAATAAAATCACAAGGAGATTTTTCACCTCATACCTATCAGAATGGCTATCATCAATAAATCAACCAACAAGTATTAGAGAGGATGTGGAAAAAAGGGAACCTTCATGTACTGTTGGTGGGAATGCAGGTTGGTACAGCCACTGTGGAAAACAGTATGAAGTTTCCTAAAAAAATTAAAAATGGAACTGGCTTATGACCCAGTGATTCCACTTCTGGGAATATATCCAAAGAATCCCAAAACACGGATTTGAAAGAATATATGCACCCCTGTGATCATTGCAGTGCTACTTATAATAGCCAATATTTGGAAGCAGCCAAACTGTCCCACAGTAGATGAGTGGGTAAAAAATGGTACATTTACACATGGAATACTACTCAGCCATAAAAAAGAAAATCTTACCTTTCATAGCAGCTTGGATGGACCTAGAGCCATGGTCGGCAAACTGCGGCTCGTGAGCCACATGCGGCTCTTTGGCCCCTTGAGTGTGGCTCTTCCTAAGCCTTAGGAGTACCCTAATTAAGTTAATAACAATGTACCTACCTATATAGTTTAAGTTTAAAAAATTTGGCTCTCAAAAGAAATTTCAATCGTTGTACTGTTGATATTTGGCTCTGTTGACTAATGAGTTTGCCGACCACTGACCTAGAGAGTATTATGCTAAGTGAAATAAATCAGCTAGAGAAAGACAAATACCACATGATTTCACTTATGTGAGGAACATAATGAACAAAAGAAACAAACAAAATAGAAACAGACTCATAGATACAGAGAGTAGACTAACAGTTGTCAGAGGGGAGGGGGACTAGAGGGGTGGGTGAAATAGGTAAAGGGATTAAGCAAAAAAAACCCAAATAACAAATATACCTCATGGACACACACAATAGTCTGGTGATTACCAAAGGGAAGGGTGAGGTGGGGTGGGAGGAGATGGAAGAGGGTAAATGGGAGATAAATGGTGATGGTGACGGAAGGAGACTAGAGCTTGGATGGTGAGAGCACAATGCAATGTGAAGGTGATGTATTATAGAACTGCACACTTGAAATCTGTATAATTTTATTGATCAATATAACCTCAATAAATTCAATAAAAAAGGAATAATAAGGAAAAAAATAATAAAACTAATCACTGGAACATTCACTCCAGATGAATTTGATTTTATAGAATTGCTTGACAATGACTTCAACAATAGTATGTTTACATTGCTCAGAGATAAATAAAATAATCATACTATGAAAGAACAAGACATTATTAAAAACACACAGTAATAAGAATAAGTGAATAAAGAACCAAACACAAATATACAAAATGAAAAAGATGTTCATTGATATAAACATGTAATAAATGGGATAATTTAAGATTGGGCAATTTCAAGAGGAGGATTAAGTGAGTTAGAAGATAATATTGAGGGACAAAATGCAGCGGAATAGATGGACGTGTCCCAAGTCGTGTCCTGGAGTAGACAGAATGAGCAACTAAATAAAATAACATTCACCCCAAACTGGCAAAGGAGACACAGCTGGTGAGACAATTCGCAGCAAGGAAGGGCAGAGGATGCCTGGAGAATGATAAAATCAGGGATCTGGGCTGGAGAGAACTGTGACACCTCTGAGCCCAGAGGGTCAGAGGGAAACCTTATGGCACAGAGGCCGCATCCTTCAGGAGAGGCATAGCGTCTGACTGTGGAAAGGAGATCCGCAGGACTGCTGACATCAGGGGATTCTAAATCGGAGCCCACAGCCATGCAAGACTGAGCCCAGAGGGGGAGAGGGGCTCACAGTGGCACAGCTCTTGCCCCTCTTTTTGGTCTTTGCTTTGGTTCACTGAACCTAGTTCATAGGACCTTTCAAATACAGACATTCACCGTGACTGAGGTGCAAGTGGAGGTGCGGACTTGTGGAATCTGGGGAGAGGCCAGGGAGAGGAGAGGGTCAGGGAGAGATGGCCGCAAGTCTGGTGCTGAGTCATACCTGACATGTGGAACCTAGACAGCCATTTTCTCCTGAAGAGATAGTCCCGCCCTATAGTCTCCAGACAACCAATATAGCCACACACAGACTATACCCTGAGTGGTACAAAGGAGACACACACACAAAAAAATCTGAATAGTCCATGAGAGCCATCAGGGACTTGCCTAAAGAGAGGCCTTCAGTCCCAGCAACAGGAAACTGAGAAGAGGCAGACAGTATAGAAGAGTGGGATCTTAAACCAGCCCTCATTTTTATTTTTTTTTAATTTTATAATTATTTTATCTTTTTCTTTATTTTCCTTTTTTCATTTGTTTCTTTGTTTTCTATTTCTTTTTGCATCATTCTATTTTTTTTTATTTTATCCTATTTTTTAAATTTATTTTTTTAAAAATTTTATTACTATTTTTTTCTTCTCTTTCTCTTTCTTCTTATCCACTCATCCTCTTTCTACTTCCTCTATACTGAACTGAGGTCCTCTCCATATTCATCCAATTCCTTAACTTTACTTTCTGTATATAAGATTCTGCCTCCAACCTCTTTACTGGGTATTTGGTGTTTGTATGTTTTGGTTTATCTGTTTGTTCTCTGCTGTTTTCTCCACACACACACATATATATATATTTTTTTCCTTTTTATCCCCTTTTCTTTTCCTTTTTCTCTTATATTATTTTTTCCTCTCTTTGATATCATTTGTGCTCTCTTTTCTCTCCCCTAATTCTCTTTTCTCTGGTGGTCACTTATATTGGGGTTCTTGGTGTCATGAGTACATTTGTATTTTGTTCCCTTTGTGTCGTGTCTTGTTGAGGTGAATTATCCTGTTTGGCCAATGTGGTAGAGAGTGAGCCACATAACCAGACACCTGGAGAGGAGAGTCCATCCACGAATGGGTCAATAACACTCCAGACCCAACTACAGAGGCAGAGAAGGTGGCAGTGAGGGAGCGAGCCTGAGTGAGTGAGTGAGCGAGGAAGCAAAAGAGGAGTGTGTGGACCTGTGGGTTGTGTGTGTTTGTGTTTGTGTGTGTGTGTGTGTGTGTGTGTGTGTGTGTCACAGTTAGATCCTGCAGGACCTTCCTGGGAAGGCTGACCTGGCTCGCCTAACCAGGCAGCCTCTGCTACCATGGCAAACAGTCCCAGAGAGGCCAGCTCTTCCATAGACACTGTGCTTTTTTGAAGGGGAGAACTACTGTGACTGGGAGCCCAGTCTCACCTCCACCCAGGGTGCCCTCAGATAGTACCGGGGACTCTACAGCCAGCCCTGCCAGGGACCTGCTGCCTTGCTGCGGTCCCATGGTCACCAAGACTCCAGCCACCCTGGGCGCGGGCACCTGTGAGTTACAAAGTGCGCTTTCCTTTGGCTGGACCATTGCTTTAGCCCAGGGAACTGCGACCACATGAGCAACAGCCATGTGAGCAGCCCGTCCCTGTCTGAGGTCTGAGGAGCAGCAGCCTCATGTGGCCTTCCCCTGTCTGATGAGTAGCAAGCCCCATGAGCAGCCTGTCCCAGTCTGAGGAGTGGCAGTCTCACGCAGCCCATCCCTGCACAAGGAGCAGCAGTCACATGAGCAGCCCACCCCCATCCAAGGAGCAGCAGCCTCATGCACAGACCATTCCTATCTGAGGAGCAGCAGCCTTGCAAGCAGCCCACCCCAGTCCAAGGAGCAGCAGCCTCACGTGACCTGCCCCATACAAGGAGCAGCAGCCCTATGAGCAGCCCGCCCATTTCCGAAGAATAGCAACACCACACAGCCCGTCCACTCCCAAGGAGCAACAGCCACATGAGCAGCCCACCCACATCCGAGAAGTGGCAGCTGCATGAGCAGCCCGCCTCCATCAAAGCAGCAGCAGCCACACACAGTCCGCCCCTTTCCGAGGAGCAGCAGCCTCGTGAGAAGCCTGCTCCCACGAGCCAGAGGAGACACCACTGCTGTGAGCACCACCCTCCAGAGTAGCTGCTACCAATTGAGGAGCAGCCACTACTGTGACCGCCTGAGGAGCAGCTGCTGCCCAAGGAGCAAGCCCTGCATGACTCGACACCTAGATCCTTCGATGAGAGAAAAATGGGGAGACAAAGACACCCCCAAAGGAAAGAAAAGGAGGAACCGGCAGAAAAGCAGCTAAGTGAAACAGAGACATGCAATATGTCAGAAAACAAATTCAGAATAAGGGTCATGCAGTTCATAAACCAGATGGATGAAAAACTTATGTAAGCATCAAGAAGAAATAAAGAGTGAAATGGCTGCAAACACCATGGAAAGTTTCAACAGTAGACTAGGAGAATCAGAGGACCAAATTAGCTAATTAGAAGACAAGGAAGCAAAACACACCCATACTGAACTGCAATTGGAGGAAAAAAGTAAAAGACAGGAGGAGAGCCTAAGGGAGCTTTGGGACAACATGAAACGAAGCAACATATGAGTAATAGGGGTGCCAGAACAACAGGAAGAGGAACAAGGGTTAGAAAACCTATTTGAATAAATAATGTCAAAAAACTTCCCTGAGGTGGGGAAGGAAAAATCACACAAACACAGAGAGTCCCAAACAAGATGAACCTGAAAAGACTCACACCAAGACACATCATAATTACCATGCAAACGTTCAGGACAAAGAGAGAATCTTAAAGGCTGCAAGAGAGAGACAGATAGTTACATACAAGGGCTCTCCCATTAGATTATCAAATGATTTCTCAACAGAAACACATCAGGCCAGAAAGGAATGGAAGGAAATTTACAAAGTGATGCAAAGCAATGGACTGAATCCAAGAATACTCTACCCAGCAAGGCTATCTTCAGAATTGAAGAGGATATAAGGAGCTTCATAGACAAAAAATGGCTAAGGGAGTTTATCACTACCAAGGCAGCAATGCAAGAAATGCTAAAGGGACTGGTGTAAAAAAAGACATAAAAAGGGAAGAAGGGACACAGGCACAAAAAATAAAAATGGCTAGAAACAAGTACCTATCAATAATAACTTTAAGCCGAAAGCGGTTTGGCTCAGTGGATAGAGCGTCGGCCTGCGGACTGGAGGGTCCCGGGTTCGATTCCAGTCAAGGGCATGTACCTGGGTTGCAGGCACATCCCAAATGGGGGATGTGCAGGAGGCGGCTGATCAATGTTTCTCTCTCATCGATGTTTCTGACTCTCTCTCTCTCTCCCTTCCTCTCTGTAAAAAATCAATAAAATATATTTTAAAAAAATAATAATAACTTTAAATGTAAATGGACTAAATGCTCCAATCAAAAGATATCAAGTGGCTGAATGGATAAAAAACCATGACTCATATATATGCTGTGTACAAGAGATCCACCTCAGAACAAGGGACTCACAAAGACTGAAAGTGAAGGGATGGGAAAATATCTTTCAGGCAAATGGAAATGAAAAAAAAAAGCTGTGGTAGCAATACTTATATCTGACAAAATAGACCTCAAAGTGAAGGCCATAATAAGAGATAAGGAAGGCCACTTCATAATACTAAAGGGATCGATACAACAAGAGGATATAACCCTGGTAAACATATATGCACCCAATGCAGGAGCACCCAAATACATTAGAAAAAAACTCCTGGAAGATATCAAGGGAGAGATCAACAACAATACAATCATAGTAGGGGACTTTAATACCCCACTGACATCACTGGATAAATTCTTTAGACAAAAAAATCAGCATCAGCAAAGAAACAGCAATCCTAAATGACTCACTAGATCAGATGGACTTAATTGACATCTTCAGAACATTTCACCCCAAAGCCACGGGATATACGTTCTTCTCAAGTGCACATGGGACATTTTCAAAGATAGACCACACATTGGGTGAGAGGCAAAGTCTCTCCAAATTTAAGAAGATTGAAATCATATCAAGCATCTTTTCAGACCACAATGGCATAATATTTGAAATAAACTACAATAAAAACAATTAAAAAAATTCAAACACTTGGAAGCTGAATAGCATGCTATTAAACAATGATTGGGCCCTAGCTGGGTTGGCTCAGTGGATAGAGCATCAGCCTAAGGTTCCTGGGTTCAATTCCAGTCAAGGGCACATGCCTGGGTTGCAGGCTTGATCTCCAGTGGGGGATGTGCAGAAGGCAGCAGATCAATGATTCTCTCTCATCATTGATGTTTCTATCCCTCTTTACCTCTCCCTTCTTCTCTGAAATCAATAAAGATATATTAAAAATAAATAAATAAAATTGTCAGAAATCAGAGCCATTTTAAAAAACAAACATATAAACAAAAAAACAATGATTGGATTACCAAAGAGATTAAAGAAGAAATGAAAAACATCCTCAAAATGAATGACAATAAAACCACAACAATCCAAAATCTATGGGACACAATGAAAGCAGTCCTGAGAGGGAAGTTCATAGCTCTACAGGCCTACCTCAAAAAAACAAGAAAAACTGAGAATAAATTATCTAACCTTGCAACTTAAAGAATTAGAAAGAGAGCAACAAGAAAAGCCTACAGTATCCAGAAGGAAGGAAATAATAAAGATCAAAGCAGAAATAAATGACATAGAGACCAAAAAAAAAAAATACAAAAGATCAATGAAACCAAGAGCTAGTTCTTTGAAAAGACAAACAAGATTGATGAACCTCTAGCCAGGCTCACCAAGAAAGAGTGAGGACCCAAATAAACAAAATCAGAAATGAAAGAGGCAAAATAATAACAGACCCCACAGAAATACAAAGGATTGTTAAGAAAATATTATGAACAACTCTATTCCAACAAACTGGACAACCTAGATGAAATGAACATATTCCAAGAAAAATACTAGTACAACCTTCCAAAACTCAATCAGGAAGAATCTAAAAATCTGAATAGGCTGATAACTATGGAGGAAATTGAAGCAGTCATAAAAAAGCTTCCAGGTAACAAAAGCCAGGGGCCAGACAGCTTCACAGGGAAGTTTTATCAAACATTCAAAGAAGAACTAAAACCTATCCTGCTCAGACTATTCCAAAAAATTCAAGAGGAAGGAACACTTCCAAGCTCATTCTATGAAGCCAGAATTACCCTACTACCAAAACCAGATAAAGACAACATAATGAAAGAGAATTACAGGCCAATATCCCTTATGAACATTCATGCCAAAATCCTCAACAAAATTCTAGCGAATCAGAACCAGCATTACATCAAAAGATCATACACCATGACCAAGTAGGATTTATCCTGGGGATGCAAAGATGGTACAATATCCTCAAATCAATAAACGTGATACATCACATAAACAAAATGAGAGATAAAAATCACATAGTCATATCAATTGATGCAGAAAAAGCATTTGACAAAATCCAACACCCTTTCTTGATAAAATTCTTCAGCAAAATGGGAATAGAAGGATCATACCTCAACATAATAATAGCCTTATATGACAAACCTACAGACAACATCATGCTCAATAGGCAAAATCTAAAACCATTTCACCTAAGAACAGGAAAGAGACAGGGATGCCCACTCTCACCACTCCTGTTCGAAATAGTACTGAAAGTGCTAGCCATAGAAATTAGTCAAAAAGAAGAAATAAAGGTATCCAAATTGGAAAAGACGACATAAAAATGTCATTATTCACAGGTGACATGATACTGTACATAGAAAACCCTAAAGACTCCATCAAAAAATTAGACTTAATAAATGAATTTGGCAATGTAGTAGGGTACAAAATTAATGCCAAGAAATCTATGGCATTTTTATTCACCAATAGTGACCTTACAGAAAGAGAGATTTAAAAAAATCCCATTTACCATTGTACCAAAAAAATTAAGATACCTAGGAATAAACTTAACTAAGGAGGTAAAAGAGCTGTACTCAGAAAACTACAGGACACTGAAAAAAGAAATAGAGGAAGACATAAACAGATGGAAGAACATACCATGTTCATGGATTGGTAGAATCAACATCATTAAAATGTCCATGCTACCCAAAACAATCTATAGATTCAATGCACTCCCCATTAAAATACCAATGGCATATATTCAAAGACCTAGAATGAACTTTCCAAAAATTCATCTAATAAAAAAGACCCCGAATAGCTGCAGCAATCCTGAGAAAGAAGAACAAACTAGGAGGGATTTCAATACAAGATATCAAGTTGTATTACAAAGCCACTGTTTTCAAAACTGCCTAGTACTGGCACAACAACAGACATATAGACCAATGGAATAGAATAGAGAACCGAGAAATCGACTCAAACCACTATGCTCAATTAATATTTGACAAAGGAGGTAAGAACATACAATGGAGTCAAGACAGTCTCTTCAGTAAATGGTGTTGGGAAAATTGGACAGATACATGCAAAAAAAAAAGAAAGAAAGAAAGAAAGAAAGAAAGAAAGAAAGAAAGAAAGAAAGAAAGAAAAGAAACTAGACCACCAACTTACACCACACAGAAAAATAAACTCAAAATGGATGAAGGACTTAAACATAAGACAGGAAACCATAAACATATTAGAGGAATTCACAGGCAGCAAAATCTCAGACATATGCCAAAGCAATATCTTCAACAATACAGCTCTTAGGGCAATGGAAACTAAAGAGAAAATAAACAAATGGGACTACATCAAAATAAAAAGCTTCTGTATAGCAAAATAAATCATCAACAAAAACAACAAGAAAGCCCACTGCATGGGAGAACGTATTTGCCAATGCTATCACTGATAACAGTTTAATCTCCAACATTTACAAGGAACTCATACAACTTAACAAAAGGAAGATAACTCAATCAAAAAATGGGCAACACAGCACTTGTCGTTTGTTTATTTGTTGATGATAGCCAGTCTGACAGGTGTGAGATGGTACCTCATTGTTGCTTTGATTTGCATCTCTTGGATGATTAGTGACTTTGAGCATGTTTTCATATGTCTCTTGGCTTTCTGAATGTCCTCTTTTGAGAGGTGACTATTTAGATCCTTTGCCTATTTTTTGATTGGATTGTTTATCTTCTTTTTGTTAAGTTGTATGAGTTCCCTATAAATTTTGGAGATTAGGCCCTTATCAGATATGACGTTGGCAAATATGTTTTCCCACACAGTGGGCTTTCTTGTTGTTTTGTTGATGGTTTCTTTTGCTGTGCAGAAGCTTTGTATTTTGTTGTAGTCCCATTTGTTCATTTTCTCTTTAGTTTCAAGTGCCCTAGGAGCTGTATCAGTGAAGAAATTGTTTCGGCATACGTCTGAGATTTTGTTGCCTTAGAATTATTCTAGAATTTTTATGGTTTCCCGTCGTACATTTAAGTCCTTTATCCATTTTGAGTTTATTCTTGTGTATGGTGTAAGTTGGTGGTCTAGTTTCATTTTCTTGCATATATCTGTCCAATTTTCCCAATACCATTTATTGAAGAGACTATCTTGGCTCCATTGTATGTTCTTGTCTCCTTTGTCAAATATTAATTGAGCATATTGGTTCAAGTGCTGGAGAGGATGTGGAGAAAAAGGAGCACTCGTGCACTGCTGGTGGGAATGCAGACTGGTGCAGCCACTATGGAAGACAGAATGGAGTTTCCTCAAAAAACTAAAAATTGGAACTCCTATTTGACCCTGTGATCCCACTTCTAGGAATATATCCCAAGAAACCAGAAACACCAATCAGAAAGAATATATGCACCCATATGTTCATAGCAGCACAATTCATCATAGCTAAAATCTGAAAACAGCCTAAGTGCCCATCAGTAGATGAATGGATTAGAAAACTGTGGTACATCTGCACGATGGAATACTATGCTGCTGTAAAAAAGAAGGAACTCTTACCATTTGCAACAGCATGGATGGAACTGGAGAGCATTATGCTAAGTGAAATAAGCCAGTCAATGAAGGAAAAATACCACATGATCTCATTCATTCATGGATAATAGAGACCATTATAAACTTTTGAACAATAATAGATACAGAGGCAGAGCTGCCTCAAACAGATTGTCAAACTGCAGCGGGAATGCCAGGAAGGGTTGGGGGGCAGGAGGGAGGGGGGTAAGAGATCAACCGAAGGACTTGTATGCATGCATATAAGCATAACCAATGGACATAAGACACTGGGGGGTAGGGGAGGCCAGGGGATTATCAAGGGTGGGGGAAAAAAAGGACACATATGTAATACCCTTTGTAATACTTTAAGCAATAAACCAATTTAAAAAAAAGATCCTCTGGACATATTCAGTTAAAAAAAAATGGGCAACACAACTAAATAGATACTTTTCGAAACAGGACATGAGGAAGGCCAAGAAACATATGAAAACATGCTCAAAGTCACTAATCATCCTAGAGATGCAAATCAAAATGAAAATGTGGTACCATCTCACACCTGTCAGGATGGCAATCATCAACAAATCCACAAATGACAAGTTCTGGCGAGGATGCAGAGAAAAAGGAATACTTGTGCACTGCTGATGGGAATGCAAACTGGTGCAGCCACTATGGAAGACAGAATGGAGTTTCCTCAAAAAGTTAAAAATGGAACTCCCATTTGACCCAGTGATCCCACTTCTAGGAATATATCCCAAGAAATCAGAAACACCAATCAGAAAGGATACATGCACCCCTATGTTCATAGCAGCCCAATTTACCATAGCTAAGATTTGGAAACAGCCTAAGTGTCCATCAGTAGATGAGTGAATTAATAAACTGTGGTACATCTACACAATGGAGTACTAAGCTGCAGCAAAAAAGAAGGAATTCTTTCCATTTGCAACAGCATGGATGGAACTGGATAGCACTGTGCTAAGCGAAATAAGCCAGTCAGAAAAAGATAAGTATCACTTGATCTCACTCATTTGTGGAATATAATGAACAACATAAACTGATGAACAAAAACAGATCCAGAGACAGAGAAGCATCGATCAGACCATTGAACCTCAGAGGGAAGGTAGGGGAGGGTGGGGGTAAGGGGGAGAGATCAACCAAAGGACTTGTATGCATACATATAAGCCTAACCAATGGAAACAGACACCAGGGGGGTGAGGGTATAAGCGGAGGGTGGAAGAACAATGGGGATAAGGACACATATGTAATACCTTAATCAATAAAGAAAATAAAATTAAAAAGAAAGAAAAGATGATAATATTGAGAAATTAACATAGAACAAAAGTCACAGAAAGTAAAATATATTTTCAGAACACCAATGCATATATCTTATAAGAATCCCAAAAGAAAATGAAGGCAATTACCAAAAAACCCCAAAACAATAAACAAAACAATAATAGCTGAGAATTTTCCGGAATTAGAGTCCTGAGATTAGAAAATATATCTTGTATTCAAATCTAATATTTCAAAATAATTCAATATTTAGACAAATTTCAGAATGGTAATATATCAAAGATATAGAAATATTCTTAAAAGTTACTAGAGGAAAAAGGCAGACTCTCTACAAAGAGATGAAAAATAGACTGATAACAGATTTCTCTTAAGTAATGATAATTGACAGAACAATAGTCTAAGATATAATTGAGTAGTATCTTCAAATGCTTAGCAAATATTCCCAGATAAATTGTTATTTAATATAAAATATAGATGTATTTAGATATACAAAAAGAGTGTACTACCCAAGCACCTTCCTAGAGAATTACTAAAATGTGTAATTCCACAAGAAGAAACAAAGCCATTGAATCCAAGAATAAAGGTGGGCACAGTGTTAACTAAAATATATGAATAAAGGTAATTAAGTATTGAGTATAAAAATCAACAACAACAACAAAGTAGTTATGTGTACATATAAAAATGTTAGCATGATCACTAAAGAAACAGATAAATCACCTATAGATTTTATGAGCAGTAAAATCCATGTACCAGGTCACAAAAAATATTTCAAAAAGATCTTTTTTTATTTAAAACACTATAAAACAAATACTATCATAATAATGCAATTAAATTCAGAATCAATAATAGAAATAAAGCAAATATGTGTTTAGAAAGGAAAAAGACACATCCCTAAATAACTTAAGGGGTAAAAATGAATCAAAACAGACATTATAAAATATTTAAAACCGAACAAAACTACATATGAAAACATGTTAATCAGAAACTTGAAGAATTTAGAGACAGGAATTCATTTTTAAAAATAATAAAAGTATTGAATTTAAATGAGTAATAATTCAACTCAGGAAAGAAAAATGGTCTAAAATATAAGAAAGTAGAATGAAGATAACAATATTGATGAAAGCAGAAAGTAATGATCCTATCTAATAATAGACAAACATGGTAATTGACCATACCTTTGCTATACCTCCCATTGGCTAATCTGCATGATATGCAAATTAACCACCAACAAAGATGGTGGTTAATTTGCATACTGCAGGAAGGGCGGGTCAGCACCATCCTGCCTGCCCTGCCGCCATCCGGGCCTGCTATTTGCGACCCGGGGCGGCAAGTGTCCCATGTGCAATCCGACCCGGGGCGACCAGGTGGGGCAGCACCCATCGGCCGGCCCGCCCGGGCGTCCCGTGTGCGACCCGACCCGGGGCGGCGGGGCGGGACAGAGTGGCTCCTCTGTCACCTCAGCTTTCTCATCACAGCTCCCTTGGGGGCCTAAGCCTTTAGTTGGTCACCCCCCAAGGGCTCCCTGGCTGCCAGAAGGATGTCTGACTGCAAGCTTAGGCCTGATCCCCCGGGGAGTGGACCTAAGTTGACAGGTGGGCATCCCTCAAGGGGTCTTGGACTACAAATGGGCACAGGCCAGGCTGAGGGACTCACCCCCCCCCCCCCCCCGAGTGCACAAATTTTTGTGCACCAGGCCTCCAGTAAAGAATATAAAAAGACACAATAAAGTAGATAAGCAAAATCAAAAGCCAGATTTTGAGAAAAGCAAATAAAACAGAATAAGGTCTAACAACTAGTAAAGGAAGAGAAAAGGCTCAGATGAACAATATTAGGAATAAGAGGGGGCGTAGAGATAAATTAAGCATCATCAGACTGTTACAAAACAATTTTATGCAAATAAAAATGTAAAAGTATAGATTAACTGTTAATTGTACCTTTTTTTCCTGAAAAAAACGAACAAAAAAACTTCCCAAAAATGACTTAAGAGGAAATAGAACACTCGAATAAACCAATATCCATGGAAGTAATTGAACTGATAATAAAAATCCACCATAAACTACTTATTCCCTACTGACAGACAATGCCAAGTCCAAATGATTTTACAGGCAAATTTAACCAAATCTTTAGAATACATAATCCTTTTAATATAAAACCAGTTTCAGAAATAGAAAGAAAGAAATGCTGCTCAACTTATTTTATGAGGCTGGTATTACTATGACATCAAAACTCTACAATAACAGTTTAAAAAGGAAAACTAAAAACAAATCTTCCCCAGCAGACAAACTACATAAAATATCAGCAAATTAAACTCAATAGTGGATTAAAAACCACACCAAGACCAAGTAAATTTTTCTCCAGGAATTTAAAAAAATATTTAATATCAGGAAATAAATTAATTGATGTCATATAAAATCTTAACATATGAATGGGAAATTTTATTATATTGCTAGAGGACCAGTGCATAAAATTTGTGCACTGGTAGGGTCCCTAGCAGCTGCTGGCTTCTGGCTGGGTACTCCCTTCCTTCCCTTGGTCGGCCCCACCCACTGATCGAACTCCTGGACGAACTCCCGGTCGAGGGGACAATTTGCATGCAATGCTTTTATTATATAGGGTTAATGCAGAAAATGCATAACATATTTTTATGATTAAAAATGCTAGAAAATTAAAAACAGACTAGAGGCCCAGTGCACAAAAATTTCTGCACTCGGAGGGTCCCTCAGCCCGGCCTATGCCCTCTTGCAGTCTGGGACCCCTCGGAGGATGTCCACCTGCTGGCTTAGGCCTGCTCCCTGGGGGATTGGGCCCATGCTGGCAGTTAGACATCCCTCTGGCAGCCCGGCAGCCCTTGGGGGATGTCCACTTGCTAATGGGGAGCAGACCTAAGCTTCAGTCGGACATCCTTAGTGCTGCTGAGGAGGCAGGAGAGGCTCCCACCACCACCATTGTGCTGGCAGCCATCAGCCTGGCTTGTGGCTGATCAGAGCTCCCCCTGTGGGAGTGCACTGACCACCAGGGGGCAGCTCCTACATTGAGCATCTGCCCCCTGGTGGTCAGTGTGTGTCATAGTGACCAGTCATTCCCAGTCATTCTGCTGTTAGGGTCAGTTTGCATATTACCCTTTTATTATATAGAATAGAGGCCTGGTGCATGGGTGGGGGCCAACTGGTTTGCCCTGAAGGGTGTCCTGGATCAGGGTGGGGGTCTCGTTGGGGTGCCTGGCCAGCTTGGGTGAGGGGCTGTTTGCAGGCTGGTCAAGCCCCCTAGTGGGGACCCTCACCCCATGGGGGTTTGGCCAGCCTGGGTGAGGGGCTGATGGCTGTTTTCAGGCTGCCCAAACCCCCTTCGGGGTGGGGGTCCCCACTGGGGTGCCTGGACAGCCGGGGTGAGGGGTTGATGGCTGTTTTCAGACTGACCAAGCCCCCTGGCGACCAAAGCTCCCAGCCTTTCTTTTTTTTGTTTTTTTCTATTCGCTCCAGCTCCGTGGCCATGGCGACTGGAAGCAGGTATCTGGGGTTTATTTACCTTCTATAATTGAAACTTTGTTGCGTTGAGTGGAGCTCAGAGCCGGCCGGGAAGCTTGGCTTCCTCCATCATTGGGGCAACCAAGCCTCCTGCTTGCTCCAGCTCCATGGCTGCTGGCCGCCATTTTGGTTGGGTTAATTTGCATATAGTCGCTATGATTGGCTTGTGGGCATGGCTTAATGTGTGATGAAGGTATGGTCAATTTGCATGCTTTTCTATTATTAGGTAAGATGGTTAAAATTTCCTTGACACAATAATTTTGATTTATCAAAATCTTTAAGCAAATATCACATTTCCAAAACATTGTTATTAAAATGAGAAATGGAATAGATATTCCTATTATCACAGTTTGTATTCAACACTGTATAGAAGTCCTAGTAATGAAATATGACAGGAAAAGGAAATTAAGCATTTAAGGATTGAAATTTAAGGGGAAGAGCTGTCATTATTTACTGATGGAATATGAGTCTATGTAGAAAACCTAAGAGAATTTCCAGTTTAGTCTGTAGAGTTAATAAGAGAGTTCAGCAAAGTTGCTAAATATTCACCAATAATAACCAGTAAACAATGAAATAAAAACAAATTATCTATGTAATAGACAAAATAGTCAAGCAAGACCTGTAGATTAAAAACTATAAAACATTAAGGAACATGGAGGAAGATCTGATTAAGTAGAGGAATATAGTATGTTAATTGACAGTTTTTATAGCATTGTTTCACAAACTTCAGAGTATTCTCTAAAGTCAAGGTAATTATAAATAAAATTCAGCAGGGCTTTTGTCAAACTTGACTAGCTTACCCTAAAATTCATATTGAATTGAAAAAGGCCAAGAGGACTTTAAAGAAAACAATGCAGATATTTACCTCACTAAATAACTAGGATGTTATAAAATTTTGGTAATTAAGGCACCACAGTGTTAGTGTAAGAGCAGAGAAACAGTCCACTGATGAAATAAAGATACTAAAAACAGATCAGATGTAGGGGGCAGATTGCATTCTAAATTATTGGTAAAGACGACTAATTTGATAAATGGTAGAATAATAAGGTTAACACATGAAAAAGAATTAAAATAGGTTGTATGTAAGATACCATATACAAAACAAATGCCAATATTAAAGAGGTAGTAAGGCAAAATTTTAAAATTATTAGAATTTTAGGAAGGTTTATATGGAAGGATTTCTTAAATGACATAAAAGCACACATCATAAAGGAAAATACCAATAAACATAACTGATTTAAATAAGAAGCTCTTTAAAAATGCTACTACAGACACGGTTAAAAGAGAAACTACAAATTAGGAAGAGATATTTGTATTCTATATTGCTCAAAGGATGGGAATCCAGAATATTACAACAACAAAAGCCAAAATCAAAAGCCATCCAAACAATAATAGCCAACAAATAACCCAATAGAAAGATGTGCAAAGATACAAATAGTCAAAATACATGAGCAAATCCTAATGGATTATAAGCGAAAAATTTTTAAATGAGATATTATTTAATACCCAATTGCCTGACAAAAATTTTAAATCTTCCCATTCCAAATGTGAAGCACAAGGAGAAGCTCTCAGAGATTTCTCATGAGAATATAAATGGACACTATCACTTTGGAGAGAAGTTTTACAATCCCTAATAAAGTTGAAAATGCATTGCCTCTTACAGTTTAGCAATTCCTCTATGTGTTTAAACATGTATAAACATTTTAATTGCAGTATAGGTTGTGGTTGGGGAACACTAGAAATAATGTCTAACAATGAGAGACTCAACAAACAAATTCTAGTTTTGCATATAGTAGGATGCATTTTATATAAGCCCTAATATATGGCTTATGTAAAGTTATTCTTGATTACAGAGGCCAGAATAGTTTTGCTTGTTTTAAACCTTTTGTTAAAGCTTTGGAGAATGTTACCTGCAAGGGGACATGAGGGACCTTCCTAGGGTGTGATAAATGTTTTGTATCTTGGATTAGATGTTGTCACATGGATGTATCTTTACATAAACACTCATCAAGCTATACATTTCATTTGTGCACTTCAGTATATATGACTTATAATGGAAAAATAGAAGATAAAAAAGGTTCAAAATAAGTGTTCCAAATTAATTAAGCATTTTTTAACCTGGGTCCTGAATTCTTGCATGCTCACATTATTCCTTATACTTTCATGTGTTTGAAATATTTTACATTAAGAGAACTGATAAGACAAAGACTACTGCTTTTCCTAACTAGAATTAGTCAAGGTAACAGAACACACCAGTGTGATCTCTTCACTGTCCCTGACAACATATCCCAATATTCGAGGAATCAATAAGCACTTCATAGTCAAACATACTTACAAAGTGATCATTTTGTTGAAGCAAAAGCAGCACTCAATTAACTTCTTGACTGCCTATAGAATCTAGGCTTTCTTAAGTGAGTGACCAGCAGCATATATTGTTGTTATGATGCTACCAATGCACAAAAAACATCCATTCATTTAGATCTTTCAACTATTCAAGTGGGGAATGCACTGCCTAGGACTTTTCTGATGTGAATCAACAGGTGGTTCGGCATCAATATAGCTATTTATTTGTGGGTTTCACCTCTGGTTTCAGAAAAGAAAAAGAGACAATACCTTTTCAATGCAGTATTTCAAGTCGACCACATGGAAAGCAAGGTTTTATTCCAGCCAATTCTCTTTCTCTCAAAATGTGGAGGAAAAGTGCCAGTCGCTGCTACTCTCACCACCAGCCATGGTACAGATGTTTGGAAAATGAAAAAATGGAGAAATGAAACAAAGAGAAAACCCTCAAAAATAAGTTTTGCATAAATGAAAAATAGGGTATATAATTATCATAGCTACAAAAAGGTAAATGCATTTTTTATTTATCCCCTTGTGTTAAACTAAAAGAACCAAAACAAACAAAATCATTGATGTTTTGACTTAATCAGTGTTTTGTTGAAACTGGCAATTATGAGAATCAACCAAAACATGGCTGCAAGTGGGAATAAAGAATAGATTTCTTTTAATCTAATAAAAGGCCTTTTATCTCCAAGAATGTTAGAATATGACCTATTTAAATGAGTACTTACTAAAGGAACAGACCCATTTAAAAATACTTGCTTTCAGGTGCCTACATGGGTATGGAGTATTTCTTTGAAATCTTGTGAAAGAAAAGAAATTAATTGAAATAATACCAATTCCTTACATTACTCAGATAAAACACAGTTTAGGAAGAAATGTCTCCAAATGATTCAAGTATATATCCCTAAGTTGGCTTAGCCAGTTCATAGTCCTAGTTATTCCAAAAGCAAATATCCTATGAGATTTAAGCACATCAATGTAAATCATTCACGTAAGACTGTCCTGTTTAAAATAAAGTTTTTAAAATTTTAATTTAATTTCTGAGAGTATTGTCTACATTGAAAGTCAGATCTTGACTTAGGTGCAGCTCTGCCACAATCCTGTTGTGTGTCTTTGCTGATGTTATTAAACATCTTTGCATCTCAGTATCCATATCCCTAACGTGGGAGTGTGATATAGTCATAGTCCTACCGTGAGGCTCCTTTCTTGTCCTAAAAACCTATGAATCTAATGAAATTGCTCCAGCTAAGTATTTTTCTTCTCTTTCTTTCTTTCTTTCTTTCTTTCTTTCTTTCTTTCTTTCTTTCTTTCTTTCTTTCTTTCTTTCTTTCTTTCTCTCTTTATTGATTTTTTACAGAGAGGAAGGGAGCGAGATAGAGAGTTAGAAACATCGATGAGAGAGAAACAGTGATAAGCCGCCTCCTGTACACTTCTCACTGAGGATGTGCCCGCAACCAAGGTACATGCCCTTGACCGAAATCGAACCTGGGACCTTTCAGTCCGCAGGCCGACGCTCTATCCACTGAGCCAAACCGGCCACAGCCTTTCTTGCTTTCTTAAAATAAATAGAAAATAAACACTCAAGTAAGGAAATATATATTAAATCTAAGTAACAAATAAAAAGATGAACAGAGTGGATCCAGAGACTCAAAGCATGGAACAGAGTAGGGAATCTCAGAGGGAAGGCAGGGGAGGGTAGGTGGGTGGGAGGTAATCAACCAAAGACATTGTATACATACATGGATAACCATGGACACTGACAATAGGGTGCTGAAGGCCTGGGGTGGGGGCGGGGGTGGAGCAAGGGTGGGCTGGAGGGGGATCAATGGGGGGAAAAGGGGACATAGGTAATACTTTCAACAATAAAGAATTATTTTAAAAAAGCACATACACATACACTAATGAGCTATCCTCTAAATAGGAAGCAAGAACACTTTTTGTTGTTGCCATTATCTATTCCCTAATGTGTATTTAAAAAGAGAGCTCCCATAAAGAAATATTTTAATTTTTTTCCCTAAATCAAAAATAGCATATCGTTTCTTTGCCATTTAAGTTCTATTAAAAAAAGAAAACACAAAATCATTACAGAAATCCTATTAGGAACTTTCAAAAGAAAAAGTCACTAAAACTCCATTTAAAATTCAAATCGTTTGTTTCTGTTTTCTTTTACAGAAATATAAGTGCCGCCTCAAACTACTTTCATTTCCTTTTTCAAGGCCAATATATGTAGCTGTGTAAAACATAGGATCCTCTTCTCACACCCTTCCCACCTGTCTTCTGAGATAACAAAGCTGAGGTATAGATTACAGCGTGAGATATTTGGGATGGGCTTAAAACATTTCATTTGGGAGATGGCTATGGTCAACTTGCCAAATATAAAATAAAGTTAAGCCCCATCACTACTTTGGCAAGAAATTTGGGTTCTCATGGTTAAACAACAATCATCATTTTTACACAAGACTTTAAAAAATGAAAGCACCTAGGGCACCAACCGGAAAATGCCTGAGAATGCAAGTGTTTCTGTCAATATTTAAACCAGATAAGACACTATCAATGCACCCTTAAGGAGGGGTCTAAAAAGAATACAGGGCACCCGACACCTTGGTGAATAAGAGAAGCTCAGCTTTATGAAAAGAGGCCAAAGTCTGAGGGCAAATGTTCCATTGTTCCAAGGTCTGGTAGCCTATGGCACCAGCAGAGGCAGAATACTCAAGCAACAGGCAAGGCTCCTGTTACAGCTCCAGTTAGGGTCTGTGTGCTGATAAGCCTGAGACCCACCAGTGTGCACACTCCGGGGACACCATGGGTGGGTCCTCCTGGGGGGGGGGGGGTTCAAAGGCTCTTTAAACAGAAAGACAGGAGTCAGATGTAGCATAGTGTATGAGCACTCCCTGCTGGCAGCCAAGGTTGGAGATGAACCGGTGTTGCTTTAGGGCTCTTGAAGGTTTCTGCAAGGAGGCTAATGGACATTCGTTGCTTTTCAGGGGATAAGAGCATGGTTCTGATTAGGTTGAGACAGTTCCAGATGTTATGCTTAATGAGGAAGAGCTGAGGAGAGGCTACTGATAGGAGGAACTCCAAGAACTGGCAAAAACTATCTGTGAAGCTGGTATATGGTTTTCATTAACGTTTCCGGACATTAACGTTTGATAAAGTATATACAGGCCTATGTGTGGACACATGTATCAGGGGTTGAGGGGGTAGGGGGTGGAAATGAATTTCTGTTCAGCTCCTTTTATCTCAGGAATGCTTGAGATGGTCTGAAGCATTTGAGACATTTACAGTTTTACTAGGAAATCCCATGTATAACCCTGATGCAACTGCCTGGTGCATCCACTGCACCTAAGCCC
Source organism: Myotis daubentonii (assembly GCF_963259705.1). Lineage (NCBI taxonomy): Eukaryota > Metazoa > Chordata > Mammalia > Chiroptera > Vespertilionidae > Myotis > Myotis daubentonii. Next base: position 66,193,785 of record NC_081842.1, on the reverse strand, counting down.
TAGACAGTTGGTCCCTGTTTATCTGACAGGCCTGGGCAACACGCTGGTATCTCCCCTGTGCTCTGCTCTGTTAGGGTTCTCCTGTATAATAAGATGAAGGTCAAAATGGCAGCCTGCTAAAAGCAGCAGTATTTTATCGGCAGGAATAACTTGCTTGTCATCAACTTGTTAATGTAATAGTCAAGCGTCTCTTTGACATGTACAGCATCAGCTAACTTCAGCAGATAAAGGGTCTAGAACAGGAAGATGCTGCAGATGCTTTAGCTCAGAGGAAGGCTTAGCAGAGCCAAAACGTCAGCAGGGTCTGTTTGTTCCATACTTTCCATCGGGCTCTGTGAAAGAAATGTTAGATGACTGCAATGACAAGTTTGTGACAAGCAAGTCATTTGTGCAACTGGTGCACTCCTGTTTTTGTCTGTTTACCATTCAGACGTGTGAATGCCATTGCAAGCACTTACAGGATTTCTGGCTCCCATTAAGGGGAAATGGTTCCTCCATGTTTAGAATTTTCTGCCTCAAAGAGAATTACTAAACGATTATTTATCCCTGTGGTCACAGTGTCACACAACAGCACACTCTTGAGTTGTCTCGTTGGACTCTGAATCATGACATGGAGTCCCAGGGACTGGATAGCTTGGAGCATCAGAAATTTCTCATTTAGTTTATTGGAGTGACTACAAAGCAAGCCTGTGAGATTCAATAAAATTGTGGCCAGCTTAAAATACCTTGCTCCTTTGCTCCGGGATCATTTATCAAGGCCATATGCTTCAAGACACATAAACTCACTTGTAATGAATAGATCCCAAGAAGCCAAGGCCTGACTGAGTTGCAGACACTGACATGTGATCACACATGTGAGAGTTTTTGGAACAAGGACTGCTTTAACTGTTGAGAAGGGAATTTACATGGCTTCCTCCCTGTATTCTGGGGGTAACCAGAGGGCCCATCCAAATCCAGAAAATGCTATGAGTATAAAAAGTAGTATCATAATAGAAAATTAACAGCTAGGGTTATCCTCTCTAGGTTGACTTTTCCATAGTAAATGGAGACTCTGGTAGGTTTTGAATCAAGAATTCAAGAATGCCGCATTGGATTCTTCATCTGATATCAGTGCCTGGCTTTTGGTGAGTCATCTTTACCCCTTGGGAGGGAAGGTACAAAATAATGCCTATTCCTTGTTCACCTGACATGAGTGTTCTCAGGGTCAATGTTATAGAAGAAGAAGAGTGCATTCAGAACTCAAGAACAAGAGTAGTACTTCCTATAAGTCATGTAGTGTCCTATCTTTGATTTAAATTGTTTTGTCTGTTGTTGGTGCTAACTTTGTAAATAATTCTAGCACTCACTCTTAAAGAACGTGAAAGCTTGAGGTTTGAAGGCAGGGAGACAGATGCTCTCAGTATTTGGAGAAGCAGAGCAAAGCTGGACCCCAGGGTGAAGTGTCAGGACTCGACAGAAAGTCATGCCGTGAAGCGAGGCAGTGCTTGGTGTGGGTGACACAGAATATTATCGAAATGGATGACAGCCTTTGCTAAATCAAGATTTTATTGTTAACTAGAGGCCCTATGCACGCAATTCCTGCAAGAGTAGGCCTTCACAGCCCCGGCTGCCTTGAACCTCACAGCCCTGGTTTCGTCTGGAAGGTCGTCCTGAAGGACATTTGGATGGTTGATGGTCATTCCACTGTTCAGCCATTTGGTCTATTTGCATATTACACTTTTATTATTATAGATAATCATTCACCAGCACTACATGTGTTATACAATTTACATGTGTAATATAATCTACCTAACTCGATGGTGTATGGGCAATCATTTTTTCACATGTTGGAACTAAAAGTCAGAGAAATATAAATACTTTACCATCAATTTGTAAGTAGCAGAGATTTGAAATGAGTTCCCTTATCTGGAGCTCTCATACTCTTAAACCACGGAAGAACTAGTCATTTCCACTGCCTTCCAAAGGCTTTTCTCTCGAGTTTACTGGAAGACATTTTAATCTATAAATATAGATACTCAAGAATTTGATTTAAAAGGACCAATGAGCATATCCTGGCCTCAGATTTGCTGCTGCTATCCTTCTGAGGCCTCTGGGAAAGCTAGCACAATCACAGCACCATCACGATGCCATTTCTTTAGCCCTGGCCTGGCCTGTTCCTGCTTTTATACCCTGGGGGGGAGGTGAAACTGATTCTAACCTAATCATGTATCTGTGCTGTAAATGCAGGGGGTTTGGCCACATCTTGTATCCATGCCAACTCCTTTCTCTCTCTTCGTGTGGACAGCCTTTAGCTCACCCTACCCTCTGCTCCCATGCTACCTTCAGGGACCCTCCTTTTGTCACTCATCTGCTGTTCTTTTTAGGTGGGGGAAGGGTCAGGCATCTTTCTTTCCATGACAGGGATTCCTGAAACAGTCTAAACTTCCAACTTTGCACAGAATGCATCCTTTGTTCTGTCTTCTACTTTGTTTTCTTTAATGATAGCTTTGCCACAGGTTCCCATTCGTGTGTAATTCAGAGCTATGTAAATCACACTGGTAAGCAAGACTCTGCTGCTACTCTATCTTAAAATGAATGTGTCTTAGAGGTGGAGACTTCTGAGTGAGGCATGTCTTCTGAATATTACCTGCCTAATGGTGGCTTTCTTGTATGAGTGGCTAAGAATAAGCTCAGGGTGCTCTGTATCATTCCTTTGCCTCTTTTTAGTGTATGTTCAGAGTAGATTACAAGAGGTTTTAGCTCACACAAATTGAATATTTTAATGATATTTCTAATTTTTTTTTTACTTGTAGTGGTTTCTCCAAACATAGCATTCTTACTTAAACAGTACTCAAAAAGATACTATGCATAATGTTGAGTCATTAGACCACAAGGCAATGTGCAGAGGACCCAAATAAACTGTTGTCTGAGTCTTGATCTGGTGCCTAAGTTTGTTTGTAGGGACTGCTGGGATCATGGGGCTCTCACCATCATAGGCAACCCAAATAGACTCTTCTATTTGTACAAAATATTCTTCCTGACATTGAACCTTAACCTGTGTTTCTACAATTCTCCTCATGGCTTCTAGTTTTTTCTCACTCTATCTTTCAATCCCGAGAGCTTCAGGGAATTAATAGCTTAAGAGCTCATTAAATTCCCACTGTACATCCCATCTCCCCCCAAACCATGGTAGAAAGGAAAGTTAGTGTACCTAGTTTTTCATTTCCGTTTGGATGTCGATAACATGTGTGGCAAAACATCTTAATCTCTGATATTCTGTCCTATCCTGTGGAAATGTTGCTAGTCAAGTTCAGGCAGACTTGACTGCTATAGCTATTTTAAAGGACCCTATGAATAATTATACCATGGCCACAGACATAACCCATAAATGTCATACTACCTTGCACATACCTTTATTGCAATGCCTATTCCACTGCACTGTAGTTATCTAACTCCATGTCTGTCTCTCCCACCATCCTTTGAGCACTCTTTAGTGATAGACATTTACTTACCTGCCTATCTCTTGTTCCCAGAAGAGTACTTGGCAAGTACAAAGAACTTGGTAGATTTTTTTTAACTAAGGGATCTTTTTCCCTAATTCCATTCTGTGAAATTCTCTCCCTATTTTATAACAAATACCACCAACACATATTAGCTTCTTATATTTGAAGATGAATCAAAAATACTTCATCCCTGGCTAGTATGGCTCAGGAGTTAGAGTGTCATTCCATTCACCAAAAGGTGGCAGGTTTGATCACCAGTCAGGGCACATACCCAGGTTGAGGTTTTAATGCCCTGTTGGGGCATGTAAGGGAGGCAACCAATTGATATTTCTCTCGCACATCGATTTATCTCTGTCTCTGTCTCTGTCTCTGTCTCTGTCTCTGTCTCTCTCTCTCTCTCTCTCTCTCTCTCAAATCAATAAAAAAATAATAAATTTTTAAAAATACTTCAGTTAGTGCCATAGGAAGGGAATGGTTTAAGGTGAATGGATATTATTCCATTGATTTTTAGAGAGAATGGAAGTGAGAGGTAGAGACAGAGAGAAACATCAATGTGAGAGAAAGACATTGATTGGTTGCCTCCTGCATGCACCATGATCAGAGCTGGGGAACCTGCAACCAAGGTACGTGCCCTTGACCTGAATCAAACCCTGAACCCTTAAGTCTATGGGCCAATGCTTTATCTGCTGAGCCATGCAATTCCAAGAGATTCACATACATCACTCAACATTCATCAGTCTGGACGCATAAATGATCACTGGGCTCATGACTGCTAGTTAAACTGGTAGCTTCCAGGCCACTATTACATGAGCAGAAACTGAAAAGTATATGCATTATACCTATTGAGGGAAAAGGACTTTGATTATGGAGAAACATATAGCTATTTCACCAGCATATTTCCTCAGAACAATGACAATGGCCCCCATTCTGGTGCAGTTACATCAGAAATTTAGTACTAACCTTTTTTTAAATCCTCATCTGAGAATATGTTTTTATTGATTTTCAGAGAGAATAAGAGAGAGAGAGAGAGAGAGAGAGAGAGAGAGAGAGAGAGAGAGAGAGAGAGAGAGGTGAGAGAGAAATATCAATCAGTTGCCTCCTTGTACACGTCCCGACTGTGGATCAAATCCACAATCCAGGTATGTGTTCTGAACAGGTAACAAACCCACAATCTTCTGGTGTAAGAGATGATGCTCCAACCAACTGAGCCACCAGGTCAGGGCCTAACATTTTTTTTTAAAGTAGATCTTGAGGTGAGTACTAAGAAGGATTCCTTTAGTAGTTATAACACCTTTTACTTGGGATCCTTTTGAGTTAAAAGCTAGCAAGTGGACATTTTAGGAAGGCGGAGGTAGTAATCATTACAAAATCATCCAATCCTTCAAAACTAAAAACAAGAATAGCAACTTATTGTCCAAAAACAGAGAGGGCAGATCTCTGAATAAAGGTGTCCTGTGACTGGCACATAACACAGACCTGGAACTAGATAGGTCATTTACCTCTGTCTTTTGGGGCGGGATGGTGGATCTTTATTTGAGTGGTGTCTTCACTAAGGGATCACAGTGACACTAACAAAACTCATCTCTACAATAACAGTAGATTCTACTTTATGTTAAGATAGACCTTTTTGACAACCCCTTTGAGTGCTTTGTTGACTCTAGCTATAGAGTCAAGCAGATCTTTCTTTTCTGGCAGGGGCAGCCAAAGTTGAAAACTATTTATATGTGTCTTCCATGTTGAGGTGGGATCAGACCTACTTTCATCACCTTCATTCTGCTGTGCTCATTTCTCTCATTTCACTCTGTGATCAGTAGACAAAATACACACTAGAGAAGAAAGAGCTGAAGAAGTTTTTAGGATTCCTGAGGAAGAACCCAAATCTTACCTGCTTTAGGCAAGAGAATATTTTAGTATTAACAAAAATAGATGGTTAAATTGTAGAGCCCATCAAATTTCAAATACAATTCCAATGTGTGTCTAAAGTGATCCAAGAAAACCTAAAATTCCTCCTGTTCTTAGCTATAAATTCTTCAGGCTGGTTCTGTATTCTCATCTCATTCTTATTTCTCCCTTTGCCCTGGAAAGGAATATTGTCTAACATTAAACAAACAGTGTACAATAAAGAACAGATATAATATATATTCTTAAATTCTGAATCCAGAGCAATAGGAGATTAAGTTCTTAGCCCAGCAGATGAGTCTTACTGGCAGTAATAGAGACATGATTCATTCATGAAAGGTACTGAAAATGTTCTCTATTATATCTTGAGATAAAGTTTTGGTGGTTTAAAAACCTTGTGGTTAATGTGGCGTATTGTAGGGTTTTTCTCCCTCCTCTCTGGGACCACAAAAACAGCTCTAAGTACAGACAGAGGCAGGAGAACATGTTTATTTCTTCATTAGAAGCTGTACATGTTACTATATTCAATTAAAAATGAGCTAGACAGAAAAATACCACATCCATTGATGTAGACCAGGTACAGATCCTTGTATATCTATAAATTTTCTTTTTGCTATTCTCTCAGTCCTCATGCTCATTTTTCATTTTTGAGTTTGAGGCGTGTTCTTATATTGCCAGATGATTTCTGGTGGTTGGAGTTCATGGGACATCCCTTTGTCCATCCATGCTGTCTAGTTCAAAACAAACTCCCAATGGCATTTCGCTTACAAACATGGTGACTGAATGAACCTAAAAAATGTCTGCCATATTATGATGTAAAATCTGGAGGCAGCATTTGTAACTGGTCAAATGAACTTTTAACCTTACAAATGACTCATAATTATAAGGCAAATAAATCTGCATATTTCCCTTTCTGAGGTATAGCTAAAGGCTCTAGAGGGCCTGAGTTTGTCTTCAGTGGTTGTACGGAAACTGCACTGTTAATGCTGTCGATTAGGCAGTTCATTTCTCAGTCCCAATAAGAGCCATCTTAAGATCTCTATAGTGTATAGCAGATGCTGGCAGCACGTGCTCACATGTTAGGGACCTGACTTAAAAATACAGTCTGGGAAAGATCTGTCATTGGCATGAAGCTTGGGTGAATTCATTAAACTCAGGAATTCTTGCCGATCCAGTGGGTCCAAGGAAGAAGCTATTATTAATGAATCCATCAAGGAGCATTAAGAGTTCCAGGATATTCTCTTGGATTCTGGACACATGGATTATTTGTTCTGAGCATGACCTAAACAAGTTCTTCCATATTTGTCCTAGGTTGAATGCAGATCTCTAAGATAAAACTGGTATCCGGTAAACTCCCTAGTTTCCTTGTTTCTTTCTTTAAAGTTCAGATTCTTGATACAGATATGGTCAAGATTACAGGTGGGTTGAGAGCACATAGTAGTTCAGGAACGAACATGTTGCAACTATTGGTTTCCCTTACAAACCTTGAAAGACCAATAAGTTATCTGGGGGAAGTACATGGGAAAATTGTCATAATAATGCTTTAATGGTTCAATTTAGAAATGGGCCATTTCATTGGCCTAATAGAGAGGACACTAAGAAACATTTGAAAATGTAAATAGTTTAGTTTCAGAGAAATACCTTGTCTCTTCAACTAATTCATACATAAACTAGAGAAATTTACCTAAGAAATCTATATTTACCTACCATGAAATAGCAACAATAATTTTATCCAAATATCATAACCTAAGCAAAAAAGAAATACATAGAATATAATTTTTAAAATGTAATCCTGCCCTAACCGGTTTGGCTCAGTGGATAGAGCGTCGGCCTGTGGACTGAAAGGTCCCTGGTTCGATTCCGGCCAAGGGCATGTACCTTGGTTGCGAGCACATCCCCAGTGGGAGGTGTGCAGGAGGCAGCTGATCGATGTTTCTCTCTCTTTACTGTTTCTAACTCTCTATCCCTCTCCCTTCCTCTCTGTGAAAAATCAATAAAATATATTTAAAAAATAAAAATAAAATGTAACGCCTACATGTATAGCTGTATACTATAAAACCACGGAATAAATATTGTACAATGATGCTGTTTTCTTCAGCTTCTTACCAGTATTTTTTGAAGATTCCTATTTTTTATATAGAGGGAAAATAACATCATAGAAGTGAATCAGACAGAGAGGTGCGGAGGGCAAATGGGGGATGCCCACATACTGTCTACAAAGTGTTGCCAGTTGTGGAAGGATCTGACATGCTAATATCCACTCATTCGGATTCCTTACTGAGACACGAAGAGTGTGATAGCTGGCAGACACTGCATTTAAGTGCAGTTACCGAGGCCCCCAAATATTGACAGAGTGCCAGACTCTAAGATACACTATTGACGTACACAGCGGCCACAGCTCCAGACACCTTTCACACAGAGTCTTTAAATGTCACAGATAAATGAATTTTCATGAAACTGGGAGAGAAAAAGGAAGAGCAAGAAGAGAGAAAAGAACATGGAACAAGAGGCAGGATAAGAAAAAAGGAAAGAAGAAAGTCACTCCCATACCACTGACATAAAAGAATGTGGCATCTCTCAAGTTCCTCACAAAGGATGTGAGAGCAAGCTTCCTGAATGCATTCTGCTCCCGAAGCCCTCCAATACCTTTACTAATTTCATTGTGTATTCACAAAGTTTAGGAAGATACATGCTATGGAATAGCTTGAATAAATGATTTCTCAACAAAATATGGTTCAAGTATAAATATTGCAAAACTTCTTTTAAAATTTCAAAATAAAGTAAGGGAACCATAGGTGCAAATAATTATGAGGAAGTCTCCTAAGCAGTTCTTCACATACATTAGAGGTTAAAATTCAAGGTGCCATGAAATTCATTTTTCACCAAGACACCAATGTGTCCTCTGACAGTTTTCTTGCCAGAGTCCCACTAAAAGCAGTGACACCTAGTGGGTTTATTACAAGATATTGAGAAATACCTTCTTCCTTCTCCTGCCTCTCACTGCCTTTCCATAGAAGAAACCTGCCAGGGAAATACGTGAGGTAAATCCATTACTTGATACACGATAACAGAAACCAACCAGGGACATAACCAGAACAACCAAGGGCTCCTTAGAAATCAAATGTAATTCAATATGTTTTATATGTAGATGAAGCTTCTTCACTTGGAAAGTCATCTGCGGAAGGCACCATCTCTTGACCCTCATGCACTGTAAAAGCAACCACATTTTCAAGGCTAGAATATGGCTTGTGTATGCACTTTTTTTCTGTATTAGAGTTGTGCAATCTCCACATTTAACACAGGGCAATCAGGCCAATGACCACAAACAAAATTCTTCCTCCTATTCAAACGCACCTGGATAAAAAAAAATATGTTTTAACCTGTAACAAAATGGTTTTGAAAAGCCTCAGCTGCCTTTTTGCTAGCATCCTGTAAGGCCTTGGTATAAATGTTTTTTCTGCATCTGGCTTTCTCTGTCTTGGGTACCTGGGACATGAGCAGGTACTTGGAGAATAAAGTTCTAAAGCTCAACCATTCAAAAGGGATTTTGTTTTTGCATCAACTTCTCAATGATTTCTTAGTACTCTTCTTTTTTATATTAGGAGATAAAATGGAAGGATTTAGACTTCCTGCCATGGAAAAAATAATTATTTTCTCTGTTTTTAAAAGCTTTTATTTTGAGGACAAAATCAATTTTAACCCAAATGGAAACTGCAGTAAAATATCAGACACTGTAATCAGTGACTGCATTAAAACTTTCGAGAAGTATGCCAACTTCCATGTGAGCCACAATTCAGTCAGATCACAAAGACATTATTCACTTTGCCTGTGGCCATTCTGACATTTTATACAGTAAAATTAGAGCTCAAGACATTAATCTCTAATATGTTAACACATTCATGCATACATTTATACATACTATATGTACAGACATACATAGAGTGATCTTTCAGCTGTGACCATACAATAAGCAGAGAGGTTTTGGTTTATTCCAGGCTAAGGTCTAGCAAACACATTTTAAAAAAAGGGTGCTGAATTTTTCTGGTTATAAGATTAAAAATATTTACTACATATTCAGTGACTAGCTAAACAACTGAGGTACATTCCTATAAGAAGTATTGTGAAGTTGCTAAAAAAGAATAAAGTAGATGTATATGCTACATGACAAGATATGACATATATGGTACAATCTCTTGTATGAATAAAATGAGGACACATATGCATACATAATATACATATGCATACTGGAATATACATAATTATACTTTTTATGAGAGGTTATACAAGACACTTTTGACTAGAGGGATAAAAATATTTCCTCTAATTTATGTATTTTCCTATTCCATTTGAATTTTCCAACTATTTGTTTACAAAATAATGCCAACAAGGGTATCTGAGTGGCAAGGTTATTAAGAAATTTTCTCCTTTACTTTTCCCTGTATTAAAAAATTAATATACGATATTTTAGAAGGAAACATCTCCAAAATAAATCATATAAAAGTAATTCATGATAGTTATAAAAATTTGAAAGTGCTAGAAAAGCATAAATTAAGTTTTAAGAAACCCAACAACTTATACTTCTCTGATCCAACAATAACCACCATTGAATTTTTGGTGGGTTATGTCCAGTTTGCAAAGTCCCTTTGCGCCTGTTCTTTGGGAGTAAAAAAGATTCTTTTCATAGGTTTAGGATGGGGGAGCCATTCTGCTTTGTACCTTCCTAGACACTCTTCATCACTGCACTGTTTTTGTTAGCCAGTACACTGTGGGAGCAGCACAGGCCATATGTGACACTTCTCCAAATTATACAGATCTCTCCCTTCATCTGGTATTACTCACTGAACAGCATGATCCCTGTGCCACCTCATAATAATAGTACATGACATCTCATGATGGAGCAGAGGTGGCCCCATGATACTCCACAGTTATGAGAGAGTTCTTGCTGGAATCATTTTTGGAGGACTCAGAAATGCTCTATTCTTCTGAATACACAGCAATCCTTTCCTGCAAGGTACTCAGCCCTAGCACTTCTTCAAAGACTAAGGAAGCTGAAGGAAGTATATACTTAGTGATATTTCTCAGGCAATTGACCTAATGATTACAACACCTTTTAATACTTCATTTGTTGAGGATCCTTTTCTGAAGAAGGGTATTAACCCTCTCTTCCATGTAAACAACTGGTGCTATTATTTATCATTTAAATAACTTATCCTCCTTTCAAAATTTAAGAATTTTCTCACTTTTGTTGCTTCTTTTATTGAAAATAAGATAATAATGACAACCATTATTTTAGTTATGGCTCATTCCCATTGTGCTTCTTATGGGTTGATGTTTATGTACACTCTTGCCATTTAATTCTCAAAATTTTCTGTAGCTGTTCTTGTTATTATTATTCATGTTTTATAGATGAGAAAACCCAGATTTAGAAATGTTGAAAAACTTTCCAAATGTCAGAAATCTGTAAGAGGCAAGTGAAGACTCAAATCTGCATCAAGCTGATTCCAAACCTTCCTTAAGATCATCTTCCAGGTTAGGTTTACATGATTCCTTATTCAGAGGGAAAACCATGCCCAGAGCTATCCTATCTTTCTATGACTGTGTGTGTGTGTGTGTGTGTGTGTGTGTGTGTGTGTGTGTGTGTGTGTGTGTGAGAGAGAGAGAGAGAGAGAGAGAGAGAGAGAGAGAGAGAGAACTCCAAATAAAATGTTATAAAATTTCTCTAGGATCTCATGTTCCTTCCTCACCTCTAAAATGGATAGCACCTACCTCAGGTTTATTGTGAGGACCAAATGAGATAATATAAGTGAAAGCACTTAGTATACCTAAAATAAAACATTATCATTATTGCTATACAAGTTTCCCTTCTTTGCATAATGGATGTGTTCTAGGGAAGGTGATTATGAAAATGTATAGGCTTAACTTCTATTATCAAATCAAAGAGCAATTACATTATGAAATCATAGGAAAAAGATTCCTAACAGATTGAAATGAAGATTTGTACGGCAGGGGTTCAGGTGCAGGTTGGGTCTGTGAGAATTATACTGGAAGCAGTCTCTGTGTTGGCAGCACTTTCTAGGTCCTCTTATCTCCCTCTCCTCAGCCTCCTTGGTCTGGTAATTCCTGAATCTACTCCAGCAGTTTCCAGAGATGATTTCCTTCTTTTCCTTTCATTCAATAAAATTTGTATGCAACAACAGTACTTCACTTGATGGCCCTACCCCGCACTGATAAAGAATAGTTAGAAAAATTCCTTTAATTTGTGATTTCCAATTAGGTAAACTCACTAGTGTCCTTTGTACTCTGTTTGGTTATAAGTTTCTGTTATATATGTATCAACAATACTTGTGTTACCTTCATCATATTCATTCTATTGAAAGGCTTCTGGGTCAGGAACCATGTCTTCTACTTTCTTGGAAACCCTACACTTACAGGTGAGTCCTATAAATAAAATGAAACTTTAAATAGTACTGACTTCACCTTCAACTCATAACTAAGCCTGACTCTGGGCTTGAAGTGCTATTTTCTCCCCCTTGTCTAATCAGATATGAGTATGTTGTGTTACTGACTGAGGCCAAGCTATATGCTTCCAGCATGCACTTCTTCCGAACAACCAGATGAAACTTGGTCCTTGGATTTTCTTGTCGTGCCGGGGACTTAGTCTTAAATTAATGCTTTAAATATATTTTTCCCTCAGAACATCCTTTACTTGTGGAAAATATTCAAAAATAATGGAATTTTAAAAATAAACCACATGTTATCCAGACCTTGGGAAAAGCAGTGTTGTTTGAAAACATCGGAGCCAACTAATCAGGGGCACAAAAGCCTTATTAAGTGTATCAACTTTCTTATCTTTAGAGCTCAGGTAGGAAACAAGATTCAATCTCAGCATGCCAACAGGTATCAAGCGAGAGAGGTCAGCATGGTCTATACTCCTACAGGCAGCTTGGATATATCAGCTAGAAATATTCTTCATAAATGCTAAAGGAGACCACATTCCAGATTATTTCACACACGACAGCTCTCTGGGAGGTCACCAGACAGCCTCTCTGATTCTGGACTAATTCATAAAAGCTGTTCTTATATTTTATTTAATATTTTGTCACAAGGAAACCACAGGACCTACTTAAGCCCACCTTTATTTTATTGCTTGCCCATATCCCCACATCTGTCTGCTATCATCCATTTTCACACTTATTCATTATACAATAATGATCAAGTACATTAGGAGGATAAGTAAATAGATAGATGATTGATAAACAGGTTGATCAATAAATAGATAAATAATAAATAGCTAGCTAGTTAAAATAGGAGTAATGACCTCAAGAAATGGCTAAGGAAGGAGATTCCAGATAAAGAATCCTTCAAACTAAATATTGAAGAATAGAAGGGATATAAGTATAGAGAGGAAAGGTTATTATGCACTGATAAAATAAATCTTTTGGTTTGTGAAAGGAAGTAGCAAGAAGTAAAACTGATGATTTGAGGTAAATTAGGGCTAGATAATAGGGGGACTCCAGTGCCAATCAAAGAACATCTCTGTCAATAATCTAGGTCTGAAGAAAGTTCTTTAAACAACCCACTCACATCATAATTTCAGTAGAGGACGATAATATGTCACAACTATGAGGCTTTGGTGTCCACAGGGAAGGTGCTACATTAGGGATAGGAAAAGGGTACTCATGGCAAATGAGTATTACTCCAGCAGAGATTATCATGCTTCATCTATTGAGGTTAATCATGTTACATGACATAAACAAGACTCTCACCAGCTCTTAATCACATTGCCATTGGTCCTTCATTCTCAATAACAAATCCTATAGTTGCCAAGGGCTGATGTTGAGTCTGGCTCATATGAGAGAGGCGAGTATCCTGAGCAAATGTGAAATATCTATAGAAAAGTTTGACATTTGCTGTCATTTGACCTTGAATAGAGCCAATATGTTCATGAATGACTATTTTCATGAATATGTCTAGTTCAGGTTCTCCCTAGGATATCAAAACTCATCTCAGTGTATTTGGAACTCTGAAATATCCTTATATATCCTTAAAGGTTCACTGCTAAATGTGTAGGACTCTTGGATTCTAGTCATCATAGAAACACTCCTTTCTCAGCACTTCCTATCTGCCCCTTTACTGCTCCTAATTCACTTACCGACTTCTGACATGCTTAATATTTTATGTGTATTTATTTATTTTCTGTCCTTCCCCTCCAAATATTAGCTCTTTGAAGAGCTTTTTATGTAGGTGTCTGTTTTGTTCACTGTTGTAACCTCAGCATCTAGAACAAATACTTGTTGAAAGACCACTTTTGACAATGAAAGCAAACTATTGAAGAGGGTAAGCAAATATGAACTAGAGTGGGGGGGGGCAAGCTTTCTACATAAAAGCTCTCTCCAAAAATTCATGTAGCATATAATTCAAAAATATCTTTAGCTAGTAACTTCATGAACTAATTTTCTATGGAACTCAAAGCACTTTTAAACATGTTTCTATTGCTTTCTTACTTATGGAAATACTGGTCTCATTCCTTCCATTGTATAGAGATTTTCTGGGGGTACAGCAGATGAATTTGGGGTTTCTGACTCCAAGGGCTGGTTTCTGTGCACTGTTAATGAGATTTTAGAGCTGAACTGCACAAGCTACTAGAATTTAAACCAATAAATACTGCAATTAGCTTATGAACTCTGCTAGCACACAGCTTTCTCACAGAAACAAAGAAACGAACAAAAACAAACTAACAAACAGCAATAAAGAAAGCAGAAAGGTAAACACCTTCAAAAGCTAAACATGGGTATTTCTTAATTTTCACTTTGAAATCCATATTCTCTTTTTTCATCATAATTGTATTGCATCATACTGGCAGAGAGGAATGAGATTTAGTATACCATGCAAATGATGGTAGGTCAGCCACTGCTCATCAAGCTCTGGGAACATTATGGCTTCCCTTTTGTCAAATCCTCCTTTATCCTGAAAATATCTTCTGGATTAAAAACCTCATTCAATGGATCATATTTTTCAATATAAAAATCTAAATTATTAAAGTCCTAAAAGAAAAAACTTGGAAATTCTTTCATAATCTTGGCATGGGAAAGACTTTCTACCTATGACTCAATATTCAGAAGCCATCATATAAAAAGATAGGTAAATTGGATTATATTTTTTAAAAAAAACTTCTGTATGGCATATATATATATATATCTGTATATATATATATATATATATATATATATATATATCTGTATATATATATCAACACTAATAAAAGAGAAAAATGGTAATTGGCGTACGAGCTACCCTTTTCATTGGCTAATCAGGGCTATATGCAAATTAACTGCCAACTAAGATTGGCAGTTAACTGCCAACAAGATGGCGGTTAATTTGCATATGTAGGCACAATGCAGGGAGGCGAAAGGGAAAGCAGGAAGAAGCCCCCTGCCACTGACAGTGATCGGAAACCCAGGGGGGAGCTAAGAGCTGGGGGGCAGGGCAAAGGCGGCCCTGGGGCCGCCTTTGCCCTGCCCCCCAGCCATGATCGGAGAATCAGGTGCCTTTTCCGCCCTGGCCAGTGATAGCAGGAAGTAGGGGTGGAGCCAGCGATGGGAGCTGGGCACGGTCGAAGCTGGCAGTCCCAGGAGCTAGGGGCCCCTTGCCTGGGCCTAAAGCGAAGCCCACGATCGTGGGGCCGCTGCAGCTGAGGGTCCCCGCTGCCCGGGCCGGACGCCTCAGCAAGGGGCCGATCCTGCGATTGGAGGGTGATAGGGGTCAACGCCTGAGGGCTCCCCAGTATGTGAGAGGGGGCAGGCTGGGCTGAGGGACACTCCCCCCCACACACACACCCAGTGCACGAATTTTGTGCACCGGGCCCCTAGTATGTGTGTGTGTATATATATATATATATCTCGTAAGGAAAATAATTTTAAAAATGAAAAACTGGAAAAAACATTGGCAACACATGGAGATAAATGGATTATCTCCTTAATGTATAAATCGCAAGAAACAATGGAAAAGAGCAAGAAACTGATAGAAAAGTAGATAAATAAACACCTTATAGAAAAAATAAACACCAAAGTCATACATATCAAAAGATACCTATTTAAAATACAGGGAGATGCCCTTTTATACCTATGCATTTGGCAGAAATCCAATGTCTACAAAACCACTATTTTGTTCAGGCTGGGGGTAAAGAGGCACTTCTGTGTATTGATAATAGGTCTGTTCAGTAATAGAACTCCTGTTGAGATCTATTTGGCAAAATTTAAGATGCATAAAACCATTTGACCAAAATTTACTTACTTCTCAGGATTTATCCTCCAGAAAGCCTGCACATCTTGGAAATGTTTTATACACAAGGTGGTTCACTGGGGAATGTTGTTGGAAATAACAATTGTTTATAAATAGGGAAAGGTAGGATGAACTATGATACATGTACATAATGAAATAGTGTGGAATTGGATAAATGATTGTGGTAGTTCTCTATGTACTGATATGGAAAGATCCCCAAGATATGCATGGAGAATGCAAGATTGAGAACTGCATTGTAAAATGCAAGACTGACTAATTCAATAATGATCTCAAATAAGAGTAAAAATGAAAGTGTCATG